>NW_026992261.1:0-315010 GCF_028769735.1 Zonotrichia leucophrys gambelii
TAGATCAAGGTAACTTTGTAATACGTCACCAATTTTAAATAGGAGCTACATGCTCAGAGAGAATGGGATGCTTCCAGTGTTTTAGAAGAAAAACTCTCTAAATGAACTAATTCCCTGAGCACTGGCTGAAGCCCTTTAATGATATATGGTTTGGGGTCAGAATTACTGTCATGGTTTGACCAGGAAGGAGTGGGAATTCTGGGAAGCTGTGGTCAAACCAATGAAGGTTTTGGGTTTCATACTGACACCTGGTGTAGCCAGTGGGGTTTGGACACACCTCCGAGAATACACAGGGGTTAAAAGCAAGGCACTGCCCTGGCACTTCCTCTTTTGGACATCGTCGGGCGAAGAGGTCAGATCTCTTCCCCCCGCCCGGCCCGCTGCTGCTGGGCGGGGGGAGGGGCCGCCATGCCGTAGGCCTGGGGCCTGGACAGAGGTGGGGGTTGAGGGGGCTTTCAAGGATGGAAGGGTGGGGGAGCCCCAAGAGACATCGAGACATCGGGCAGCCAGCTCCCCCCCCCCCCCCCCCCCCCCCCCCCCAGGAGAGCAGCCAGCGAGAAGGGGGAGGAAGACTGCCCGGCCGGAGCGGCAGCGTGTGGGCAGCGTGCGTGGGAGTCGCTCCGGGACCGACAGACAGAGACTGAAAACTTTTAACCCTTTCTTGCATGATTGGGGCCTTGCAAAAAATGCTAATCCTCCTCGAAGCTGAATAAGAAGGGAGATAAGAGATGAGATGTGGAGATGATTGGATGGGGAGAGATGATTTGGAGTGGCCTTTTGGCTGGACTTTTCTCGTGGCTATGGACTCAGTTGTTCCTGTGACACAGACTGCATTTAGGGGGAGGCAGTGCCTCAAAACCAGGAAGGTTCTTCGTGAGGACCCCCCGGCCCCAGGGGGTTGGAAAAATATGGGGGGGACAGTTGTCCCAAAAGCAGAGACTGTGCCTTTTTGGAGTGAGACAAGGCATCCTTGAAAGACAACCCTAAAAGCAGCTCTGGTCCATGCCGTCAGTGGTGAGAGCACTGGGCATGGAAGGACGATGTTACAAGCGGCAGAAGGACTTTTTTTTCTTCCGGGCGGTGCCGAAGTAACAGGGAAGCACACGAGGTTCTCAGTGTGTTTCCACGAGAAGCCTATGGAACGAGAAAGACTCCTTTCCTCTTCATGAACTGCAGTTTGAGTATACTAAAGTGTCGTGCCGGGCTGGGCAGTTGGTGTTTTTTGGGAGAATGTATCGGATTGGGAAAGTCAGGGAGTGGGGAGGAGGAAAGTTTTTTTTGTAAGGTTTTCAATTTCTTTTTTTTCTTTCCCTATTTTTTCCTGTAGTTTTAGGTAATAAAGTGTTCTTTATGTTTAAGTTGGAGCCTGTTTTGCTTATTCCTGGTCACATCTCACAGCAGACACCAGGGTGAGGCATTTTCATGGGGGGCACTGGCTCTGTGCCAGGCTCAAACCATGACAATTACTTAGCCCTGTTTCTAACAGAATTAGCACAAAAAAGGCTCTTCAATGATGCTTAGGAGTCTATTAGAAAAAATAACCCTATTCCATTAATTCTGTAATGGAGAGTGGTACTCCCCAGTAAATTATAGGCTATTATGATGAACCTTTTTTTTTTTCCTGAGACCTCTTACACAGATGGAAGTAATTTAACTTCACACCACTTAAGAGAGAGAGAATCTGAAACATAGCATGATATTCTGTGAAATGACAGGCTGGAGAGGGTAGATCAGATTCAGAGGAGAGATTTTTGCTCACTCTGTCTTAAGGTAAGGAGGTTAACTTTTAAGACCACTCTGGGTCAAGAACATTAAGCACACTTCTGTGACCCACCTTCAGTCTTCTCCAGACAGTAGGATGTATTTCATACCTTTGTGGCAACCCAAGTGCTCAGGACTCAAGACCTGTATCTGACACTAAATTACTCAGGCCTTCTATCAGGGAGGTAAATACTATTTTTAAACTTGGAGTTGGTCTTCTTAACATCTGGAATATGCTAGATAGCAGTCAGGTTAGCATCAGCTTTTTCTTATTGCCAGTATGAGACTCAAGTTTTAATATGAGTGATATTTTTTTTTTGAATGGAGCTACTTTGATAGAAGTGTACTTCCTCTTGAGTTCAGAGAGAAATCTCCCTTATTAGGGTTCAACTTGCTTTTTAGGCACTTTGAATTGTTGTTTCTGTCTTCATCAAATTAGAGGTAAAATACATTAGGTTCACTACTTTGAGTTTTCAATCTCAAAAAAAAAGTTGTCAGCTGACTACTTGCACATTGTTTGCTGACCCCAGTACCATGGGTGTCCTGGCATGTGGGGACTTGTCAAGTTACAATAGCACAGACAATTAATTTAAGCATTTTATCTCCTTTTCCAAAGATCATGGAGAGTTTGTGATAAGTTTTTGGGGGTATACACCCTAATATACATCTGTTAACTAAAGGACAGGAAAAAGGAGAAATGAGTGCTTGATTTCTGTGACTTAATTATTTGAATTTGTGCATTTGACAATGAGCAGAGTTTCCAGAGCTATATCAAGCTAGAACAATTGTTGCTTTAACATGTTTCCATGCTTCTGTGTAAATGCTAGGAGTTTTGAGATTGGCTAGAAATGAGGCGGTAAGGAAGTTAGCATTACTTCTTGAGACCTTTGAGTATTGCTATAAAAAGCATTATAATTTCTACCAACTGGGAATGGAGACATGATGTATTTTCTAATGTGGGTTTTCATAATGTTCTGTTACTGCCTTAGATGGGCTGACAGACCAGAAGGTTTCAAAGGTAGTTCCTCTAGTGCCAACAAATGTTAGAGAGCCAATGATAGAGCTAGCAAATCTGCTGTCCTGGATTTGCTCTTCTTACATAGCATTACCATCTAAATTTAAAATCTGAATAGTAATTTGGAAGAATAATCCTCTAGTCTTGGTTTAAATAAAAATTTGAAGGACAATAGTGCTGGAGGGCGTGGAAATGTGCAAATGTAATTTCCAAGAAAAATAACTTGCATTCCATGAAATTCTTAGAATAGCCTTGCATCCTACAGAGCACATTTCTTTCCCCTAGCCCTGTTGAGTTAGCACTCCAGAACTTGGCAGAATAATCTGAGTGCTTGCTGATGGGTATCCTCTTTGAAATTACTGGCACCGGGAGCTGACTGTTGGAATAAAGATTCATGCCATTGCCATATTGTTAGCGTTCAAAAACACATAATCACGGGGGATTATATGCGGTGCTTTTTATTAAGAGCTCTGGGAATCGGGGTATATTCAACCCAAATCTGGCTCCGACCATACATCTGAAATGATCATGTTTTATACTCTATCGTTACATAACTTTCATGTTAATTATTAAACTTATATTGTTCTATTGTATACATAAATTTAGCCCCTCTCTGAATTTCCAACATAGTTTTTCACTATTCTTCCTATGGTTATATAATAATTACATTTAATTACTAAACAATCATCACATCTAACAATTATATAATTTATCATACTGCTTACGCAGGTGCAGTTGATCTGGGAAAGCACAAAGCCCAACATTTTAGATTCTATCTTTAACTTTTTCCAGGGTTCCACTATCATTCTCCCCCCTTTGAAAGCATTTTCACTTCACTATAGGTGTAAATGTTTTCACTTGATACAGTCCTTTATTCCTCAGTTCGTACTTGGTTCTTCAAATCCAGGGTTGATGTAAATGTTATCGTGGATGCTGTTATGAACTGGAGAGCCAGAAGATGGTGGGCGTGGATCTCGTGTTAGTGCCTTTATTATCCTCTGGTTCCAGGATGTTTTCTTCTGTATCTCTCCCTTTAAGATGCTGTAAATTAACCAAATTGCTAAAAATACAATTAGTAAGATTATCACACTCTCAATGATAGATTTAATCCATGAACTCACATTCCACCCTAATCCTTTAAAGATTTTTCCTAACCAGCTTGTAGCCAAATCCTTTTGTTCTTCTTGTGCTTCATGATCTATTTGTTTCAACTGATTGATGTCATATTCTACATCTGCAGTTACATTTGGGATATGAACACAGCAATGATCAACTTGTCCCTTTAAAAATCCACATACTCCATGCTTTATGATATTCCTATTCCCTTTCTTTGAGGTTCAGATTTTCTCTGTGAGGAGAAATGTGACTACAGTTAGAGGATCTTTAAAGGGAAGCACAGAAAATGTATGTAAAGAGGGATGAAGACCAAGACAAAAGCCAAGGTAATGGTAACTGCCATTAGGGAAGGAAACCAGCATGTAAAGAACAGCCCATGTAAGGGAGGGGGATTCCGAGTGCAGGAAGATAGATGGAGGGGGGATGCAGCGCCTTGGGGCCGAACACAAAAAGGAGTTTGGAAAACAAGGGAACCTAGGACCAGTTTGGTTTTACTGTAAAGAGAGTGGGCATATCAGAAAGAATTTCCCCCTGAAGGAAAAGGAGCTGAGGATCTATGAGACTGAGCAAAAAGGAGAAGTGGAAGACTAGGGGTGTCAGGGGCTCTACCTCCAGGGGACAGAATACCATCAGGAGCCCTTGATAACTTTAAAAATAGATCCTCAGGAGGAAGAATTTGAATTCTTAGTAGACACAGGGGCTGAAAGAACTTGTGTTTGTAGAATCCCAAAGGGGTGCAAAAAGGGTCAAGACACTGTGCAAGTAGTAGGTGCTAAAGGGGAAGGGTTCAAAGCCTCAGTTATAAAGCAAATAAAAATTGAAGGAGCAAATAAAGATTGAAGGAACAAATAAAATAGGAATTGGGGATGTTCTATTAGTTCCAGAAGCAGGGTGAAATTTATTAGGACGGGATTTACAGGTGCAGTTTGACATTGGAGTGCTCCTAGAGGAAGGGAAAATGGTGGTTAAGCTTCTCCAATTAAGGGAAGAAGATGAGCACAAAATTCATGAGATGGTGTGGGCAAAACCAAAAAACCGAGGTAAATTGAACATGAAACCTATAGTAATAAAAATAGTTAATGAGAACCATCCAGTTTGGGTATGACAATATCCACTCTCCCTGGAAAGAGATGAGGACTACGGCTGGTGATCCAAGACCTACTGAGGATGGGACCTTAGAAAAATGTATGTCCCCCCATAATACACCCCTATTAACACTAAAGAAGTCAGATGGGACTTACAGGCTTGTCCAAGATTTGAGAAACAACAGAACAGTGAATCGGTACCCAGTAGTGCCTAATCCCTATACACTACTGAGTAATATCCCCCCAGAAGACCAGTGGTTTAGCGTCATAGACCTAAAAGATGCTTTTTGGGCATGTCCACTGGCAGGGGAAAGTAGGAATATAATTACTTTTGAATGAGAGGACCCCAATTCTGGGAGGAAGCAACAGCTTTGGTGGGCTAGGTTACCCCAAGGGTTTTCTGAAACCCCAAACCTCTTTGGTCAAGCCCTAGGAGAAGTACTACAACTCTTCTCCATTAAACCTGAGATCAAGCTCATCCGATATGTAAATTATTTGCTTTTCTCAGGACAGGAAGACAAAGAAGTTTCGGAATCCACCATAGCGTTGTTAAATTTTCTGGGGAACCAAGGACTTCAAGTATCAAAAGGAAAACTCAAATTTGTAGAGTGAGAAGTAAAATACCTAGGACATGTGATTTGTCAAGGGAGCTGGCGGATGAACCCTGAGAGAATAGCAGGGATAGCCTCACTCTCACGGCCAAAAACTAAGAGGGAAGTCAGAAGATTTTTAGGCTTGTTGGGATATTGTAGGCTATGGATAAAAGGATACACGAAGTCTGTCAAATTCTTGCATGAAAAGTTAGTGGAAGAAAAGATTAGATGGGAAAAAGACGATGAACAAAAGTTTAAAGCTTTAAAGCAGAAATTAGTCAGTGCACCAGAACTGAGTCTTCCTGCCTTTGACAAACCCTTCTGTTTGTAGATGTAGAAAAAGGGGCAGCTCACAGAGTACTAGCCCAGGACTGGGGAGGATCCAGGAAAGCACTGGCCTATTTATCAAAATTACTGGACCCTGTCAGCCAGGGGTGGCCAACCTGCATTCAGGTGGGGGCAGCGACTGCCATACTCGTAGAGGAAAGCAAAAAACTGGGGGAAAATTGAAAATATGTACCCCACACTCAGATAGAAGTATCCTAAGCCAAAACGCTGAGAAATGACTCACTGATTCCTGAGTGCTAAAGTATGAAGCCATCTTAATACATAATGGTTTAGAACTAATCGTGAGTAACCAACTCAACCCTGCCCAGTTTTTTTATGGAGAACCAGATGAGGAACTAATACATAATTGCCTAGAGATTATAAACTATCAAACTAAAGAAAGAGAGGACCTAACAGATCAGCCACTCCAAGGTGGAAAACAATTGTACATCAATGGATCTTCACGGGTAATAAAGGGGCACAGGGTATCGGGGTACGCTATAGTGGATGAAGGGTTACTAGCCATAGAAAAGAGAAAGTTACCTTTCAACTGGTCAGCCCAAGCATGTGAGTTGTATGCCGTAAAGAAAGCTCTGGAAAAATTAGCACAGAAAATGGGAACAATAGCTACAGATTGAAAATATGCTTTTGGAGCAGTGCATAACTTTGGAAAAAATTGGGAAGAGAGGGGGCTATTCAATTCAAAGAGAAAGGGACTGATTCATGAAAAATTTGTCTTAGAAGAGTTAGAAACCTTACAATTATCAGAGGAAGTAGCGGTGGTATATGTTGAAGGACATCAAAAAGGGGCGCAAGGGAGCAATTTAGCTGATTTAAAAGCCAAAAATGCAACTGAATCAGAGACAGAAAAACTAATAATAGTATTAACATCAATGAGAGAAATGCACGAAGTCCCCGTATTCAGTGGGACAGAAGAGGAAGAACTCCTTCAAACAGGAGCCAAAAAAGATAACGAAGGGAAGTGGAGATTAGCAGATGGGAGGCAAATGTTGAATAAACCCCTTGCCAAGAAAATGCTAGAAGGCATACATGGAACAACACATTGGGGTACACAAGAACTAAGTGGTCAATTTCTAAGGGATTGGGGATGCATAGGAACTTTCGGGATAGCTAAGCAGGTGACTGTATGGTGTGTGATATGTCGACAAGTGAATAAGAAAATCATGAGGAAAACACCCAGAGGAGGGTGAGAAGTAGCTTTATGGCCCTTCCAAAACATCCAAGTAGACTTTACTGAGCTTTCCCAGGTACAACGTGGAAGTTTTTGCCAGTGATAGTAGATCATGTGACTCGTTGCATAGAGGTGGTACCCACTGTGAAAGCCAATGCCAGTGTTGCGAGTAAAACATTTCTAGAATCAATCATTCCCCGATAGGGAATGATAAACAGGATTGATTCTGACCGGGGAACTCATTTCACATTGAAGATATTGCTGGAAGTTGTTCAGGCCCTGGCAGTAAAATGGGAATTACGCACTCCAAGGCATCCACAGAGTTCTGGTTGAGTTGAGAGAATGAATCAGACTCTTAAAAGAGCTCTAGTTAAGCTAATGATTGAAACCCAAATGTCACGGATAAAATGTCTCCCTTTGGCCTTATTAAGAATTAGAACCCAACCCTGGTCAGATCTGGGGGTCTCACCCTATGAAATGATGTTTGGGTTACCCTTCCTGACCTCACCCCAGAAGGTTGCCACCTATGAGGAAGGGGAAACCAATGCCAAGAAATAAGTTATGTCTAGAGAACAAACCTTAGAAGGGCTAAGACATACAGAGGTAATTTTTCAAACTACCACTCTGGATTTCAGAATCCATAATATTAATCCTGGGGATTGGGTGATGATTAAGTCATGCAGAGATCAATCTCTAACTCCCCAGTTGGAAGGTTCCTTTCAGGTACTGCTCACCACCGAATCGACCGTGCCAACTACAGAGCAGGGATGGACTCATGCCAACAGAGTCAAAGGCCTAGTAGAAGAACCCAAAGAATGAACTGTATCATCCAGGCTGGGTGAAATGCGGAGAAATGGCTACATGACAGAGGTCACGTAGACATTCGCTTGTTAGCTGACCAGGAGCTGGGAAAGTACAGAACACAGCTAGTTTTGGTTTTTGCACCTGCAAGATAGCGTGTCCTTGGGCCTAGCTGGGTATGATAACAAGTGGACAGAGAGACGTGGGAAATAAAGAATGTAGGCCCAAAGGAATGAGGAAGAGTTGATGGTATAGTTTAACCAATAGATCACTTGGCTTACAGAATATTCATAAGCTTATTACTTGCTGTATAAGTGTCTGATGCTCTCTTCAATAATCGGAACTTGTTGTTGACTCATATTGAGCCCCAAGTTTTCCCTGCACCCGACAAATGGCTCATCCCCGTCAAAGGCCTCATTCTGCAACAGTGAAACAAGATTGACTCTCAAGCAGAGACTGAGAGAAAACCAGAAAAACACCGAGATGCCCAAAAAGTTGAGTCAGGCTTCCACCAACTAGCTCGAGAACTGTCTTCCTGTTTTCATGGGTGAGAATTACCAGCATCTGTTGAGGGGAAGCACCCAAGGGACTGTAAAAGGTAAGGAGACAGCTTCTTTAAGAAAATAAGACAAAGGAAGGAGGGCAAGGCCAGGTTGGTCCCTTTGTTTACTACCAAGAAGATTCCATAGCCCTGCTGTGGGTAGCAACCCCGTAGGCATGGTAAGGTAGGGACAAAAGGCCATACCAGACCTCTGTAATTCCTCAGTTGTCTTTTAATTCGACAGGGACTGGAAGGCAGGACCGAGTTGGCCTCTGTACTCACCCCTAAGATACCCTGACTATGGGTAGCAGCCACATAGGCACGCTAGATGGGAGTCAAAGCCATACTGAACCTCTGTGATGCCCTTTTGTCCATTCCAAATAAGTGTGTCTAACGAAAACCTGAGATTTTTTCTCCTGTTCCCACTGTCCTTGCCCACATCAACAGATGCTGGTATGATTCATTCAAGAGAGAGAGAAAGTTTTTACTTAATTGTTCAAGCAAAATGACTTCTAGAAAAAGAAAAGAGGGGCTTGTTATAGATGAATAATTCCATGGTTGACTATCACAATGAAGAGGTGAATATTAAATATATGTTAAGAGAAGTTTTGTAGATGTATAGTTATCCTTCCCCTCCCCCTTGCATTGTTATCACAGGATGGCCTCAGTAGTTGGGGCATTTGGGAGGGTCGGCTTGTTACTATGGCAGCACCTCACCTCCAATCAAGGTTTAAGACAGTGATCTCCACCGGTGGACAGTGAAGAAGGAGTCGATTGACAAGACTTTGGGAGGGGCTAGAGGTATAAAAGACAGAGCAACCATTTTGTAGATGAGCACACAGTGACTGAATTCTTTGCTTCTGGTGCTGTATTCTTTTCTTTATTCAGTGTTCTGTTGTATTTTGATAAGGTCTTAATAAACCATTTATATTTTTGAAAGTGAAAATTGTTTCTTGCATGGAGTTGGGGAATGTGGGGCAAGGTTGTCCACACTGGGTCAGCTCCAAGTTACAACTTCTCTGACCTGGCCAGACCTCCTTAGGAGAGACCCTGGATCAATAGCAATCACAGAATGCTGAAATCACATCTTATATAAGAAGAGCAGCAATAAAGGCACTCTTTATTATAGGAATACATATTTCTTAGAGGCTCGGTGAAATATTTCTCCATAACTGTAAAAGGAAATCTTCCTAGTAAACTGCTCAAGACCAGAGGGAAATCAAGGCACAGCCATGGTTTGTCAGGATTTGCTTGATCCTTATGAGCCCCATGGTGCATTTGGAGCTGAGCCCTGGAAGTTCAGGGCTCAAGAGGAGATTGCACAAACGTTTCCAGGAGTCAAAGTCCGAGGAAACTCCTGAAGTGTCTCAAAGCATGAATGGGTCCCACTGAGGTCCATCCCCAACACAGACTCCTCATGGACTCCTTGAAGGAGAGAATTGGAGGCCAGGATGACACAAAAACTTCTGAAAGATTCAATGTGGAAAGGAAATTCCAAAGTAACTTAAAAACAACGAGTATCTCAAAGCATTAATGAGCCCCACTGAGTGTCAGTACAAAGCTCTCAAGGGACTCATTAAAGCAGATAACTGGGGCCATGATTGCACAAACCTCTCACAGATGCAGTATCAAAAGGGAAACACCAAGAAACTTAAAAAAATGAAGTACTCTGAAGTATTAATGAGTCCCAATTAATGCTGCAACAGAGAATCTGAAGGGACTAAATAAAGCAGATGATTTGAGGTGATTATTGCAGAGACCTCTCAGAGATTCCAAGGCAAAAGACAAACCCAAAGTCCTTTGAAAAACCTGCAGTCCCTGGGAGCATTAAGGAGCTCCCAGGGCCATTGCTGAGCAAGGCTCCCCAGGGACTCCTTCCAGCAGATCCTTGAGGCCACTGGGATGTGAGCTAGGGGGGGGATGCTGAGGGCTGGACAAGGGGGTGACAGTGCCTAGCCTGGCTGGGGCTGTGCCAGGAAGCCTCAGTGCCTCAGGACAAGGTGTCTCCTCACAGCCCTCGGTGGCACAGATGCTGCTGTGCCCCAGGGCACCAAGATTTGGCTTCTCTTTGTCCCCACCTGTCATCACTGCCTCCAGTTCTCTGCTCTGGCTGGGGCCTGGGGACACTTTCTCAGTTGCATTCCTCACTGGGGCCCATTAAAAGTGAAAGAAACTTTGGAGTTGGATTCTGACTTGGAGTTCTTGAGAGGTTTCTTCAGCTCCCTCTAAGGGATTGATGTTCAGGGCCTGAGCACAAAGCCCTGAGGGGGTTATTAAAGTCCTTGTGCTGTGTCTGTGCTGCTGAGCTGAGCCGGGCTCCTGGCACAGGGAGTGATCCTGGTAACCAAGAAGAGCTTCAAAAGCACATTTCTCTTGATGAGCAGCTTTTCTCCCAGCCCGGCAGGGCTGGGGCACTGCCTGCAGCCACCCTGGGCACAGCACAGAGGCACAGAGAGCTTCAATCAGTCAGGGCTGCGAAGGTGCTGAGAAGGGCCTGGGGCACAATCACTGCCAGCCCTTGGCAGAGGAACCTCTGGCTGCAGGACAATGCAGCTGCAGCTCCTGGAGCCATCTCCTAAAGCTGGAACATCCCAATGCCTACAGACCCTGTGAGTACATTCTCTGATTCTCTCTTGGGCAGAGCAGCCAGGGGTGCCCAGGGCTGTTCTGCAGACCAGGGTCCTGTAGTCCAGGGCGCTGTGCTGGGGCAGGGACTCTGCTGCCTACCCGGGACAGCTCTCAGCCAGCCCTGGCAGCTGCTCCCAGCACTGGGGGACAGGACAAAAATACTAGACAAAATAACATCATTGCTATCAATTTTTATAGCAGCACAAGGAGTTCTCAGGCACACACACTCTTTTTTAGTGTATACAAGCACAGTTTTTGGTCTGTGACTGGATGAACTTCGAAGTGACAAATACTCTGTTCAGTGTCTAAACACACATCTTGGGCATTAATAGTATTGCTTTCACAAATGAATCTCATATGTTCTTTAGTAATGCAGGATTTTAAGTTTACTGTTTGCCACTTTTCATTTATCTTTTGTGCCTACACTCTATGGTCTGAAGGGTAGAGTATTGTTTTTTCATGGTTTAATCCTAGGGCAATGATGGGATGGATAACATAAACAGCGGCATTACGTATGGTAAGCACAAAGGCTGTGGCTACATTAGAAGCAGGATCATAGTTGAAATTCACCATAGTTTACTAGGATTGAAACTTCTTTTCAAAATTATTTGCATTATCTTAAACAATTTTCTGAATTTTAGCTCGAAAATTACCTTCACCCCCTTCCCGTATGATCAGAGCTGCTGTTGCTTGCATCTATAACTGTCCTTGTATACAACTGAAAGCTAAAGACACATTATCTTGAACTGTACTAAATGCTTCTACTATTAATTTGTGGTCTTGGTCTCTGACTGTTTCTCACTTTGGCAGTACTTTTGAAATCTGCCACTGGCTAGTTCTTAATGCCAATAGAGATGACTGTAAAGGCTGCTTCAATTTTGTTAGGCTACTTGCTGCAGTGGCCAGTTTATTCATCAGTATTTCTGAATCAATTTTATTTAAAATTCTTAATCTTGTCTCTAATATCTCAGTTAGATCCTTTCATATTCTGGTCTTGAGATTTACTTGTCTTTAAATATGTTGTCTAGCCTTCAAAGGATGTTTTTAGGAAGGAGGAGTAGGCTGGTTGGTTTTTTGAGATGTTAATTTGCATTAGCACTTCAACACTTTTGAGAGACCATTCTGGATTGAATAATAATTGTTGTTCACTTACATTTTTTACTATGTAGGGGCTTATTTCATACACTTCAGGTTCAAGTTTGGGTTGAGTCTGAACTGCGTGAGTCTTAGTATGGGTTGTATAAGGCCCTGCTGTTGTAAAAAGTGCAGTCTACTTTGAATTTAAATGAAAGTCTGATAGCAACTCGAGCTCAAAGGCAAGTCACTTCTACAGGCTGTATCAAGGTGAAATTATACTAACAGTCTGATTCACTTAGGCTATCACAAACTTCTTGGTGTTCATATACACCAGGAGAGGTTGAGACACTAATTGCATCTGGTCTCTCATAAGCTGTCTTATTGATAACTCAGCACCCTACTGTGATCTCTTCTGATTCTTTGAAGTGCCTACAGTTCTCATTCTTGCTATTCTTGCTTCTCATATACTTGATTTTTGTGGATTACTACAGTAGATACGTTTAAATCTTTTATCTCAGAAAGTTCTCTCATGGACCTAGTATACTGATTAAAAGCTTGGGACTAAGGCTATTCAGCATTGCTTTGGATAGAGGTACTCTCTAGTTCTGAAACTTCAGTTATAATTACATACAAAACAATTCTGTAAACTAAGGTATGAACTACTTTCGACTGCAATATACTCATTTTGCTTGAGTAAGTTTTTGTCTCAGTTCATTGTTTTCTGGTGTTACTCTCTAAGGGACTTCTAGGGCTTTCTTCACTCCCGAGTGATGGATCTAGGCATTCTGCTCCTTGATTTTGTTTGTGGTGAAGGTGATGAGACGTACTTGCAGTGGTTCTTCCCACTGTGATTCCAAAGTCTTCTCTGTAAGAGGCTTAACATATACATCATCCCCAGGCTATCTAACTCCCTGCTCTGAGTTCTAGACACATTTTTTTTATTTCTTTTAGCTGTTTGCTTAAAGCCACCATGTAGGTAGATTTATCTAACAATCAGATCTCCCTGAGGTACACATCGTGTTCTTCCATCTTTTTGCATTATCCATCATGTGCAACCTGGTCCCTGAGCAAAAAAAACCCCATGAATGGGTTTGTCTGTATTCGAGGCAGAATTGATCCAAACTGTCTTCCCTAACAAACCTCTGACATGTACCACTGGGACTTTGTCTCCATCTACTCTCTGCAAAGGCTCAGATTGGGCAGGGCCCACTCGGTTAGTAGAGCCTCGGGTGTTAACTAACCATGTGGCTTTTGCCAGATGCTGCTCCCAGTTTTTGAAAGATCCCCCACCTAATGCTTTCAGTGTGGTTTTTAACAGTCCGTTGTACCTCTCCACTTTGCCTGCAGCTGGTGCATGGTAGGGAATATGGTACATCCACTCAATGCCATGTTCCCTAGCCCAGGTGTTGATAAGGCTGTTCTTGAAATGAGTCCCATTGTCTGACTCAATCCTCTCAGGGGCGCCATGTCTCCACAGAACTTGCTTTTCAAGGCCCAGGATGGTGTTCCGGGCTGTAGCATGAGACACAGGGTAGGTTTCCAACCATCCAGTGGTGGCTTCCACCATGGTCAGCACGTAGTGCTTGCCCTGGCGTGTCTGGGGCAGTGTGATGTAGTCAATCTGCCTGGCCTCCCCATACTTGTACTTGGACCACTGCCCACCGTACCACAGGGGCTTCACTCGCTTGGCCTGCTTGATGGCAGCACATGTCTCACAGTCATGGATAACCTATGAAATACTGTCCATGGTTAGATCCACCCCTCGGTCTCGTGCCCATTTATAGGTGGCATCTCTGCCCTGGTGGCCTGAGGCATCATGGGCCCATCGAGCTAGGAATAACTCTCCCTTGTGTTCCCAATCTAGGTCTGTCTTGGACACCATTATCTTTGCAGCCTGGTCTACTTGCCCATTGTTTTGGTGCTCCTCATTAGCTCTACTCTTGGGAACATGAGAATCCAGATGGCGGACCTGCACAGGCAGTTTCCCTACCCTGCTAGCAATGTCATTCCATTCTTCAGCAGCCCAAATTGATTTTCCTCTATTCTGTCAGTTAGCCTCTTTCCACCTCTCCAGCCACCCCCAAAGAGCATTGGCTACCATCCATGAATCGGTGTAGAGGTAGAACTTTGGCCACTTCTCTCTCTCAGCAATGTCAAGGGCCAGTTAAACAGCTTTGAGTTCAGCAAGTTGGCTTGATCCACCTTCTCCTTCAGTGGCCTCTGTCACCTGTTGTGTGGGGCTCCATACAGCTGCTTTCCACTTCCAGTTCATTCCCACAATGCGGCAAGAACCATCAGTAAAGAGAGCGTATCGTGTGTCTTCGGCTGGCAGTTGGTTGTATGGTGGAGTTTCTTCAGCCTGTGTCACTTCTTGTTCCCCTTTGTTGCGGTGTGTTGCAATGTCCTGTTTTAAACTTCCGGTCCCTTCCCAGGTATGCCTATACCTTCTCCCTTCCCCCTTGCCCCTCGCTGAGTGTGCCCTGTCAATCAGGCTAACATACCAGCAAGGCGTCGTGTGATTGGTCCCTCAGGCCTGAGGGACATTGGCCCGTATAGGTGTCCCTAGTCCCTTGAGACCCTGCCCCTTCACCTGGTTGGTGGCTCACCTGTCCCCTCCCCTTCCCCTGCCCTGAGCTTAAAAGGTTAATGAGACCATGCGGCCTCCATTCTGTTGGAGGAATTGCCCCGGCTCAGACCTCTGTACCCGTGGAATAAACATCTGGATATAACCCTCCAGCAGAATCCACTCCTTCCTTCTCTTCACCATCGCCAGAAGCTCTCTCTCCTGAGGTAAATGGAGTCCTGACAAGCCTGGACTTGCGTCTGTGCCCCGCTGCACTCTCCAGCAGCCAAGGTATCTCTGGGGTAAAACACCACAGTGCTGCCTTTGGCCCAGCAGCGAGGGTCAGAACTGGCCCAGGCACCATCTAACTGGTTATATTGGGATTCTTATTCCAATACCCCTTCATCAGAGAGACCAAAGTTTTCACCTTCTGGCCAGTTTGTAATTATTTCTAGAACCTCAGGGCGATTCACTTTTCTAATACGGGTGCGCTGTGTGATAACAGCAATCCATTTGCTCCATGTAGCATTGTTGGCATGGTGCGTAGAGGGAACTTTTGCTTTGAACATCCACCTCAATACTGGTAGTCGGGGTGCCAGCAGGAGTTGTGCTTCAGTGCCTATTACCTCTGAGGCAGCTTGGACTCCTTCATAGGCAGCCAAGATTTCTTTCTCTGTTGGAGTATAGTTGGCTTCAGACCCTCTGTAGCTTCGACTCCAAAATCCCAGTGGTCGGCCTTGAGTCTCCCCAGGCACCTTCTGCCAAAGACTCCAGGACAAGCCACGGTTCCCAGCTGCAGAGTAGAGCACATTCTTCACCTCTGGTCCTGTCCTGACTGGGCCAAGGGCTACTGCATGAGCGATCTCCTGCTTGATCTGGACAAAGGTTTGTTGCTGCTCAGGGCCCCAGTGGAAAGTGTTCTTTTTACGGGTGACCAGGTAGAGAGGGATCATGATCTGACTGTATTCGAGAATATGCATCCTCCAAAAACCTATGGCACCTAGGAAAGCTTGTGTTTCTTTCTTGCTGGATGGTGGAGACATTGCTGTGATCTTGTTGATGACATCGGTGGTAATCTGACGCCGTCCGTCTCTCCACTTCACTCCCAGAAACTGGATCTTTTGAGCAGGTCCCTTGACTTTGCTCTTCTTGATGGCGAAGCCAGCTTTTAGGAGAATCTAGATGATTTTCTCCCCTTTCTCGAACACCTCTGCTGCTGTCTTCCCTCACAGAATGATGTCATCAATATATTGCAGATGTTCTGGAGCATCACCCTTTTTCAGTGCAGTCTGGATCAGTCCATGGCATATGGTGTGGCTGTGCTTCCACCCCTGGGGCAGTCGGTTCCAGGTGTACTGCACTCCCCTCCAGGTGAAAGCAGACTGAGGCCTGCATTCTGCTGCAAGAGGAATGGAGAAAAATGCATTGGCAATGTCAATAGTGGCGTACCACCTTGCTGCCTTGGACTCAAGCTCGTACTGGAGTTCCAGCATGTCCGGCACAGCAGTGCTCAGGGGTGGAGTCACTTCATTCAATGCACGATAGTCCACAGTCAATCTCCATTTTCTGTCAGACTTGCGCACAGGCCAAATGGGACTGTTGAAGGGTGAGCGGGTTTTGCTGACTACCCCTTGGCTCTCCAGCTCTTGGATCATTTTGTGGATGGGGATCACAGCATCTCGATTCTTTCAGTACTGTCAGCGGTGCACTGTTGAGGTGGCAATTGGCACTCGTTGCTCTTCTACCTTCAGGAGTCCTACTGCAGATGGGTTTTCTGACAGTCCAGGCAAGCTCTTCAACTGCTTGATACCCTCTGTCTCTACAGCAGCTATTCCAAATGCCCATCTGAGTCCTTTTGGGTCTTTGAAGTACCCACTTCGAAGGTAGTCTATGCCCAAAATATATGGGGCCTCTGGGCCAGTCACAATAGGATGCTTCTTCCACTCATTTCCCGTTAGGCTCACATCAGCTTCCACCAAAGTGAAATCCTGGGATCCCGCTGTCACACTGGCAATGGAGACAGACTCTCTCCCCACAGGTCTCGACAGTATTAATGTACATTGCACACCAGTATCGACCAAAGCTTTGTACTCTTCTGGTTCTGATGTGCCAGGCCAACAAATCCACACAGACCAAAAAACACGATTTTCCCTGGCCTCTACCTGGCTAGAGGCAGGGCCCCTCTAAGCCTGGTTATCCTTCTTTCCCTGGGCATATGTCTTGGATGTTCCTTCAAGGGGATCAGACATGTCATCATCATCATACCTGGCAGTTCGGCTACAGGGAACTGGAGCTGCTTTCCTTCTGGTGGCTTCCTTCAATTCACACACCTGTCGTGCCAGAACAGCCGTAGGTTTTCCATCCCACCTCCTCATGTTTTCTCCTCGATCACGCAGGTAGAACCACAGCTCAGCTCGTGGGGTGTATCTTCTCTCACCATCTGGCAGACGTCTGCCTGGGATACCAGAACCTCTGATCCGTACTGCCGAGATATGGAGAAGGTCTTCTTTAATCTCCTCTCTGAGCTTCTTATGATTCTCCTCTATCTTATCCTCTAATTTCTGCAGACGTGTTTCTACTGCTGCAATTCTGGCATGTGTTGGGCCGTGCACAGCATCTGCATATGCTCGGAGCTTCCTTGCCATGTCAAGCACTGTCTCATCCCTCTCATCCTTCTTCATTATGGCTAAGGCAGAAGCATATTCATGTGGCCCAAGTCGCACAAGTTTTCGCCACATCACAGGCATGCCTGGTACTAAGTCTGGGTTCTTAGTCGTCACATCATCTGTAAAGATAATCTCTGCCACTGCCATTTCTCTCAGGCGTTGGACTCCTTGCTCTATTGTCTTCCACTGGGTTTCTTGCATATTGTCCAGGTTTAGGGCAAATTTGTTAAAGAATCTGCAAAGGAGGGCCCCTCCAGAAAGCAAACCCACACGGCCCCTCCCCCCAACTGTTTTGGGAAGAATTCCTCGGAGAGAAGCGGAAAGAACCTGTTTATTTGACTGGCACAGCACCCCCCAGCACACAATACCAGATGACACCGCTCTGAGAAAGATGACAAAATCACAAAGTCTCTTTCGGGGGTGGTTGCTCTGTTCTCAGTCCCTCCGGCGCTGGGGCAGCTGCTGCAGCTAAACGGTGCCAACCCTCAGTGTTCCCAGGTCCCAGTCCGGAGCGGGTTCGAGATGATCACAGAAACAGGAGAGGAGAAACAGTCCAGGAAGCAATGTGGACTGTTTAGCTAGAACTAACTAATAAGCAGAGGCCAAAGCAGAGCAGAAGCGAGAGCAGAGAAAGAGAGCAAGCAAAGCAGAAAGCCGAAAGCAAGAAGTGAAAAGCAAGAAGCGAAAACAGCCCGTCTCTGTGTCCCTGATAAGAGAAACCCAAACAAAACTTCCACTCTTCAGAGCTGGTCTTAAAGGCACAGAACATATGAATGGGGATACAAGCATCATAACGTCACCCCAGGACACATATAAAGATCATCTGCACACAGGTATCTTTGTGCAACACTGCCCAAGACTCCTGACCAGAGGCTGAGTGGCTTAGCCCCCCTCATCATTTCTTGGTCGATGACAGGATCTGTGACAGGGATCCCAAATGCCTGGCTTCAGTGCCATCCAGAATTGTAGCCTCGCCTGCACCATCCATGGCCGAACTAACCAACTAAGTATGGATTCATCAGGTCGTTGGGTGTAATCCCTCCGTAAGCCATGAAGGTCCTTCGGGGAAAAGGACTCAATATTTGCGTCTGATCTTGCACCTGCTGCTTGGACTCCTGATTTCATGTCAGGAGTCATCGAGGTTCCTTCTCCTGTATCACCATCATCATCATCCACTGGTTGATTAGTCTTGTCAGTGCATTTGCCACTTCTAGTACTGGTAGCAACAGCCATGGGTTTAGATGCTGACTTAGGCTCACTGTCTGGTCTTGCTGCTGGTGTCGAGCCTGGGCTGTTGGCTACAGCTTGAGTGACTGGGATAGCTGATTTATCTCCCTGCCCCTCTGCCTCTGTCTGCTGCCCTACACTATCTAACAAAGTGCGATAAGCATAGGCCAGGGCCCAGCTTATTGCAATTAGCCTTTTCTCCTTAGAATCGTCATGGCACTTCTCCTTTAGGTATTTCCCCACTTCTGCTGCATTCTGAATTTGTTCCCGTGGAAAATCCCAGTCTATAGGATCAGAAAATTCCTTCAGGGTTTGGCCTATATTTTCCCATTGTCCACACCACTCAGGATTTTTCACGCCTGCATCTGCTTCTAGGTCAGGGGTCTCACCAGCTCCTCTGGATATCTCAGCCCTCATTCTAGAGAAGCTGCAGACCATATAGAGGAAGCTTACCAGATTAAATACCAGAAAGATGCTCTCTTTAACATTCAGGGGAAACGGAACAGTCTCAAAAAGTGACATAACAGATCCAAAGGGGAAGAAGGGAAGAAAAGGCTGGAAAGCCTTATTCTCAACTCCTCCTCTAACAGACTGAGAGTAATACTAATAAATTCCCAAAACATACTACTGGAATTGGGATGCAGGGTAGGATGAAGAAACCATAAACCATACATATCGGAAACAGAGGCCAGTATCTTTGTAAATGCTTTATAAATCATTATCACCAAGGCCAGCACCACAGCTATTCCAATCTTACCCCTCTACCGTAAAAATTATGTGTTATGGAAAATAATCCTAGTGACCTGAAAGGTATTGAAACCTCAAAAAGGTCTAGAGCCCAGAGCCACACGAAGGCTTTCACGCCCAGAGACATTATGGATTCAAGCAGCATGGCTACTGACTGCTTTAACAACAACAAACACACAACTAAATAGAGCTTTTTTCCACCTTTTCCAGCCACGTGTTGGGCGCCAATTCATGTATTTGTCCAGGTTTAGAGCAAATTTGGGGAAGAATCCCCCAAAGGAGCTCCGGTGGGAAAAGCAGATCCAATCGGCCCCTCCCCCCAACTGGTCCGGGAGATAAAAAATACCTCCTTGGAGAAAGGTGGAAAAAACCTGTTTATTAAACAATAAAACCAAAACAATATCAAACAATGAGACCCCTTGCCACTCTAAAAGAGATGACAAACTGAGAAAACCCCGTCCCCAGGTTGCAGCTCACTCAGTCTCTGATCAGTCCCTCCAGTGCTGGAAATGTCGCAGCCTGGCCCGGCCCGGTGGGCCACAGATGCAGTTGCCGGTGCTCTCCTGGGTGTTCAATCCAGTGCAGGTTTCAAGAGGTCCAAAGAAAAGGAAAAAAAAAACAGTCCAGGGAACTTCTTTGCCTCAGCTAGGTAACATTAACTAAAAAGCAAAAGAAGAGCTCTGTCCCACTGTCTGTCCGCAGACAACACAGTCCAGGAGCAGGAATGTGGGGGAGTGGAGTACAGTGTCTGAAAACAAACTGCGCGCTTCTTCTCTCCCCCCCCTTCACTCTCTGGTACACTCTTAAAGGTGCAAAACTTATTATTCAACATAAACAGAATGAGACGATTGGGGATAAAAGCATCATATAGTCAACCCAGGACAGGGAGCCCGGAACTGGACACAGCACTCGAGGTGCTGCCAAACCTGTGCCAAGCATAGGGGAAGAATCACTGTCCTGGTCCTGCTGGCCACCCCATTCCTGATCCAGGCCAGGAGCCATTGGCCTTCTTGGCCACCTGGGCACACTGCTGGCTCATGTCCAGCCTGCTGTCCACCAGTCCCTGCAGGTCCCTTTCTTCCTGGCTGCTGTCCAGCCACTCTGTCCCCAGCCTGTAGTGCTGCAGGGGTTGTTGTGGCTAAAGTGCAGGACCCAGCACTTGGACTTCTTAAACCTCACCTTGTTGGATTTGGGCCCTGGATCCAGCTTGTCCTGGGCCCTGTGAAGAGCCCTCCTACCCTCCAGCAGATCAACATTCCCAGGCAACTTGGTGTCACCACGGTTCCATGAGGCCCCAGAGTGCCCCAATGGTCTCCATGATTCCATGAGGCCTCCCAGTGTCACAATGTCCCTTTGGTTCCATGGGACCCCTTGGTGTCACAAAGTCCCTTGGATCCTTGGACCCTGCAGTGTCACCATGGCGCCATGATCCCCCAAGGCCCTGCAGTGTCACAATGGATTCTTGGTTCCATGAGGTCTGGCAGTCCAGCAATGCTCTTCTTGGTTCCACAGTGTCACAGTGGCCTCTTGGTCCCAAGGGCCACCACGGTGGCAAGCATGTTTCCTTCGTTCCAGGAGTCCCTGAGTGTCGGAACTCAGTAAATCCCTCTGAGTGTCCAGAGTTGCCGAGGACCCCGCCGGGGGGCTCGGAGACCTTAGCATGCTGCCCAGAACACCTGGGGATTTGACTTTGACCCTTGGAGCAAATTGCTAACTTTGTATGAGGACATGGAATTCACACAGGTTTGAACAGTGTAATAACAAAATGATCACAGGGTGAAAATGTAGATTTTAGGATTTTTGGTATGGGGGTTTGCCACCCTGTTTTTTTAAGATTTTCTAAGCCTTCTGATGTTGACATTCTTGTAGTGAACTTTCTCACACACTTTCTGTAAATAACTCATTGTTTTGCATTCCTTTATGGAGGAGGAGAGAGTTGATGGACTGCTGTCCTGACCAAGGACCATCCCAAGATGCTCTGTACCCTGTCTGTTCCTGGTGTGATGCCATCGGAAATCCACCTCTGCGGGCTTCTCGACAGCGGTGCTGACATGACAGCTCTCTCCCTTGCCGCCTGGCCCCTGGAGTGGCCCTTGGATCTGGTGGGAACATCTGTCGCGGGCCTGGGAGGGACGGCGCAATGCTACGTGATGCATTTATCTCAGCCTTCTGTGCAGAGGTACCTGTTGGTAAGGGTCCAGACTCTATTACCTCTCTGCAGGTAGTCACTGTGTACTTTGCATGTCGCTTTCCACTGGCATGTAGCTGCTCCTGTCAGTGAACTAGGTCTCTGCATCATCTAAAGGAGTGTCTTTTAAGTCTGGAAGGCTGGAGTAGGTAGCTTTAATGGTTTCTAGGCAATCATGGTGTACTGCTTCTCCTTGATACCACTGAAAAAAGAAGCTGGGTTGACAATATTAATCACCACTATCTCTACATCATCTTGCTCTACCATGATGGCCTGGTAGTTCAGAAAGCTCTGTGGTGAAAGCCAGTGACCACCCTTTACTTCTAGTACTGCAGACACTGTGTGGGACACTAGCACAGTCATTTTTGTCCTAGGGTAGACTTGGGTGCTTCTTGAATATTCAGCACAACTGCTGCTACAGCTCTGAGGCAACCTGGCCATCCTTTGGCTGTTGCATCTAGTTGCTTAGAGAAGTAAGCAACTACCCTCTGGTATGGGCCCAAGTCCTGAGCCAATATTCCCAGGGCAATTCCTTGCATGGAAAAATAGAAAGAATGGTTTACTTACATCTGGAAGTCTCAAAGCTGGAGCTGACATGAGGGCACTCTCTAGCTGGTGAAAGGCCCGCGTGGCGTCTTTTGTCCACTGGAGATCTCTGTTTCCATTTGCAATAAGAGCATAGAGGGGTCTGGCAAACAGTCCATAATTATAAACCCACAGCTGGCACCACCCTGCCATGCCTAAGAAGGTTCGGAGTTCCTTTGTTTTCTGGGGTTTCAGGGTTTGGCATATGGCTTCCCTGCCTTAAAGTCTGCTGCTCAGCACTCACTTCTTACCCCAGGTAGATTACCTTCTGTTTCACTACCTGTGCCTTTTTCTTTGATACTCTGCATCCTTGGAGTCCTAGGAAATTCAAAAGGCTTACCGTCCAGGCTTCCCTCGTCTGAGTGGCTACTAGAAGATCATCCACGTACTGCAACAGCCTCCTTTCCTTTTGTGGAGCTTCCCGGGACTCTGGGTCTTTGCAAGCTGTTCCCCATTTAGAGCGGGGAATTTTTGAAGCCTTCAGTCCCATGGACTATGTGAGCTGTTTGAATGCAAAAATTTTCTGGCTGGCTTCATGGATAGGGAGGCAAATGAAGGCATCTCTTAGGCCTAAAACAGTGAACCAGGTTAGCTCAGGTGTTAAACAAGTTAGTAAAGTACATGGATTTGCTACCACAGGGTATAAATTCTGTGTTATCTTACTGACAGCTCTCAATCCAGCACTATCAATTATTGGGCTGATTCCTTCCTTATCTTCCTTTTGAGGGAGTACTGCTCATTTCTCACTGGTTGTTTTCTTTCTTTAAGCTTGATTACTATGCGGGGACATTTTTCACCCTCCTTGGTACAGCAGAGGCTCATACCTTCGAAAACACTTATTTACTTATTCTAATATCTCTTTCCTAATGTCCTTCTTAATTTCAATGGCTGTTAATGTTACGCTTAAAATCTTTATATCATTTGCTTCTAGAGTAACTTTTCTTATTTGAGAATGTTTAGCGAATTGAGCGAATTGTACAAAAGCTTCCAAGTACACATAGTACACCTGTTACTTTAAAGGTTTGCAAAAGTATGCCTTCTCAGACTGGCCAGTTGTTCAATTGTTCCCCACACTACAACATAAACATTCTCCACAGGTACTAAAGCTTTATTTAAAACTGAATATATGGCCCTTGTGTTGACTAAAATTCTACCCTTTTGGGGAGGTCATCTCTATCCTTCCTCCCTTACCTTAGGAGGAGCCTTTAACAAATCATATGTACTCATTTTGCAAACTGTAATTGCTTTGCGTTTCAGCATGATAATCTTTGCTTGACTTCATACGTTGCTATCTTCTGCTGCATGCTGAACAACATGTTTGATTTGCTTTCTCTTTGCCTTGTTTTCCTTTTCAAGGGCCAAGACCAGTGGATCTGAGGGCCGTCTGATCTCACAGTCTCTTTGCCATTCTGGGTGATTTTTTAAAACAAAAAGACATATCAGCATACAAGACTTCATCTTATTTACTTTCCTATTTTAAAACAGTATTAACTGCAATGAAGTATTATAAATCTTTTTATTTTCTGAGCTGCTCCTACTGGCAGCCTTCTCCCAGTGAGCTCTTCTTAAAAGGGGCTAGTTTAGGAACCTTTTTGCTCTGGTCAGTTCTCATTATCTCTTTCTCCTTGCCCTATCTCGCTTCCACCCAAACCTCCTTTCACAGACCTTCAAAGTAGTTTCTCAGTCTTCCTCCTACACACACACAACTCCAGGTGGCAGGTATCAGATGTGATTTCCCACACACAAGCCTTAAGATCTTAGGTTCTGAATCAGCTTGATCAGAAACCTTTAATTTACACTTGGGGCATGTGCCCTGACGCTTATTAGAACAGCAATACCAGCGTCTCCCACAAACTCTGCACTGCAATTATACTAACGCAGCATGCCAGCCTCTTGATGAACCAAAGGTTTTCAGGAATTGCCCGCAGAGGCAGGCTATTCCGTTTATTACAGAGAACTCTAAATGCCTTACGGCAGGCTGTTCCCAGTCCAGACTTGCTATGGTACCAGCTGAAGTCTCATAAACTAATTCATCTCTTCTATCTAAACTCTGTTTTACAAAATATCAGTATTTTCTAGTTCTCTTCTTGCACAATCTAATTAAGCACCGCGTCTACTTACACTTGTTTTACTACCTTGCAAAAGCACTGTGCTTGTCACAGCAGAAACTCTGATATGCCCACAGACACAGACACACATGCACCCCCCCTTTTATCTCAAATTCACTAGAGCCAAGGCTTGAATTGCTGTGAGGGGGAGAATTCTTGGAATTCCTTTAATTCGCTTTATCATAGTTAAGCATAAATCACCATACCATAGTTCTTCTGTGTAAGATGCTACTCTTGTTGCAAACAAAATCTTAAAATCTCCACAAACACTACTATAAAATCTGAGATTCAAATTACCACAATGCAGTGGAAGAAAATCACCACACAAAATCACTGGGAAATGGCATATCTCTCAAAGTGCTCACTTTTCTCAACACAACACAGCATACCATAATTCAGCATTTACTCACATCAGTTTTTCCTGGACACAATCAAAATAACAGCACACAGTCTAGAGATCAAGTCCAAACATCCAGGGCAAAGGAACTCTCTGAGCTTGTACTCACGGGTAAAATGTACCAAATCTACACAAATTACTACATTTATCTACACAAATCACTACATTCAAACACAATAAATGCCATCACTGACGTTCCTCCACTCGCTTCTCTGTGGGGCACTTCTCTCCCTGCCCCCACAGCCTGCTGCAGCCAGCACCTCAGGCCTCACTCGGCTGCTTCAAACACGGGTAGTACTCACTCCCCCTGCACTGTAGGGCACTGTAGATCTACTCTCTTTTATACACCATACACTTATACACTTGCACGATTAAAAACACAGTGCACTGACCACACAATGCATTAACCATACAGCTGCACAGTGTTTGACACACACACGCATATAGAGATTCATTCGACCCACCCCCAGGGTCGCTAGCGGTCTGCCCTATCAGAATGATGAACCCCCATCTCTACTCCAGCTGCTCTATCCGCTGGACCCAGACGTCTCTGAGTGATTTACTCCCTAGCTCTCTTTTCCCCTGGGCGCCCCTCAGTACATACCATATTCTCCTCCGCAGGCCAGCAGGTCCTTGTCTGTTCTCACAGGAGGCAAGTCGAGACGAGCGGAGCCCCACCAGGAAAAAAAATCCTAGGGCACGCCTTGGAGGTCTTTCTATCCCCCCTGCCCCTGGGGGGACAGAGAACTCCTGGCTGGCTCGCCATAATGTCTTGCTGAGAAAAGAAGAAACCTCACAACTTTGTAAAAGTTGTAAAACTTGGTATGTTTATTACAGCGCTGGACGCATGCGGAGCTTGCTCTCCTCAAAAAAGGCATGCGTACCTCTGAGGACTTTAGATCTCCTTTTATCTCCCCTTCCAAATACATATGCATACAGTTTCACAATAGGTTCATACATATTCATTCCGCGTGACATTTATCGCCAGTTCCTCTTTGTCAAAAGAATTATTAGGTCAGGGCAGACCGGCCTTGTGGCCGTTTCTGTTTTTTTTCTCTGTCTCCTCACTATCTCTGCCCTGCAGTTTTTCCCTTCAGCTTTGCCCTTACAGACTTTACCTCTCCTAAACACTTCACCTAATTCAAAATGGATTTTTACTCTGTCTCAACTCAGATAACAAAAATGTGCATATATATAATATTAAATGTGCAAGTATTAAAACCTGTGTCCCTTTCCAGGCAGACATCAGGTGTGTGTCCATGAACAGGCAGTGCCACTTGTGCCCTGAGGTGCCCAGCTGGGATTGGATCTCTCAGAGAGGAGCTGAGGGAGAGCAGAGCACCTTGCAAGCTGTAGGTTCCTGACAGCCCCGCAGGGCTCCTGTCCCATCAACATCTGCTCTGCTCCAGTCTGAAACAGGGCCCAGCATGGTGTCGGGATCATCAGAGAACTGAGGTGTGTGCTGGAATTCAATGCCCTCCCCATCCCACAGCAGCCCTGCATTTCCCTCCTGCAGCCTTGGTCTCCAGCACAGCCATGGAGGCTCCTTGGGCTCTTGACTGTTCCTGCAGCCCCCAAGGACAGCTCTGAGCTCTGCCTTTGGCACAGTCAGCCCTGGCCAGCACAGGCCATGCTCAGCAATTGCTTGTATGTGCCTGACCTTGCTGTCAGCCCCGGCAGCGGCTGCGTGGCCCCTTTGTGCCCCTGTGCTGGCCCAACCATGGTGCCCCAGCCCCTGTGCAGGCCCAGGCCAGGCCAGGAGCATTGCAGCTGGGAACGGCCTCTGTGCCCTGGTGCCCACAGCAGCCTTGGGGCTCTGTGCCTCATGACCTCCCTGCTGGGCAGCCTCTGCCAGCTCCTGCAGAGCCCCTGGCACCTGTGGGCCTGCACAGACAGCCCTGTCCTGGGCTCTGCCAGCCTATGGGCCAGCAGAGAGGCCGGCCAGGGCTGGCCATGGCCGGGAACAGGCCCTGAGCCCCGCAGGAGGATGGAGCTGGGCCACAGCCAAACTCAACCCAGGGCAATGCTGGGCTCAGCAGCCAGGGCTGCCAAGGCATGGGGACAGAGGCTGGCTCTGACAAATGTCCTGGGCCCCCTCCCTGCTCTGTCCACGTGTTGAAGATTGCCATGCAAGATGTTTTCAATTACCATCTCCATGGCAGATTATCTTTGTCAAGTGGGCTGTTTGCTTTATCTCTCTCTTTGAGTGACCACATTCACACCTCCATCGGGAGGGGACATCTGCCCATAACAGACTATTGAATGTCACTGCATGACTGATAAAAACTATAACATCCCATTGTAAGATACTCCGCCCAGAGGGAGGAGCCAAGCATTGCTACCCAGATATAATCCAGAGGTTTTTTGAGACACCAGCATGGCTTTCTCCACGGGATTCCCCAGAGGAAGAGGAGATGTCTCTTCTTCCACTGGATCTTCAGAGGAAGAATACATCCTTCTCTACAGAACCCCCTTGCTCCAACAGAACCACCCCTGACACTGCAGGAGGGCTGCAGCCACATTTACAATTGGACTGCCGCCAACACCCTGACCCACAGGGTGTCAGGTTTGGTTCTGACTCTGTCAGTGTTGTTCTAGTATACTGTATTGTTTATTTTATCCTTTTTTTTCCCTTTCCCTATTAAAGAACTGCTATTTCCTGCTCCCACATTTTTGCCTGAGAGCCCCTTAATTTAAAATTTATAGCAATTCGGAGGAGTGGGGAGGGTTTACATTCTCCTTTTCAGGGGAAGTTCCTGCCTTCCTTAGCAGGCACCTGTCTTTCCAAACCAAGACATCATGCCACCAAGGGCACAGAGTAGCCTCCTCTCTGCAGCACTTGCCTGTTTTCAATGCCTTGCACAGTCACTGGCCCTGCCCCGCAAGGCCTGGCCTGAGTCCTGCCCCTGCACGCTCAGCCAGGCTGAGATGGACACTGATGGTTTCTGTGCCAGGCTCTCTGAGCCCAGCTCCCTGCAAGCTCTCCCAGCTGCCCTGAGCTCTAGGCAGCACCAAGGGCCTCTCCCCAGCCCAGCCCAGCCCAGCTGGCTCTGGCCCCACAGCTCTGCTCAGGGCAGGCTGCTCTGGGCACTGGCCCCACGGCCTCAGCCCCTGGCAAGGGCACAGCAGCAGCGGCAGCTCCCACAGGACTCAGCCCCAGCCATGGGGAAAGGTGCTTGGTGTAATATATGTTAGAAATAATTCATGCTACTAAAGAATGTATTTTATAAAGATTGAGAAATCCGAACTTGTCTCTGACCACACACGGCCCGAGAGCAGATACCTTTTCAGATTCTAAGGATTCCCAGACACAGCTAAGATAATGATTGACACTTTAGCGTAAGAATATACATTTCCAGGACGATGATCATGGGTATCTCGAGTCGTTGGAACCTAAGAGCGATCATCGCCCTGCAGATAATATCAATCAAGACAGCCAGTGATGCCAGAGTTATACATGTGAATACATGGCTTCCCCGAAGTCAATCAACACTGACTATACACCTGGAGACGATCCTTGTCCAGCTCTGCGCACTGAAAGAAACAACTATGAATGTGAAGAGTTACAAAAGAAATTGTGAGTCCTTTGCCTCAGGCACAATCAACTGTATAAAACCTTGTTGCTAGAAGCGGATTGCGTGAACGGGGGGGGCGGGGGGGGGGCGGGATTCCAATGCGATAGAGGTCGGATCCAGGTTCACCCAGCACTGATCCCGGGCTCGACGCTGTCTCTTTGGCTGTGGTGGTTTCGAGGACCGTATTTCAGTTGCACAGAAAGATAAATAAATCTTTTTGCATTTTTGATAATTTGGCTCACGATTGATCATTTATAACACTTGGCCAAAGCCAAAGGAGGCTCCCTAGGTGCCCTGCTCCCCTCTGGCTGTGGTGCTGAGAGCTCTGCAGCCCCTGCTGCCATCCCATTTGCCCAGGGCAGCACAAGAGCCCTGGCCTTGGGGCCCTCAAGAGCTGCTCCTGCTCCAGGCCCAGGGCCCATCCCAAAGCTGGGACAGCCTCAAAGTTGTGCCCATTTCTGTCCATTGCTACTCTGATGGGGATGGATCCTCAGCCACTTGGAGGTTGCTGATGAATTTTCCTACTCTAGAGGCCTCTTCTTTCTTGAGCTCTTCAGTTCAGGAATTCACTGAAAAAGGCTCATTAACATTTGTTCAAAACACCCAAACAAGAAAAGCTGCTGGGAATAATTCAAGACTTCAATTATTCTGTGGTTAATTAGTCAGATTTCAGAAGTGTATTTAGAGTAAAAATGCTATGTTGAAAACAAACCAGAGAGAAGGTTAGGTTAGGTTTTCTTTTCCTGTTTATAGATGGACATCAGCAAAGTCCAATTGATATTGACCCCCAGTATTTTCTAACGCAGTTTGAAAGACATGAAAATCAATACCCTTCATGGCTGACAATCAATCAGACTTTGTCCCTACTCCTTCCCCACCATTTCCCTCATCCAACCCCTGGCACTCAGAGCAGCTGAGGAATGGAGTAACATCCAGGGGTGTCCCCAGGGCTCAGGACTTGGGCCAGGTCAGTTCAATCTCTTTACTGCTGATCTGGACAAGGGCAGCGAGGGCACCCTCAGTCAGTTCCCAGTTGAGCCCAAGCTGGGTGAGAGTGTGGCTGTGCTGGAGGGCAGGAAGCTCTGCAGAGGGATCTGGCCAGGCTGGAGCCATTCATGGGCCCAAGAAAGTAGGATGAAGTTCACCAAGGCCAAGGGCTGGGTCCTGCCCTGGGCTCACAATCATCCCAAATCCCTGGGCATGCCCTGCCCCTGATCCCCACAGCCTGTCCTGTTTCCTTCATCCCTGCATTGCCAGGGACTTTCTGGGACAAGGGAGCTCTGCTCTGGCTATGGAGGGAGGTCCAAGTGCAGCCACTGGAGTGGGAACCACAACTCATCAGGTTTGTGTCCTTTGGGGGTCAGGAACTGGTGAGACTCAGAGGCACAGAAAGTTTCTCTTCATGGCCAAGAGATCATAGTTGAACAGGACACAATTTAATAACAATCACGCTCTTCCAATCACACTCTTCTCTGAGCTATGTGCACTGTCCCAGTGTCCGATTTTCGGCTGTTTGGATGGCCTGGAAAGGCCCGGGGTGGCCTTGGGGCAGCCCGCGTTTCAAAGGACGAGAAGAGGCTTCAGTTCTTTTCTCGGTCTCGGTGTTTATTAATTGTTTATCTAAAAGATTTTCTCTCGGCCCGACAGAGGTCTGCTCAGCAGCCAGCCATGAGCACACTCCCCTGCCCTCCGGGCGGTCACCTATCTTTATACCCAAAGTTACGTGTACAATATTTATCATTTTTCCCCAATACCTTTTGCCCTTATTAACCAGTGCACTTTTAGTAATGACCAATCCCAAAGTGCCACCATCACCACAGAAGATGGAGGAGAAGAAGAAGAAGAAGAAGGACAGGACACGCCCCAATTCCTCCATCTTACTTCTCTAAACCCCCCTGTACAGAAATCCTAAACCCTGTGTTTCACTCTCTAATTAACTAATCCCTTCACCATTCACTCCGGTGAAATCCTCCTATCCTCATACAAGTGTCATCTCCTGTGTAGGATCAAAGTCCAGCCACCAGACACTTCTGGCAACATTCCAGGACTCCCGAGCCCCCCAAGGGTGGTCTCGGTGACTCGGCACCTCAGTCCTGAGGTGCTGAGATCCCACATCCCAGCAGCATCTGATGAGTCCACCACCCACAAGTGATTTCCATACTAGAATTAATTATAGACAAACGTGGTTCTGTGATAGATGTAAACACAATTAAGTTCTTGTATCAGGATGCTCGTCCTGGTTTCCGGGCAGAACAGCTGAAACAATTCCTGATTTGCAAATCTGTCAGTGGTGGATGGAGAAGGGGTTCAGGCTGCTTTTGGTGTTGAGGAAATGCTGAAACCACCCTGACTCATTTCATCTCCTCATGCCCTGGCTGATCTCCCCTCTTTCCCCTTCCACCCACTGGCTTTTGTCTCCCACCAGGCCCCCCAATGAAGAGCCTGTCTCTGTGTTCTCCATCACCTCCTCTCTGGCACTGCCAGGGTGGGATGAGGAGCCCCTCAGCCTTCCCTGCTCTGGGCTGAACAAGTCCAGCTCCCTCAGCCTCTGCTCACAGCCCAAGGGCTCCAGCCCCACCTTGGAGGCTCTTCCTTAACCCTGCTCCAGTTGCCAGACATCTTTCCTGCCCTGGGGAACCCAACCCAGGCCACAGTGACCTGGATAATCCATGTCCTTGATGTCTTGGTTGTTGCCACATTTCTCTTCACAGAGAAAAGCAAGGCAGAATTCTTCCTAAGAATTTCTGAGATTCACATTCTTTGAACTTCAGAGAAAGGGAAAACACAATTCTTATCACTTGCTTTGCCTGTGTTTGTGCAAAAGTGGAATGCAATATGGAGATTGTTTACCCAAAGTGATGGTGTTTTGTTTCCTTGGCCTATCAGGACCAAGAGTGTGTGTGTCAGGACTGTCAGGTGACAGTCACGAGATTCAGTGCAGTGTGAGCAGTTGTGTGCAGAGCTGAGTGCTTGGCAGGTTCAGTTTTAGATGTATAGAATAATATAGTAAAAAAAAGCAATTAATTAGCCTTCTGATATCCATGGAGTCAGATGCAGCATTCTCTCCCCTTGTCGGGGCCGTCACAGCATTGCAATATCTGGTCACATAGCCCTGGCCCTTTGTCCCCATGTCCTCTCTGGGGTGGATCCTGTGGAACATCCTTTGCTAGAGGCTGTGGCTCCAGGTGGACCAGGGGGATCCCGGGGGACAGGGACCCCACTGGGCATGAACAACATTGGACTTGTTGGGAGAAACTGTGAGGGGGAGCTGGGGCGGAGTGACCAACCCAGTGACCTCACACAGCCCTCCTGGGATGTCACACAGTCCCTCTGTGATGTCACAGCCCATTCTCTAATGTCACACAGCTGGTCTCTGATGTCACAGCCAACTCTGTGACATCATAGTCTGCTTTATGATATCAGACCTCTGACCTGTGATGTCACAAATATGGCCTATGATGTCATAGATTCTCCGTGCCCTCACATACCCCACTCTGATGTCACAGCTCACTCTGTGACCTCATGCTACCAGATGATAAATTGTCTACACCAGGTGAGCTAACACCTGGAGCCTGTTCTCCAAAACCCCAGGTCTATGGAAACCACACAATGTCCATTGTGTGAGAAGGGGAACTGGAAGTTCACCAGCCTCAGTGTCCTGCCAGCTCAGCCAGGCCCACTGGAACATTGGGGTCCACGACCACCAGGGACCACCAGAGAGACCCCCAGGACAGAAGAGAGCATGGGTAAAGGGGAGGGGAAATATGTAAATTATTTTGTGTTGTGGTGTGTTGCAATGTCCGGTTTTAAACTTCCGGGGCCCTTCCCATGTGTACCTATCCCTTCTCCCTGCCCCCTCACCCCTTGCTGAGTGTGCCCTGTCAATCAAGCTAACATACCAGCAAGGCGTCGTGTGATTCGTCGATTTCAAAGGATGCTCCTCAGGCCTGGGGGTCATTGGCCTGTCTAAGTGTCATCCTCCCTTGAGACCCTGCCCCCTTCACCTGGTTGGTAACTCACCTGTCCCCTCCCCTTCCCCTGTCCCCGAGCTTATAAGGTTAATGAGACCATGCGGCCGGTATTCTGTTACCAGCAGTGGCCCAGTGCAGACGCCTCTGTACCAATGGAATAAACATCTGGCTACCTTCTAGCAGAATCCACTCCCTTCCTTCTCTTCACCATCGCCAGAAGCTCTCTCCTGAGGAGAACGGAGTCCTGTCTTGTGCCCTGCTGCACTCTGCCTCCAGCCAAGGTATCTCTGGGGTAAAACACCGCAGTGCTGCCTCTGGCCAAGCAGCGAAGGTCAGAACTGGCCTAGGCACCATCTAACTGGTTATATTGGGATACATATTCCAATATATTGGCGCCCAACGTGGGGCGGCTGCTCCCTCTGCTCCGCGGGGGGGCTGCATTCCACCGCGGGGGAGGCTTTGTTTCTGCCTCGGCTCGGCAGGGCGTGCCCTGCTGCTGCTGCCCGGGAATTTTAAAAGCAGTATATACAGCTGCATTGTGAAGCTTTTGTCTGCTCGTTATCGCTTTCTATCTGTGGTTTTTTTTTAGAAATTGGTAGCTGATTTTACCTTTGTTTTAGGTCAGGCGGGATTAAGTACTTTGCTTTTTACATCTACCATGGGTTCCAAACTTAGCATTGTACAAAGGGGTGTGTATTATAATATTGTTAGCATTTTAATCAAGAGTAATGTGAAATTCTCTAAAGGAAAATTGAAACAGTTTATAAGATGGCTTTTTCTGCAGTTCCCAAACATTTCCCCTGAAGAAATCCACAATATTCAATTCTGGGATAAAGTTGGGAATGAATTGATAACCTTAGGACAATCTGGCAAACCACCCTCAGCTAAATTTGTGTTCTGGAGTTTACAAATTCGAACAGCATTGCTCAAACAAAAGGAAATGGAGAAAAAGCCAAATGTAAAGCCATGTGCCTCTGCTCTCCCTGTTCCTCCCTCTCCCTCTAAAACCCCTAAACCTCTTTCCCCAAAACTTGGTATTTTAAAGAGTGCAAACTCATTGGGAAGTCAGCTCCCAGAGAGTGCAAGAATACCTGAGTTGTTTTGTTCACAAAGCCCTGGCCAGGCTGCGTGTCTTTCCCAATCCCCTCCTCTAAAATCCCGAGCACGTGTTAGCTTTTCGGAGAGCAGTGATGCCCAAAATGGCCCCCAGTCCCTAGGGGGTGCACAAGATGGTGGGTGCCACGTGGCATCTTCCCAAACCTGGTCTTCTTCTTCCCAAAATCCTCTTAAGCATTCCAAAATTCCATCCCCATCCCCCTCTCCTCCTGTTCCTCGTGACACCTTCCCCCCTCCCCCCGCCTTTCCTGCAGTACCCTCAGCTCCGCCCCTCTACTCCTCCCAGGGAGCGTCTGCTGACGTGATGTCACCAGGTGACCCCGCCCCCTGTTCCCACGGTATCCCCCCCCCCTGCCAGCCCCTTGACCCCGCCCCTTGTTCCCAAGGTTTCCCCGCCCCTTGCCGGCTCCCTTTCCCCGCCCCCTCCCCGGGTTCCCACGGTGGGGATACACCCACTGCCTGTCCCCAAACCTGTAGCTGTGATCCCAATGCTTCTGATTCAAGGGATACAGAGCAGGGGACAGCAGACCCAATGCATGGTGCCATGTTGTCACTGGCCCCTGTTACGTTTCAGCCTGCAGCTCAAGCAGGAGCAGCTCCAACTGCTAATTGGAGTTCTTTTGGACGACAATTGATTAAAGAGATCTGTAAATCTCATAAAGAATATGGTCCACACAGTCCATATTTCCGTGGCCTTTTAAATTCTGAATTAAGTAGGACTATTGTGGTTCCACATGATTTAAAACAACTGTTTTCATGTCTCATGACATCCACGGAATTCAAATTATGGGAATCAGCATTGAAACAACTGCTAAAAGATGCTCTCCCAAGCTTACAGGCTGATCCAAACACAGCAAAAGACAACAATGGTAACCCTATCACTATTGATCACCTCTGTGGTGAGGGTCAATGGTCTTCTCCCTCAGTCCAAGCTGCTGCAATTCCTGCAGAAACACTCGAGAAAGTAAAAGAAGCAGCTGAAAAGGCATTCTTTTCCCTCCAACCTGAGGGGCCTTTTGAGCCCTATAGTAAAATCAAACAACTACCATCAGAGCCTTTTGTGAAATTTGTAGAAAGGCTAACTAGAGCCATTGAAATACAAGTTAAAAAGGAAAATGCTAGGGAAGCAATTTTAGAAGAAATAGCCTTTACAAATGCAAATGAACATTGTCGAGCGGCAGTCCTGAGCCTTCTTATGGAACCTTCCCCTACATTAAAAGATATGCTTCTAGTCTGTAACAGGAAAGTGCCTCTGATGACTGTAGCTGAAGACACCAGACCAAGGCTGCTGCCAAGACCACTTCAGCGTGTCGCTGTTGCCAGCCCTTCATCCTTTCCCTCAGCACAGCAGCACCCTGGGCAGCAGCGGAGACCAGCAATGGCTGAGCCCACTAAACCATGCCTGCTTTGTAATAAGCTAGGACACTGGAGTAACCAGTGCCCCCTGAAAAAGGAATTTGATGAATTTAAAAATAGCAGAGGAGGAGAACTGCAAGCCCTCCCTGGGGGTCAACAACAAAAAAACCGAAGAATAAAGCGCCAGCCTGCCAGGCGTGCAGACATAAAAGGAGCAGGCCAAGAGAATAAGGGTAGCAAAATAAATCAAGCGTGCAATAATATTAACATTTGTGTAAGTGAAGCAGGTGCTTCAAAGACCAAGTCTGCTGGTCCACTGTTGAAAGTGAAACAAAATAACCTTTGTTGTGATTTAAGTGATTCTGTATTAACCGCATCTTCTGTCACTGAGCCTTACAGGTTGCAGCTGACAGAGTCACTCCACCTGAAGGACACTGACTGGCATATTGTCTCTGTAAATCCTGAACAGAAAGGTACTTGGAACCAAATTTGTTGTAAGTACATCATCACTGGGGACAAAAACACACCACAAGAGATCGAAATTGCTCCGGGAGTGACAACATCAGATCCCAAGTAATTTGTTCTCAGCCTGCACTGTTTCCACCCACCCCTGTTTCTTCCCAAGGGACAAATTGTTGCTCAAGCTATCCCTGTGCCATCTTTACCTGAAGATGTCGATAAACAAGGGCCCACAGTCGCCCGGGTCCAAGTTATTGGGACAGATAAACCCAAATTGTGGTGCAATGTCAGTGGGGGTGGGGAGTCTAAATGCATTGAGATGCTTGTAGACACAGGTGCAGACTGCACAGTGATTCCAGTACAAGACTGGCCAGCACACTGGCCTTTACAAAATGTTGCTGGTCACCTTCGAGGTGTAGGAGGTCTGCAATTGGCAAGGCAATCCAAAAGCATTATTCAATTCGAGGGTCCAAACGGACAATTGGCAAATATCCGTCCATTTGTGTTAGATTATTCGGAACCTTTGTTAGGGAGAGATTTAATGGCCCAGTGGGGTGTCACAATTAATATTCCAGACTCTCCACAGCATTTTTGTGCAGCAGTCATTAAACAACAGCGCCCCACCCAAAAACTTAAGTGGAAAACAGACGAACCAGTTGATGTGAAACAGTGGCCACTCAGTAAACAAAAAATAAAAGTGCTTGAAGAACTAGTACAAGAGCAACTAAGAAAGGGCCACATTGTGGAGACCATGTCCCCATGGAACTCTCCAGTGTTTGTCATCCAAAAAGCTGACAAAAAGAGGTGGCGACTTCTCTGTGACCTCCGACAAATTAATAATGTAATTGAACATATGGGTTCTCCTCAACCTGGTATGCCATCCCCAACAATGCTTCCCCAAGATTGGAAATTAGCTGTTATTGATATTAAAGATTGTTTTTTCCAAATCCCATTGCACCCTGACGATGCACCGCGTTTGGCATTCTCTGTCCCTTCTATCAATTCAGAAGCTCCTATGAAAAGGTACCATTGGACCGTTCTTCCTCAGGGCCTAAAGGTATCTCCAGCTATCTGCCAGTGGTAAGTCTCTTCCCTGCTTTCCCCAGTTCGTGCAGCCGCAGAGAAGGCCATCATCTATCATTATATGGATGATATCCTTGTGGGTGCCCCCAATGATGATTTACTAACACATGCGCTTGACCTAACGATCGATGCATTGATTGTTGCAGGGTTCGAGCTCCAGGAAAAGAAAATTCAAAAGATGCCACCTTGGAAGTATTTGGGCTTAGAAATTGGAAATAGGACCATTGTTCCTCAAAAACTAGAAATCAATCCAAGGATCAAGACCCTTGCGGATGTCCACAAGTTGTGTGGGTCTTTGAATTGGGTAAGACCATGGCTCGATCTGACTAACGAAGACCTTGCCCCTCTTTTCAATTTATTGAAAGGGGGAGAGGACCCAGGGGCTCCTAGGTCTATTACCCCAGAGGCACCGAAAGCTCTAGAAAAGGTTCAGATTGCAATGTCCACAAGACAGGCCCACCGATGCCGGCCTGATCTGCCATTCAAATTCATCATCCTAGGTAAGTTGCCACACCTCCATGGAATTATTTTCCAGTGGGAGGAAAAACAAACACCTAAGGCAAAGGACACACCAAAAAAGGACCGGGACCAGAGGGACTCCCTCTTGATCATAGAATGGGTTTTCCTCAGTCACAAAAGGTCCAAGAGACTGACAAAGCCTCAGGAACTGGTAGCGGAACTGATCCGGAAAGCAAGGACCCGGATCAGGGAGTTAGCAGGATGTGATTTTAAGTGCATTCACATTCCAGTTGAGTTAAAATCAGGTCAAAATACTATGAAAATACTGGAACAATTGTTTCAAGAAAATGAAGTGTTGCAGTTTGCTCTGGATTCCTACTCAGGACAATTTTCGGTAGCACAGCCCACTTGCAAATTGTTTGAACAAGATGTTCAATTTACTTTAAAATTAAGAACTGCTCTAAGTAGGAGACCTTTAAAAAGGGCTCTAACTGTCTTTACAGATGCGTCCGGGAGGTCCCACAAGTCCGTTATGACTTGGAAGGATCCTCAAACCCAGCAGTGGGAGACGGACATTGCTGAGGTGGAAGGTTCACCTCAGGTTGCTGAATTGGCTGCAGTTGTTAGGGCTTTTGAAAGGTTCTCAGAACCATTTAATCTGATTACAGACTCTGCATACATGGCAGGAGTAGTATCCAGAGCAGATCAAGCAATACTGCAAGATGTATCTAACATTGCACTTTTTGAATTGCTCTCAAAACTGGTAAAGTTAGTCACTCACCGAGAGCAACCATTTTATGTGATGCATGTCAGGTCACACACTGACTTGCCAGGGTTTATCGCTGAAGGCAACAGAAGGGCAGATGCTCTTGCTGCACCTGCAGTGATGGCCACTCTCCCAAATGTTTTTGAACAGGCAAAAATCAGCCACCAGCTTTTCCACCAAAATGCACCTGGCCTGGTTCGCCAGTTTAACATCACTCGAGAACAGGCCAAAGCGATTGTGGCCACGTGCCCAAATTGCCAACAACATGCACTCCCTACAGTGAGTACAGGAGCAAACCCAAGGGGACTGAACAGTTGTGAACTGTGGCAAACAGATGTAACACACATACAGGCTTTTGGACGGCAGAAATATGTTCATGTTAGTGTAGATACCTTTTCTGGAGCGGTCTATGCTTCTGCCCACACAGGAGAATCATCTATTGATGCTATTAAGCACCTCTTACAGGCTTTTTCTTTCATGGGCATCCCCAAGGAGCTGAAAACTGATAATGGGCCTGCTTATAAATCCAAGGAATTCGGGAGCTTCCTGCAGCAATGGGGAGTAGAGCACAAAACTGGCATCCCCCACTCCCCTACAGGTCAAGCCATTGTAGAAAGAACTCACCGTGATATTAAAAGGGTCCTGGACCAGCAACAACAGGTTCTGAAGGTAGAACCTCCCCACATCCGGTTATCCAGGGCGCTATTCACAATCAATTTTCTGAATTGTTCTTTTGACAGCCTGAACCCACCCATCCTACGCCACTTTGGGGGGAACAGTCACAGGTTGATGAAAGAAAAACCTCCAGTTTTAGTAAAGGACCCTGAGACTTGGAAAATGGTGGGACCTTACAAATTGGTTACTTGGGGACGTGGATACGCCTGTGTGTCCACCCCTCTGGTTTAAGGTGGGTTCCTTCCAAATGGGTAAAGCCCTATGTTCCCAAAGTCTCAGAGAAATCTGCAGAAGCACCCCAGGTTGCTCACGCTGCCTGGAGAAGAAAACGCCGCACGCGTTCTCTGGAGGAAATTCCATTTAAGCCTCCTATCTGGAATAGTTTGTAATATATGTTTGTCTCAAGTTTTTGTACCAGTTTAGATCCCACTGTTCGTGTGTAGCCTCGAGACGTCATGAGACCGAGCCTGCTTCTCGTCCTACTCGTGATCATCCCACCTGCAATCTCCTACATAGTACCGCAGCCCAAACCACATATGGACTACCTCGATAAAGGTTCTCAGACATCAACAGAGAAACTGACAACGAGCTGAATGGACTTTTCAATGGCTGGGGACTCTCGGGCTGGTTGGGATCTATTCTGAAAACTGTAATTTTAGTGCTGTTTATTTTAGTTGTAGTTATTGTAGTTTTTAGCATTGTTTTTGGAGTAATCAGAATTTTGGGGAAATGATTATCATATGTATATTTAGTCTAGGACAATCAATGGATATGTGTGCAAAATACAGAATATAAACAGAAACTTTACTCAGTGGGCACAGCTTTGGGAGGAGCTATCCCCTGTGCATCCTGCTAAATAAAGAATGCTGCTTCTTAATGCTACACTGGTGTTAAGGAGTTTTCTGTTTTACCAAGCCTTTTTTAACACTCCCACTCCCAAGGAAAGCTCTGTCTCCTGCTGTTCACAAACAGAGAAGGGCTGGTGGCAGATGTGGGGGTCGGAGGCTGCCTGGGGCACAGTGACCATGAAATACTCAAGTTTTCCATGTTCTGTGAAAGAAGGAGGGGCAGCAACAAAACTTCTGCACTGGAATTAGGAAGGGCAGACTTTGGCCTATTTAGGATGCAGATTTGGGAGCACCAAATCAGGTCCTTATTTTTTAAGGGAAACAGCCCATCCAGGAAGGATGGACACACTTAAGAAAGTAATCTTAAGGGGGAAGGAGCAGCCTGTCCCAGTGTGGCAAAAGATGAGCTGGTGAGGAAAATAACTGGCCTGGCTGCTCATGGAGCTTTTGGGGGAACTCAGGGGAAAAATGGACTGGCAACTCAGGAAGTGTTTATGGGTGTTATTAGGTTATGCAGAAAGAAAAGTTGAGAGGTGAAAGCTCAATTAGAGCTTAACCTGGCAGCTTCTGTAAAAAAGAAAAAAAAAGTATTAAAAAAAATTGTAGCAAAAGGAGGAAGAACTACTCTTTATTGGATGCAGTGGGTGTTGGGCAGGATGAAACAAGAAAGCCTTTTAAATATGACTGCCTAGCAAAAGATTTTGAGAATATAGAAACTATATGCGAGATTGAAATGAAAGCAACCTTTGAGATATTTTAGTTGCGACCAGTTGAACGTAATCCCCCCGGAGGAAACAATTCCCTCTGCAGTCAGAGCAGGCCTTGCAGCTTGGCAGATAAGGCCCAAAGAATAAGATTTAGGGTTTAACACGTAAACATAGTGTGGTAATGTAGTGATTCTTATAGGTTGTGTGAAAATGTTATAAGATATGCATGCTGTAGTAGATTGGTTAATGAGAATCTGCATATTCAACACTGAAGACGATTTACTGCGTTGTAACGGGAGCTTCGCTCTCTTTTTGCTCTCTCCTTTTGCTCGCTCTCCACGCTCTCTTATCTAGATCTCGTCTCCGTCCATCCCTACCGTGCGTGACCCTCGTCGCCTACAGATTGGCGCTCCAACGTGGTCAAAAGGCCAGCTCAGCTTTTCTACCTGTGGGAGACTTCATGCACGGTAACTTAAGACCAGTTATAGCCCCCCTAAAGGTGTCGTGAGCACAGCATATCGTTGCATAGCAGCAAGAAAGCCGGAGCTCTTAAAATTGTGCTGAGGCAAACCCCCGAGCACGGGCAGTCGCTACGACTTCCTGGGGTCTCGGAGGAAATTGCCTGGGGGTCCTTGAGCCCGGCTGGCCACTGCTGAGCGGTGGCTGCCTGGAGCTCTCGGAGGACCGTGGCCGCGGCACCGGACACGCTGCCGAGCAGTGCTGACCGGAGCTCTGAGGAGAGAGCCTGCCGCGAGCCGTGAGCTCGAGCGATCGCGTTGCAAAGCACTGCCCGCTCTGGAGTTGTGAGTGCAGATCGGGGAAGGATCTGCGAGGTCCCGAGCACGGAAAGCCGTTGCCAAGCAACGCCCAAAGCCGGAACTCCGAGAGGGACCTGAGTACAGTGTCCTGACCACCGAACCGGAGAGCCTGGCCAGCCCGAGACGGAGCTCTGAGAGAGGACACTGCTTCTGTGACACCGAGGTTCGTAACCCCCTGGTCTAAAAATGGGGCAAACTCACTCTGCCCACGACAGAGATCTCTATAAGCAACTAAAGCATTTATTAAGTTTTATGCCAAGTCAATTACTGAAACAGGAGTTAAAAAATCTCTTAGAATGGACTTTAATTAATGTTCCAAATGCTGACCGTTCAGCCGTCTTTACCTGAGATTTTTGGGACACAGTTGGAGTTAAACTTTTTAATAGCATATCTCGGCGGGATATGGCTGCCGCGGAGTTGGTCCCAGCTTGCAGAGCCCTGGTCGAGCTTTTTGCCGCACGGGAGATGCAGGCAGCAGCTGCCTCACCGAGCTCTGTCCCCGCTCCGGGTCCAGTACAAGACACGACCCCCCTCCCCCCATTGGAATCCGCGGACCCTTGCTCGCAGTGCCGCTCGCCCCTGCCGCCCCTCCCCTCTCCCTCGTTGTCCCGACACCCATCCCCCCAGCCCCAGCCCCCGCGTTGGAATCCGCGACCCCCACGCCTGCGGTGCTGCTCACCACTTCCGCCCCTACCCCCTCCCCCGTGGTGCCGACACGCATCCTCCCGAACCCAGCCCCCCCACCGCATCCCGCAGCCCCTTCCGCGGCCCCTCCCGCCGTCCCCGCCCTTGCTATCCCGTTGGTTCCTGCTGCCGCTGTCCCTGCCCCTGGTTTCGCCCTCCTCGCGGCCCCGCCCCCCCATCCCGCCTCTGCAAACCCGCCCGCCAGCGTCGCCGCAGCCACGCCCCCACCAGCCCGCGCGGGAGCCGCTCTCCCCGCGGCGCTCGCGAGTGCGGCCGCTCCCCCCATCCCTCCCACCCCCACCGCCGGCCCAAGCTGCGTCCGCGTCCATTGCTGCCACCCCGCCGTCCCCAGCGGCCCGTCTGCGCCGTTTACCACGCCCCGACTTGCCCACGGGCCCCGCGGCTCGGCCGGTGTCCGCGGGATAACCTGCCCCTGTCGGCGTTTCGGCGCGACCGCCCGGTCCCGGCATGGGACCATTTACGCTGGGACCGGGACGTTCCAGCCCCCCAGGCCACCCCGTGCCGGCGCCGCGCCGCTTGGACAGGTGGCCGCAGCCTTTCCGGCCCCTGCCCGCCGGTGTGGCAGCCATTCCAGCCCAGCTTGCGAGCTCCCAGCAGCTGCGCGGCGCGGGGGAGCCGCTGCCCCCGGCGCAGCGGGCTCCCGCCGCCCCCGCGCCGTTTGCCTTTTCTCTCGCCACGTCGGAATCACCTTCTGCTGCCGACGCTGCCCCGCCACCACCCGTGGTCGCTCCCCTGCCGCCGCCGCTCGCCGCCGTGGCCTCGGGCCCAGATGCGCCTCCGCCGCGGCACCCTCCCGCCTCTCAGTTGTTAGATGCCGCGGCTCCGCCGCCTCCTGCGACCGCGGACGTTCCTTCGCTCCCTTCCGCGAGTGCAGCCGTGGCCCCGGCTCCCGCTTCTGCGGCCCCCCAACCTTCCGCGGTCCCCAGCCTGCCCGCCTCGCAGAACGCCATTGCCAATCCCCATGCTGTCATAGCGACGCAGACCACGCATGCCTCGCATCAGCCATATCACTCCGCGCCGCCACCGGATCTGCCCACGGCACTACATCAGCGCAATTCTGCACCACCTTGGCTGTATCCCTCCGCCTCCCTCCCTCTGCTGTACCCTGGGGACGCGGGCACGGCCGCATAGCTGAGAGATCCCTCCGCAGCGTGTAACCCTGCACAACCGATGCCGAATGTGCCTCCGCTGCCACATCCTGCACCTCTGCCCCCTGCTTCCCTGCCTCCGCCGCATCCCGCAGCCGACCAAAGCAACACCGAACTACGTCCGCATCTCCTCGAACACCACACCGCGTTCTCGCCCTCCACTCTCCCAGCACCGAATGGGACTACTTTGTATCGTGATTCGCCCGCACAGCCAAATCCCTGCACACAACCCGTGCAACGAGAAGGGTGTGTGGTAGATAGGGACAGGCGGTCGGAAGATCTCGCGATGTAACGGGAAGGCAGGACCCCTGTTCCCCTTAGATAAGAAATTTTCATAGGAATGTAGCCTCTCTAAACTGAGTGCCAGTAACTTTCCATTCCATACCCAGTAACTTTCCACTCCTTACTAACCATAGATGGTAAAGACAGACCCCCTCTGACGTAGAAAATCCCTTAGACTATAAAACCCCACGAGATGAGATAATAAAGGCCTTTTGACCGTCCACCACATTGGTGTCTGCGTGCTTCATAGGCCCGAGTGGCCCTGGAGAGTGGGTTGCCGTGCCGTTTCCTCTGAACCAGGTCGCCATCCTTGTATCAGAAGGCAACAACGGTGGAATATTACAGCTTCTTTAATAAATATAGGACAGCCAGAGAAGTATTTTGCCCCTGCAAATGTCAAACCTCAGTTTGTGGACAGGCTTCAGGCCGCATTAGATTCCTCTTCATTACCCTCAGAGGTGAAGGGTCCCGTGCTGGCAGACTGCCTACGCCAGCAATGCAACTCAGCCACCAAGGACATTTTAAGGTCACTGCCATCTGGGTCTAATATAGCAGCCATGATCAGACACGTTGCAAAGGAGGAGCACCTAGCTCCCATCCAAGCAGGAGTTCACACTGCAATAAGCAGTGTGATGGCATGCCTTAAGTGTGGCCAGGCAGGCCACCTGGCAGTAAACTGCCCCCAGCCAAGGCGCCTATCAGCAGCTGCTCCACCTCGCCAAGGGGGATTTAGGGGACCGTGCTGGGCATGTGAAAGGAAGGGGCATCTAGCTAAGGAATGCAGATCCAGGCTTCAGGGAAATGGGAAAGGGAGGGGGCAGCCGGGCCGTACCCAGCCTCCTCCCACCTGGAATATGCAGCAGCCCAGCTACAGCAACCCCCAGTGGGGCAGGGGACCCTCATACCCCATGCCCCCACAGGGAGCAGTCAATTTTGCATCCCCACCTACACTGCAATGGCAGAGTTATGCAGCACCCTCAGTACCCTCGCACCCCCCACCGCCACAAGCCGCGCCGGTGGTACAGGGCCAGCAGGAGACGCCCCAGAGTGGGACCCCTGGGTGGCCTTGGCCATGAAAATAGGGAAGGAACCCCTGATGGTGTGGAGGACATGCCGCCTTTATGGCAGTCAGGATCCCCATGTCATAGGGTTTCAGTTCTGGGTGGCCACGGGATCAGATTGCACGATTTTCCCCCAAGCACATTGGCCCGGACATTGGCAATTCAAAGAAGTCCCTCCAGTGAACCGAGTGGGAGGGCAGTCCCGGGCATGGAAAAGCACCCAGCTGGTGGCTATAACACTTCATACGAAAAAGGGACCAGAACAGACAGTCGCGATTTATCCCTACATCCTGCAAAATTCTCCACCCCTGTTAGGAAGGGACGTTCTTTCCATGCTAGGATTCCGGATTACAAATTTATCCTGAGGGCCACTGCTGTACACCCTCCGCTGCCAATCAAATTGACCTGGAAATCATCAGACCCCGTATGGGTCGAGCAGTGGCCCCTGACAGAGCCTCGAGCGGCAGCCTTGCTGGAACTGGTTGACCGCGAACTGCAAAAAGGGTCACATAGAACCCTCCACCAGCCTATGGAATACCCCTGTATTCGTGATCCCCAAAAGGTCTGGAGAAGGCTATCGTCTCATCCACGACCTGAGAGAAGTAAACAAGGCGATCCAACCCATGGGTCCAGTCCAGACACTGCTACCCACGAACTCAGCCATTCCCGCAGGGCAGCCGTGCGCAGTGCTGGACATCAAGGACTGTTTCTTTTCAATAGCCCTGCACCCTGAAGACAGAGAACGATTCGCCCGCTGCACTAGGTTAGCTGTGCAGCTGCCGTCTTCTGTCTAGGCGAATCCTCTTTCCCCGGGCGCTTTCCCGGGTTTTGGCACCAGATGTAGCCTTCTGATACAAGGCTGGCGACCTGGTTTGGAGGAACAGCACGGCGACTTACTCTCTAGGGTCGCTCGGGCCTATGAAATACGCAGACACTAATGTGATGGACGGTCAAAAGGCTTTTATTATCTCTTCTCGTGGGGTTTTATAATCTAGGGGTTTTCTACATCATAAGGGGTCTGTCTTTACTATCTATGGTTAGTAAGGGGTGGAAAGTTACTGGCATCTGGTTTAGGGGGCTGCATTCCTATGTTAATTTTCTTATCTAAGGGGACAGAAGCCCTGCCTTCCCGTAACATCGCAAAATCTTCCGAACGCCTGACCCTATCTACCACACCGTGGCGTTCTGAAACGGCGAGCGGCCCAACCTCCGCTTCCAATGGAGAGTATTACCACAAGGTCCAGTAGACAGCCCTGTCATATGCCAAATCACAGTGGACAAAGCACTGATGCCAGTTCGACACTCCCATCCCAATGCAACCATCATTCAGTACATGGACGACATCCTAGTCGCTGCACCATCAGCAAGCCAAGTAGATCACCTGGTGTCCACAATCACAGAAACCCTTCAGGCCAACGGCTTCGAGATCGCGAGCGCAAAGTTCAAGAGAGGACCCTGCGTGACCTTCCTGGGAGTGGGGATCACAAGCTCCTACGTGACACCCCCCAAAGTGAAGGTCAGTCAAGACAACAAAACACTCCACGACGTGCAACGCCTGGTGGGATCGCTGCAGTGGCTTTGCAACATCGTCCTGATTCCTCCCGAGGTCATGGACCCTCTATATGACCTCCTGAAAGGAAAGCACCCCTGGGAACCCAAGGAGCTGACGCCGCAAGCAACGAGCTCCCTCGACTTCATCGAAAGCCAGATGTCCACTGGCACACTTGCCAGGTGGAACCCAGCTGTGCCACTGGACCTGTACGTCCACTTTACACCGAAGGGGGGAGCGGGAGCACTGGCTCAAGGACCTTCTGAAAAGGCCCGACCGATCCAATGGGTAGTCCTCGGAAGACCTGCCCATGCTTTTTCCCCGGGAATCGAGTGCATCGCTAACCTCATCATGAAAGGCAGGAAACTCGCCTTGAAACACCTAGGAATCGAGCTGACAAGCATCTACCTTCCGTTTAGGAAAGCAACTGACCTCGGAGTCAGCCACAATATCGGAGTACCTAGCCCTTGCTTTCACCGGCTTCGGAGGAGAAATCTCCAATTCTGCCAGACCACCCTGAACTCAGCTGCTGACCGTAGTCGATATGGACATGCCGCCAAAGGTCAAGGATCAACCGCAGCCAGGACCAACGGTCTTCACAGATGCTTCTTCCACGACTTCAACCGCAGCAGCAGTGTGGCAGGAAGGAGAGCAATGGCATTGCATCAAAGTGTGTGACCCCACACTGTCAGTGCAACAACTGGAGGCAGCAGCAGTGGTCTTGGCGTGCGGACTCTTCCAAGAAGAACACCTCAACATAGTAACAGACTCTATATTTGTGGCAAGGCTTTGCCTAGCCATGGCAGGACCAGGAGTGTCAACATCAGCAGCAGCCCTAATGCTGGAAGAAGCACTCTCCTCGCGACGGGGCACCGTGCCAGTCATTCACATCAACAGCCGTGACCCAGTCAAAGGTTACTTCCAGATTGGCAACGACAAAGCAGACGCCGCAGCAAAAGGCGTATGGACGTTGCAGGAAGCTCATCAGCAGCACGAGTCGCTCCACATTGGAGCCAAAGCACTGGCGAAGAGATGCGGAATCCCGACAGTGGACGCAAAACATGTGGTAGCCACTTGCCCTCATTGCCAGAAGTCACCCCTATGGACCTGTGGGGTCAACCTGAGAGGTCTCAAGCCTTCAGAGATCTGGCAGTCGGACTTCATCTGGTGTCAACTGCTGAAGCCCCGAGCATGGCTTGCAGTGACAGTAGACACTTGTAGCGGAACGATCATAGCCACACAGCACCCCAAAACAAACTCCAAAGCCACAATTCAGCACTGGCTGACAGCCATGGCTTGGCTTGGTATCCCCAAGCAGATCAAAACGGACAATGGGTCCAATTTCACCTCCAAACCAGTGCAAGAATTCCCCTCAAAATGGGGCATCACATTAGTGCAAGGTATCCTGTATAACAGTACTGGGCAGGCCATAGTTGAGAGAGCAAATCAGACCTTGAAAACCAAGATAGAAGTGTTGGCGAAAGCAGAGGGCTTTGCCAGTGCCATTCCCCCAGGAGATCAGGCGCGTATGCTGGCAACCGCTTTGCTAGCACTGAATCAATTCCCTAGGAGAGATGAAACAAACAGTCCCGTTCAAAAACACTAGGCCACCCGAACGTAGAGGAGGGCCCGCAGGTGGTAATCAGAAACGAGCTAGGCGAATGGGAATGGGGCTGGAGGTTGATGCTCATGGGGAGAAGGTACCCAGCTGTCAAAAAGGACGGCAAAATCAGGTGGTGTCCACTTAAGTCAATTAAGCCCGACCTTCACAACGAGCAGAATAAGACTGACGAGAATTGCGAGTTTCTGTTTACAGGACATGCACGTGGGACGTCCTCGTGACGAGTACATCCCCATTCCAGAGGAAAGAGACAGACCACCAAGCCGCCAGGCAGAGCCCGAGAGAACCGCACGGGTGAGACCCAAGCATCAACGGTGTTTCTGTGTGATTTTGCTGTTGGGGTTTGTTGCCAAAGGGCAAGCCAGCCCAGAACACTACCCCCATCAGCCATTCAGGTGGGTCATGCGACACCTTAGTAGTGACAAGGTGCTCAGGGAAATCACCACACCGAACACCCCATCCTTCCTGCTCCGCATCACCGATCTGTTCCCAGGACAACCAAAGGTAGACCCCAATTCCCCACACGCCACACACGTACCTATCCTACTGGTGGCCAGCCTCAAACCCAGGAAAAAGCTACTGCAATCACCCAGGGTGGGGACATTGTGAGCACTGGGACTGCGAAACCATAGTTACAGATGCCAGACCGTCGGGGACTGGGTGGGATCCACAAGAGCCCGACAAATTTTTACAGTTCACCTTGGCACCCAGCGGCTGCAAAACACCCGTCTTCCTCCAGGGAAGCATTTATCGAAATTGCCATAAAGTCCCAAAAATTCGGAAATGCACTAGCTATAACATGACGGTCTTGCAGCCAGATCACCCTAGTTGGGCCATAGGCAGAACGTGGACAGTAGTCCTTCAAGGGTCAAAAGAAAGAGTGAATGTGCGAATTATCAGGCTCCAACCGTCGGCGCCCCGAGCGGTCAGACCAAACAAAGTGATTAAAAGCGTGCCGAAAGGGAGAAACGCAAGCTACCCTAAAACTTTACCCACAGGGGTCAGCAATGTCCCAACCGGCCATGCGGAAGCCTTTCAGATAGACCGCTCAGCCGGGTCGGACTCAGACCCAATTCTTCGTATGTTAGAAGCTACCTTTATATCCCTGAATGAATCCAACCCTAACCTAACCGAATCCTGCTGGCTTTGCTACAATGTCAAACCTCCCTTTGATGAAGGAATCGCTTTAAACACTCCCTTCAGTTACTCCACAGCCGATGCCCCTCACCAGTGCAGATGGGATAACCCTCTCAAAGGAATCACCCTGAGTCAAGTCACAGGCCAGGGCAAATGCTTTGGCAATGCAACCCTAGCTAGGCAGAGAGGCAACGTCTGCACCAAAGTAGTCAAGCCCAACAGGAAAAACAATAAGTGGGTAGTCCCATCCGCACCTGGGATGTGGGTTTGCCAGCGATCTGGAGTGAGTCCCTGTGTGTTCCTTGCCAAATTCAATGACTAACGACTTTTGGGTCCAAGTTCTGATTGTTCCTAGGGTCCTGTACCACTCAGACGAAGAAGTGTACCACCTTTTTGAGGAACCCAGCCGGCTCCACAAAAGAGAAATAATAACAGGTGTAACTATCGCGATGTTACTCGGTTTAGGAGCAGCAGGAACGGCAACGGGTGTCTCAGCCCTAGTGACACAGCACCAAGGACTGTCCCAGCTGCAAATGACAATCGATGAGGACCTGCAAAGGATCGAGAAATCCATCTCCTTTCTAGAGAAGTCAGTCTCCTCACTCTCGGAAGTGGTCTTGCAGAACAGGCGAGGTCTGGACCTCCTGTTCATGCAGCAAGGAGGCCTGTGTGCCGCCTTGAAAGAGGAGTGCTGCTTCTATGCGGATCACACAAGAGTCGTAAGAGACTCCATGGCGGAACTCCGAAACAGACTGGCTCAGAGACAGAAAGACAGGGAAGCCCAACAGGGTTGGTTCGAGTCCTGGTTCAATCAATCACCATGGCTAACCACTCTGATTTCTACCCTAATAGGTCCATTAGCATTGCTGCTTCTAGCAGTTACCTTCGGACCATGCCTGCTGAACAAGCTGGTCTCATTCGTTCAGGCCCACCTAGAACGGACCAACATCCTGTTCATAGGCCAGCGACAATTGCTGTGAATTCAACCAGGGAACGCTGCCAGTCACGAGTCCTAAACTTGTCTGGCAAAAACTTACTCAGGTTTACCAAACCTCTTTCCCTTGTTGAACTACAACCTTATACCTCATTTCAGTGCCTATGTATATGACTACCTCATTCATTTGTGAAAAAGGGGGGGGGAGATGTGGTAGATAGGGACAGGCAGTCGGAAGATCTCGCGATGTAACGGGAAGGCAGGACCCCTGTTCCCCTTAGATAAGAAATTTTCATAGGAATGTAGCCTCTCTAAACTGAGTGCCAGTAACTTTCCATTCCCTACCCAGTAACTTTCCACTCCTTACTAACCATAGATAGTAAAGACAGACCCCCTCTGATGTAGAAACCCCCCTAGATTATAAAACCCCATGAGATGAGATAATAAAGGCCTTTTGACCGTCCACCACATTGGTGTCTGCGTGCTTCATTGGCCCGAGCGACCCTGGAGAATTTGGGTCGCCGTGCTGTTTCCTTAGAACCAGGTCGCCTATCCTTGTATCAGAAGGCAACAACGGTGGAATATTACAGCTTCTTTAATAAATATAGGACAGCCAGAGAAGTATTTTGCCCCTGCAAATGTCAAACCTCCGATTCCAACCCAAAAGAATTTCGAAAAAGAACCGTTCCCAAATAGCTCCAAAGCCCCCCCAGTGTTTGGGACTGATTTCTCAACCCAAAATGAGACACTAAACGCTGAAAATTGGCCAGCATTAATCGAAACCTTTGAAAGTTCACAAAATTGGTTTGATATTTTTCAATTAACAAACTGACATGAAGTCAGACACCAGATTTGCAAAGAAGAAAGCTTAAACCCTGTGGCTATGCCTGCGCTATTCAGCCAGCAAGCTGGTGGTCCCAGAACATGGACAGCTATCCCACCTCATGAGATAAAAGAATTGCGAAAAGCAATGAGGGATAGTGGTATCTGCTCCCCATATTTTAAGCAACTGCTGAAAAGTACCCTGGAAGGTCATACACCCACACCAAATGACTGTAAAAATCTTGCTAGTATAATTCTCACGGACTCACAATATATGCTATGGGAACTCAAATGGAAAAGATTGCTTACAGGGGTACTGGCCACTTATAGACAAAGTACTGATGCAGACCTCCGTACCCTTGTTATGTCTAAGTTGACTGGCGAGCCTCCTGATGATCAGAATGATAATCAAGTGAATTTGCCCATAACAGCGTTAGATGACATTAAGAAGATGGCTCGCAGAGCATTTTTGCAAATTCAGCCTGCGGGAAGTTTTGAAAAAGCCTATAACCTAATTAGCCAAGACCCGTCTGAACCATTTACCACATTTGTGGACCGGGTAATACAAGCAGCAGAAAGACAATGTGGTGATGATATAGCTCGTCCGATAATGATACAGGACATTGTTGAAAATAATGCCAATGCAGAATGTAAAAGAGTTATCAAAGTCCTAGGAAAAGAAAGACCCACAGTGCCTGAAATGATTGATGCCTGTAACAAAATAGGGAGCCCACAGCAAGTGGCAGCTATACAGGCAAATGAACTTGGAAAAACTCTAGGAGAAAAAAATTGAAAGGGCTCTTACAGCTCAAACAGCACAAGCAGAAGCTCGAGACGAAAAACTTACTGAAATCCTAGCTGCCTTGCATCTCAACTCCAAGCAACAAGGCAACACTATGGCTGTTATGCAAGCTGCTATCACTTCAGAACCTTGCTACCTCTGTAAACAGCCTGGCCATATTAGGAGGAATTGCCCAGAAGTCAGAAGGGGTGCACAAGCATTGGGTTACCATTCTGCCGGCAGGAGAGGAAATCATCCCACCTGGCAGTATCGTTCCAGATACGACACGAGTGGAAGACACAGTCAAAAAAACTTCAGGGGGAGCGCGCAACACCATTGCGTGATGAAACAAGTAGTGGCGCCTCAAACACCGAAAGTGGGATTTACCAATACGCCGACTCAAATGCACTTCGCTCCACTGCCGGCACAATCCCAAGTGATGACCCAGGCCTACTACCCCCAGGGTCCTGGTGCACTCTAGCAACCTCCAAGCCAACAACCTTTTTAAAGGATGAGGGGTATGACTGTGTTTCCACAGGGATTACTGGGACTTCTCAAAATAGACAAGACTTTTTAGTTGTTGGTAAAGAAAGGAATAGCATCCTGGGACTGCTTGTTTCACCTTGTGTAATATCTATTAACTGCAATGAAGAATTACTTGTGCTAGCCAAGGCCTACTGTCCCCCAGTGCATATTCCACCTAGCATCCCTATAGCTATCGCTACAGCATTGCCCATGGCGACTGTAGATCAAATGCCACCACGCTGTTTACCAATTGCTCCTGAACATTCTGAACATCCTGAAGTTCTGTGGGTTCAACATATCAGTCAACAGCGACCAATGCTAACTTGCGAGTTGTCAAATGGTGGAATTCATGTTAGTATCAAAGGGATGATTGATACAGGAGCAGATGTTTCCGTGATCTCTTTTTATCATTGGCCAACAAATTGGAAATTAATAACTCCCCCAGGTACTCTCACAGGTATTGGAGGTGTCACTCCATGTTTGCAAAGTGAATCTGTAATCAGTATTACAGGACCTCAAGGGAAGAAAGCATGGATCCGTCCCTATGTAGTGCAGAAACCGATCACAGTATGGGGGAGAGACTTGCTTTCTGAATGGGGAGCCAAAATTGAACTGGGTTTTTCGTAGGGGCCACTAAAGCACTCAGCACTTTAAAACTGACCTGGAAAACTAACACCCCTGTCTGGGTCGGCCAGTGGCCCCTGCCAGATGATAAGCTGAGTGCTCTGAAAACACTTGTGGCTGAACAACTGCAAAAAGGCCACATTACACCCTCCGACAGTCCTTGGAACTCACCTGTGTTTGTTATACATAAGAAAGCCTCTGACACTTGGCGATTGTTGCATGATCTCAGAAAGATCAACGAAGTGATTGAGGATATGGGCCCTCTCCAACCTGGCCTGCCCAACCTTTCCATGATCCCAAGAGATTGGCCACTTGTAATAATTGATCTAAAAGACGGTTTCTTCAACATCCCCCTGCATCCAGATGATGCTCCTCGCTTTGCCTTCTCCGTTCCAAGCACAAACTTAAAAGAGCTGTTTCAAAGGTATCACTGGCTTGTTTTGCCACAGGGAATGAAAAATTCGCCGACTATTTGCCAATATTTTGTAGTCCGTGCACTGTCCCAAGTTCGTCAGCAATTCCCGCAATCAGTTATTTTTCACTGCATGGATGATCTGCTCATCGCCGCCCCAACACAGAAACAAATGGAAGAGACTCGTAACAGTGTGGTCACTGAAATCAAAAAGGCTGGACTGGTAATCTCCGAATCAAAAATACAAGAGACTGCCCCCTGGAAATATTTGGGTTGGAAAATAACAGAACAGTCTATTCTACCACAGAAGATACAAATCCAGACTGATGTTCACACTTTTCAGGATTTACAACAGTTTTTAGGGGAAATTAATTGGGTTAGGTCTGTGTTAGGAATCACTGCTGATGAACTTGCTCCACTTTTTGATTTGCTGAGAGGAGACAATGATATTAGATCCCCTAGATCTCTCACTCCTGAAGCCTGCAAGGCCTTAGAAAAAATTACTGATGCTCTGCAGAACAGGCAGGCACATCGCTGTATTCCTGATCAACCCTTTTACCTTGTGGTTTTAGGAGAAAAGCTGAGACTGTGTGGTCTCATTTTTCAATGGGATTCCTCCCAAAAAGATCCATTGTTGATAATTGAATGGGTTTTCCTTCCTTACAGGTCGCCAAAGACAATACTCACACCTTTAGAAATGATGTCTCAAATCATCATCAAAGGCAGGGCAAGGCTTCTTACAATAGCAGGTCACGAATTCGCAATTATCTATTTGCCCATGAAGCAGAACTATTTTGATTGGGCAATGCAAAAATCAGAGGACTTGATGTATGCCTTGCTCGCTTTCCCAGTCACTTGCTCTATTCATTATCCGGCACACAAAATAATCAAAGCTATGTTATGCTACAAAGAGAAGCCCCTCATCAGTGAAGAGCCTTTAGATGCAGTCACTGTCTTCACTGATGGGTCAGGGCGGAAGCACAATTCAGTAGTTACATGGCAGAATAAAGATACCAAAGTCTGGGAACAGGATGTTCAAAAAGTTGAAGGTTCTCCTCAGATTGTTGAATTGGCTGCAGTTGTAAGAGCATTTCAGCTCTTCCCAGAACCCTTCAACCTAATCACTGATTTGGCATACATTGCTAATATTATTAAGAGAATTGAAGGGTCTGTTTTAAAGGATGTGACCAACGACAAGTTGTGTCTTTGGCTTACCTGTCTTTATCTAATCCTATCACACAGAACTAATCCTTATTTTGTTTCTCACATTAGATCTCACTCTGGTCTTCCAGGATTCATGGCAGAGGGGAATGCATGAGCTGATGCATTGGCATCAGCAGCATCTGATGAGGAAGATGCAACAGGCATTGAAAATTCTAATTCGGTGCTTGCTGCAACTACCTTGCCCAACACTATTGAACAAGCCAAACTGAGTCATGCATTTTTTCACCAAAATGCACAGGCAATCAAACAAGATTTTCACCTTACTTTAGAGCAAGCACAAAATATTGTACGAGCTTGCCTGGATTGCCAGCTTGTTCAACCTGTCCCCTCTTCAGAAGCTGCCAACCCACGAGGGTTGGAGAGCTTGCAGAAATGGCAGACAGATGTTACTAAGTACCCCTCTTTTGGGAAACTTAAAAATATCCATGTCTCTATTGATACGTTCTCAAATGCAATTTTCGCTTCTGTACATACAGGAGAAACGGCTATGCATGTCTGCCAGCATTTTTCACAAGCCTTTTCCTACCTGGGTGTCCCCCAAGAAATTAAAACTTATAATGGTCCTTCGTATGTTTCACAAGAATTAGCTGAGTTCTTAAATGACTGGGGTGTTCGCCATACATTTGGCATTCCCTACTCTCCCACAAGTCAGGGAATGATAGAAAGAACATATCAAACTCTAAAACGCATTCTAGATCAACAAAAAGGGGGAGGAGTCCAGGCTACACCTCAAAGGAGGTTAAATAAGGCTTTGTATGTTTACAATTCTTTTAATAGCTCTGCAGAGGAGCCTGATCCCCCCATTTACAGGCACTTTTTGAACAACAAGAAGGCAAAACTGAAAGAGCACCCCCCAGTTTTGATTAAAAATTTAGATTCAGGACAAGTAGAAGGACCATACAATCTTATAACATGGGGAAAGGGATTTGCGTGTGTTTCCACAGGTGGAGGGCTCAAGTGGGTTCCAGCAAAGAATGTGAAGCCCTACCACACATCGAAGCCTGCTGATGCCCCCACAACAGCCAGAGACCCCACGAGTGGAAACCAGGAAGCAAGCACCCAGACCTGAACTGCGCAGAGTCATCAGGAGAAAATGATCTGCCAGAAACAGCTCAAGAAAAGAATGGACTTTTATCATTTGTGCGAATGCATGTTGCTTTTATTCTTTTGTTTTAGTTTTTGTAGTGAAGCTTTACCTGTAAGTCAACCAAAGATGAATGTCTGGGTTGCTTTAGCCAAGTCCGCAGGCTCTGATACCATCTGTCTATCTGACACAAGCCCTGACAAACCCTTCTCGACCTGTCTAGTTGGAGTACCTTTCCCGGTAGGTTTTGATAATGTTACATTTGAGAAATATTGACCATATGATGATCATCATGTATCTCCAACTCCCAGTCAGAGACACCAAACCTATATTGATAATTCTAAAGTCGATAAATCTGACCCCCAAGAGCTAGAAATCCTAGGCTCCTTAACTATGGATACCTGCTATCTTTTTCATTTCTTAGGAGAAGGTGGCCCTCATTTAAATGTTACCCCACATCACCCAGCTTATAGCAATATGACTTCTTGGTGTAATCAAACCAAGCTTCTTATGTACGATGAACCTTACGCAGATCATTTTAACAAACTTCCAATTCGATTCCCTAGAGGAATCTGGCTCATCTGTGGGGACAGGGCCTGGCAAGGTATCCCCTCAAAAATAGATGGAGGCCCTTGTGCCTTGGGACAACTTGCAATAATTGCTCCCAGTGTCAAAGAGGTAATCAGAAGGAAAAACAGAAAGATTAGGTCCTCTTGGGGACATCAGTATGAAGGCAACTGTGACAGTGATTTTCACCCTTGGAACTCTGGAAAATCAATTGTTGCAAGCATTTTTCTACCTCAGTGGGTTTCCTCAGCTGCATTGACACGATTAAACAAGTTAGGATGCTGGCTCAGCAAAGAGGTAAACATCACCTCTATTGCAATCAGTGACTTGTTGACAGATGAAGAAGCGGTTAGACATGCCACTCTACAAAACAGAGCTGCCATTGATTTTCTTTTACTAGCACATGGGCATGGTTGTGAAGATTTTGAAGGATTATGTTGTATGAACTTATTTGATCACTCTGTTTCCATTCATAAACAGCTACAAAATCTGAAGGATTTGGCTAATCAAATTACAGTAGATGACCCATCTTGGCTGGACAGTTTGTTTGACGGTTGGAGCTTTGCACCTTGGCTAAAGGAACTCTGTAAAATAGGCTTGATTATTCTAGTAGTAATAGTTGTAGTTTTACTAGCAGTACCCTGTATACTTCAGTGTGTGCAAAGAATTACGAGTAAGAGAGTGTCTAATATTTTTGTTCTTCATTGAAACGGGGGAGATGTTGGGCAGGATGAAACAAGAAAGCCTTTTAAATATGACTGCCTTGCAAAAGATTTTGAGAATATAGAAACTATATGCGAGATTGAAATGAAAGCAACCTTTGAGATACCTTAGTTGCGACCAGTTGAATGTAATCCCCCCTGGAGGAAACAATTCCCTCTGCAGTCAGAGCAGGCCTTGCAGCTTGGCAGATAAGGCCCAAAGAATAAGATTTAGGGTTTAACACGTAAACATAGTATGGTAATGTAGTGATTCTTATAGGTTGTGTGAAAATGTTATAAGATATGCATGCTGTAGTAGATTGGTTAATGAGAATCTGCATATTCAACACTGAAGACGATTTACTGCTTTGTAACGGGAGCTTCGCTCTCTTTTTGCTCTCTTTTTTGCTCTCTCCTTTTGCTCGCTCTCCGAGCTCTCTTATCTCTCTTCTCCCTTATCTCTTTGCCCGCTCTCTGCTCCTCTTCGCGCCCTTTTCTTTCTTTGTCTCTTTGCCTTCCCTCTGCACTTCTTCACCCCCTCCTTTGTCATGGTTTGAGCCTGGCACAGAGCCAGTGCCCCCATGAAAATGCCCTCACCCTGGTGTCTGCTGTGAGATGTGACCAGGAATAAGCAAAACAGGCTCCAGCTTAAACATAAAGAACACTTTATTACCTAAACTACAGGAAAAAAGGAAGAAACTATAAGGAAAAGAAATTGAAAACCTTACAAAAAACACTTTCCTCCTCCCCACCACCAGAATTTCCCAATCCGATACATTCTCCCAAATCACCAACTGCCCAGCCTGGCACCACCCTTTAGAATACTCAAACTTCAGTCCATGAAGAGGAGAGGAGTCCTTCTTGTTCCATAGGCTTCCCCTGGAAACACGCTGAAACCTCGTGTGCTTCCATGTCACTCGGCACCGCCCGGAAAAGTCCTTTTGCCGCTTGTGACATCTTCCTTCCATGCTCAGTGCTCTCACCACTGTGCATGGACCAGAGCTGCTTCTAGGGCTGTCTTTTAAGGATGCCTTGTCTCACTCCAAAAAGGCACAGTCTCTGCTTTGGGACATCTGTCCCCCCCATATTTTTCCAACCCCCTGGGGCCGAGGGGTCCCCACGATGAACCGTCCTGGTTCTGAGGCACTGCTTCCCCCCAAGTGCAGTCTGTGTGTCACAGGAACAAACTGAGTCCATGGCCACAAGAAAAGGCCAGCCAAAAGGCCACTCCAATCATCTCTCTCCACTCAGTCAATCGTCTCCACAATCCTTCGGGCCCGGTCCTTGTCTCATCTCATCTCTTATCTCCCTTCTTATTCAACTCCGAGGAGGATCAGCATTTTTGCAAGGCTCCAATCATGTAAGAAAGGGTTAAAAATTTCAGTCTCTGTCTATCCCGGAATGCCGGTACTCCCACAGGTGCTGCTGCTCCGGCCGGCCAGGCCGCACTCTTCCTCCCCCTTTCTCCTCCTGGGCCGGCTGCTATCACATTCAGACACCGGCTCTCCTCTCTCTCTCCCTCCTGGGGGGGGGGGAATAGCTGCCCGAGGGCTGTCTCTTGGGGCTGCTCCTCCACCCTTCCATCCTCGAGGACCTTCTCACCCCCCATCTCTGTCCAGGTCCCGGCCTACCGAATGGCTGCCCCTCCCCCGCCCAGCAGCAGCGGCTGGACAGGGGAGGGAGATCTGACCTCTTCGCCTCGAAGTCCCAAAAGGCCTCTCAGGGCCGAAGCTCTGCTTTTTAACCCCTGTGTATTCTCGGAGGTGTGTCCAAACCGCACTGGTCACACCAGGTGCCAATATCAAACTCCGAGCATCCATTGGATTGACCACAGCCTCCCAGAATTCCCACTTCTTCCTGGTCAAACCACCACATCATTTCTACATGCTCTGCGCTCTTAAACCTTTGCCGTTGACTCTCTTACACTTTAAGCCTCTCCTCTCTGGGCCCTGCTTCGGGCTGCAGCTGGCAGCTCGCAACAGGGCCCTTCACCCACGCCCTTTGTAATAAACCGATGGTTTCATGACTTGGCTTCAAAGAGATCTCGTCTCCATCCATCTCTACCGTGCGTGACCCCCGTTGCCTACAGTGGGGTATACAGTAACTAAAGATAACTAAAAGCTAAGCTACTTACCATCTTTTTTTATCTCAATTTTCGATATTAGGACATGACTTGCTTTCAGGAAATGTGTTCTCCTGAGCTGGTAGATGAGCACATGGAGCAGAACAGCCCTCTGTAATCCAGGAGGAAGCAGTTGGTGACCTGCTGAGCCACTCAGGTGCTCACAGGTATATGGGATTGGATGGGATCCATCCTAGGGGAATGAGGGAGCTGGTGGACAAGCTCCCCAAGCTGCTCTCCATCATTTGCCATCAGTCCTGACTCAGCAGGGAGGTCCCAGAGGACTGGAGGTGCCAGTGTGACCCCATCCCCAAGAAGGGCTGGAAGGAGGATCTGGGGAACTCCAGGCCTGTCAGCCTGACCTCAGTGCTCAGCAAAGTTATGGAACAGATCACCTTGAGTGCCATCATAGGGCACCCACAGGATGGCCAAGGGATCAGAGCCAGCCAGCATGGATTTAGGGGTGGCAGGTCCTGCCTGACCAATGTGGTCTCCTTTTATGTCCAGGTGACTCACCTGTGGATGTGGGAAATGCTGTGGTTGTTGTGTGCCTGGACTTCAGCAAGGCCTTTGACACTGTCTCTGACAGCATTCCTTGGAAAAGCTGCATCCCACGGCTTGGGCATGTTCCTTCCTCGCTGGAGGTTGGGCCCAGAGAGTGGTGGGGATGGTGCTGCATCCAGCTGGTGTCCAGGCACTGGTGGGGTCCCCCAGGGATCTGTGCTGGGCCCAGTTCTGTTTAATATCTTCACTGATGATCTGGGTGAGGGGATCGAGTCCACCATTCACAAATTGCAGATGACACCAGGCTGGGTGCGAGTGTGAATCTGCTGGAGGGCAGGACAAGAAGACACAGCCTTAAGCTGCACTCACGGGAGGTTTAGGCTGGAAAATAGGAAGAAGTTCTTCACAGAAATGGTGAGTGGGCACTGGAATGGTCTGGCCAGGGGGGAGGTGGCAGAGTCCCTGTCCCTCTCCAGTGGCACTTAGATGCATGGTCTGGGTGACAAGACAGTATTAGGGCATTGGTTGGACTTGATGATCTCAAAGTTCTTTTCCAGTCTATTTGATTCTGTCATTCTGTGATGACTGGGACACACTGGGGAATCCAGGGGCCATTGTGACACTGCAGGGCCTCGTGTAACTAAGAGGACCATGGTGACATTGTGCAGCCCCAAAGAACCAGGGGTCCATTGTGGTGCTCTGGGGCCAAATGAAGCCAGGGAGTGCACTGTGAAACTCTTGGTCCTTGTGGAACCACAAAGGCCATTGTGACACTGCAGGGCCTCATGTAACCAAGGGGTTTCACCATTTTGACACTGCAAAACCAAGGAGACCATTGGGACACTCCAGGGCCCAGTGGAACCAAGGGGCCGTTCTGACACTGCAGGGTCTCATGGAACCAAGGGGACATTGTGACACTGCAGGATCCTGTGTAACCAAGGGGCCACTGTGACGCAATGGGGCCTGAAGGAATCTGGAATAATGTTGTGACACTGTGTGGCCTTGTGGAAACAAGGAGTTCATTGAGACACTGAGAGGACTTGTAGAACCCCATAGACCATTGTGACAGCGTGGGACCTCATGTATCCATGGGGGTATTGTGACACCCTGGTGCCCCATGGAGCCAAGGGGCCACTGTGAAACTGCAGCACCAATGAGAACACTGTGACACTGTGAAGCCCCATGGAACCAAGGAGACAATTGTCAAATTTTGGGTCCCATGGACCCAAGGAGACCAGTGTGACAGTGTAGGGCCTGGTATAACCAAGAGGCCCACTGAGGGGCCCCATGGAACCAAGGACATCTTTGCAGATGCCACCAAACTGGGTATGAGTGTTGATTGGAGGGAGCATAGGAGGGCTCTTCACAGGGCCCTGGACAAGCTGAATCCAGGAGCCAAATCCAACAAGGTGAGGTTTAAGAAGTCCAAGTGCCAGGACCTGCACTTTGGCCACAACAACCCCTGCAGCACTACAGGCTGGGGACAGAGTGGCTAAGCAGCAGCCAGGCAGAAAGGGACCTGCAGGGACTGATGGACAGTAGGCTGGACATGAGCCAGCAGTGTGCCCAAATGGCCAAGAAGGCAAATGGCTCCTGGCCTGGATCAGGAATGGTGTGGCCAGCAGGACCAGCGCTGCTGTGCCAGCACTGATCTGCCCCCAGCTCTGCACACAAACATTGCTGCTGCAGCTCCACAGAAGGCAACAAAAGGGCATCTCTGCAGAAAACTTTGCTGGGAGATCCCTTAGTTCCTTTAAAGGCACCGAGAGTGCAGCCCCTCATTGACACAGTCTGTGGCCACAGGGAAGGTGGAGAGAAACAAAATGAGAAATGGCTCAAACAATGACATTTCTGTGTGGACAAGATGAAAAACCTAAAATAAAGGGAAAAAAACCCCCACAATTAAACCATCAAGAAGTATCAAAGATGACTTCTATTACAAGTGAATTGCAAAAATTGGCCAGCAGTTTAATGTTCCTGAAACCATCCAGTCATCAGTGTCCACACTGCAGCTTTGAGCTCCTGGTTTCTCAGGCTGTAGATGAGGGGGTTCAGGTCTGGAGTCACCACTGAGTACAGAAGTGACAGGGCCAGATCCAGCGATGGGGAGGACATGGAGGGGGTCTTCAGGTGAGCAAATGTGCCAGTGCTGAGGAACAGAGAGACCACGGCCAGGTGAGGGAGGCAGGTGGAAAAGGCTTTGTGCCGTCCCTGCTCAGAGGGGATCCTCAGCACAGCCCTGAAGATCTGCACATAGAAGAAAACAATGAAGCCAGAACAACACAATGATAAACTACCAGTAACTACAAGAAGCCCAAGTTCCCCAAGGTAGGATTTGGAGCAGGAGAGCTTGAAGATCTGGGGGTACCTCACAGAAGAATTGGCCCAAAGTATTGCCCTGGCAGAGGGGCAGGGAAAATGTATTGTCCATGTGCATGAGAGCAGTGAGAAAGCCACTGGCCCAGGCAGCTGCTGCCATGTGGGCACAAGCTCTGCTGCCCCGGAGGGTCCCGTAGTGCAGGGGTTTGCAGATAGACACGTAGCGGTCATAGCACATGATGGTCAGGAGGGCAAGCTCTGCTGAGATGAAGACCAGAAAGAAAAATACCTGTGCAGCACATCCTGTGTAGAAGATGGTCCTGGTGTCCCAGAGGGAATTGTGCATGGCTTTGGGGACAGTGGTGCAGTTGGAGCCCGGGTCACTGAGGGCCAGGTTGAGCAGGAAGAAGAACATGGGCATGTGCAGGTGGTGGCTGCAGGCTACGGCGCTGATGATGAGGCCGTTGCCCAGGAGGGCAGCCAGGGAGATGCCCAGCAAGAGGCAGAAGTGCAGGAGCTGCAGCTGCCGCGTGTCTGCCAATGCCAACAGGAGGAAGTGGCTGATGGAGCTGCTGTTGGACATTTCCTATGGTGCCTTCACATGGGGATCTGTAAAAAAGTAATCATAGAATAGCTGGGTCTAGAGAGGACTTTAAATATCCCAGCACAGCTTGGGGGCACTTTCCCCCCACTGCCTGCCCAGGGCTCTGCTGCCTGGACCTGTCCCTTCCAGCAGCTGCTTCCCTGTGCCCAGGGCTGGGCCCTGCCAGTGCTGCCAGAACCCAGCCCAGCCATGGGGCTCAGCTCTGCCCTGTAGACCTCTCCCAGCTCAGGCACTGCCTTGGGGCAGCTCTGGCTCTGCAGACTCTGATGGAAACATCAGAGAAACCCTGGGGAGGCTGGAAGAGCAATACTGATGCTGCCTGTGAGGGGCCCCGTGCTAATTTCTGTCACTGCCTGGTTTAGTAAGATTTGAGAAAAAACATTTTTCTTTTTCTGAACCTGAACTGAGAGATTGATATCTATGTGCAATTTCCCATCCAGGCAACCCAGAGCAGTAGATTATAAAAGCAGGATTTTTCCTTTTATGCAGCCCCTGCCTTGCTGTGCTCCCTGTATAATCTACTTGGAAATGTTCTGCAGTTAAATGTCATGCTGGGAGCAGTCCTGAACAATGCAGCACCCTCACCACACAAGGAGAACACTTCCAAGCCTTACCAGCTTTCTCCTCCCACCCAGATCTTGTCCCCCAGTGCTGGGAGCAGCTGCCAGGGCTGGCTGAGAGCTGTCCCGGGTAGGCAGCAGAGTCCCTGCCCCAGCACAGCGCCCTGGACTACAGGACCCTGGTCTGCAGAACAACCCTGGGCACCCCTGGCTGCTCTGCACAAGAGACAATCAGAGAATGTACTCACAGGGTCTGTAGGCATTGGGATGTTCCAGCTTTAGGAGATGGCTCCAGGAGCTGCAGCTGCATTGTCCTGCAGCCACAGGTTCCTCTGCCAAGGGCTGGCAGTGATTGTGCCCCAGGCACTTCTCAGCACCTTCCCAGCCCTGACTGATTGAAGCTCTCTGTGCCTCTGTGCTGTGCCCAGGGTGGCTGCAGGCAGTGCCCCAGCCCTGCCGGGCTGGGAGAAAAGCTGCTCATCAAGAGAAATGTGCTTTTGAAGCTCTTCTTGGTTACCAGGATCACTCCCTGTGCCAGGAGCCCGGCTCAGCTCAGCAGCACAGACACAGCACAAGGACTTTAATAACCCCCTCAGGGCTTTGTGCTCAGGCCCTGAACATCAATCCCTTAGAGGGAGCTGAAGAAACCTCTCAAGAACTCCAAGTCAGAATCCAACTCCAAAGTTTCTTTCACTTTTAATGGGCCCCAGTGAGGAATGCAACTGAGAAAGTGTCCCCAGGCCCCAGCCAGAGCAGAGAACTGGAGGCAGTGATGACAGGTGGGGACAAAGAGAAGCCAAATCTTGGTGCCCTGGGGCACAGCAGCATCTGTGCCACCGAGGGCTGTGAGGAGACACCTTGTCCTGAGGCACTGAGGCTTCCTGGCACAGCCCCAGCCAGGCTAGGCACTGTCACCCCCTTGTCCAGCCCTCAGCATCCCCCCCCTAGCTCACATCCCAGTGGCCTCAAGGATCTGCTGGAAGGAGTCCCTGGGGAGCCTTGCTCAGCAATGGCCCTGGGAGCTCCTTAATGCTCCCAGGGACTGCAGGCTTTCTCAAAGGACTTTGCATTTGGCTTTTGCCTTCGAGTCTCTGAGAGGTTTGTGCAATTCTGGCCTCAAATTATCTGCTGTAATTAGTCCCTTGAGAGGCTTTATCAGTAATGACACTCAATGGTGTCATTAATGCTTCATAGTACTTGAGTTATTTTAAGGTACTTGGTGTTTCCTTTTAATACAGACTCTATGAGAGGTTTGTGCAATCATGACCCCAATTATCTGGTTTAATGAGTCCCTTGAGAGCTTTGTACTGACACTCAGTGGGGCTCATTAATGCTTTGAGATATTCAAGATTTTTAAGGTACTTTGGAATTTCTTTTCCACACTGAGTCTCGGTGTCGCAGACATTTTTTTCATAAAATCCTCTCTTTTAGGATTTGTCCTTTCTGGGAAGCTGGAGCCCCAGAAGAAAAATGTAAACAATAATTATCTGCTGATGTGGAATGTAACAGGAGCATCTGTGATTGGTCTTCTGTGAGTGTTTGGATTTGCTGACCATTTATGGGAGAGTTTGTCCTTGCTTTCTGCTGGACACAGAACTTTGTTATTCATTCTTTCCTATTCTATTCTTAGCTTAGCAAGCCTCTGCAACTTCTCTCTTTATTCCTTTTAGTATAGTAATAATGTATTATATATCATATATCAATAAATCTAGCCTTCTGATCACGGACCAAGATTCTCGTCCACTTCTCTCACCCTGAAGACCTTCATCAGGTCGCTGTAATATCTCAGAGAGGATTCTGTGCTATCCTGGCCTACAATTCTCTCCTCCAAGGTGTCCATGAGGAGCCTGTGTTGGGGATGGACCTCAGTGAGACCCATTCCTGCTGTGAGACACTTGAGTTTTTCCACTGACTTTGAGTCTTGGAAAGGTTTGTGCAATCTCCTCTCAGGCCCTGAGATTCAAGGGCTCAGTTCCAAATGCACCACGGGGCTCATAAGGATCAAGCAAGTCCTGAAAAAAACATGGCTCTGCCTTGATTTTCTTCTGCTGTAGTTCAGGTCATCAGGAAAATTTCCTTTTACTCTTATGGAGAAATATTTGAATGAACTTCTAAGAAATATGTAATCCTATTTTAAAGAATGTATTTTATTACTTTTCTCTTTAGAGAAGAGGAAATTGCAGCATTCTGTGATTTATGTTGATGTAGGGCCGCTCCTAAGGAGGTCTGGCCAGGTCAGAGAAGTTGTACCTTGGAGCTTACCCAGTGTGGACAACCTTTCCCCACATTCCCCAACTCCATGTGAGAAACAATTTTTATTTTCAGCAATGTAAATGGTTTATTAAGACCTTATCAAAATACAACAGAACACTGAATAAAGAAAAGAATACAGCACCAGGAGCAAAGAATTCAGTCACTGTGTGCTCATCTAAAAAATGGATGTTCTGACTATTATACCTATAGTCCCTCCCAAAGTATTGTCAATCGACTCCTTCTTCACTGTCCAGTGGTGGAGATCACTTTCTTACACCTTGATTGGAGGTCAGGAGCTACCATAGTAACAAGCCAACCCTCCCAAATGCCCCAACTACTGAGGCCATCCTGTGATAACAATGCAAGGGGGAGGGGAAAGATAACTATACATCTACAAAATGTCTCTTAAAATATATTTAATATTCCCCCCTTTATTGTGAGAGGCAATCATAGAATTACTCATCTATAACAAGCCCCCTTTTATTTTCTAGAAGTAATTTTGCCCGAACAATTAAGTAAAAAAATTTCTCTCTCTCTCGAATGAGTCATACCAGCATCTGTTGATGTGGGCAAGGACAGGGGGAACAAGAGAAAAAAATCTCAGGTTTTATTTAGACATACTTATTTGGAATGGAAAAAAGGGGATCACAGAGATATAGTATGGCTTTGCCTCGCATCTACCGTGCCTATGTGGCTGCTAATTATAGTCAGGGTATCTTAGGGGTGAGTACAGAGGCCAACTCGGTCCTGCCCTCCAGTCCCTGTTGAATTAAAGGACAACTGAGGCCAACCAAAAGGTCTGGTATGGCCTTTTGTTGCTACCTTACCATGCCTACAGGGTTGCTGCACGCAGCAGATCTATGGAGCCTTCGTAGTAGCAAACAAAGGGGCCAACCCGGCCTTGCCCTTCTTCCTTTGTCTTATTTTCTTAAAGAAGCTGTCCCATTACCTGTTGCAGTCCCTTGAGTACTTCTCTGTTGGGAATTTAGCTTACTAGAGACTGTAAAAGTACAAGGCCATGGCTAATTCCAAGTCCTGCACCTGCAAGATAGCGTGTCCTTGGGCCTAGCTGAGTATGATAACGAAGTGGACAGAGAGACGTGAGAAGTAGAGAACGTAGGCCCAAAGGAATGAGGAAGAGTTGATGGTATAGTTTAACCAATAGATTGCTTGGCTTGCAGATTATTCATAAGCTTATTATTTGCTGTATAAGTGTTTGATGCTTTCTTCAATAAATCGGACCTGTGATGAACCATCTGGTGTCCTGGTCTCCTTCCTTCGACACTTCTCCTCAACAGGTGCTTTTAATTCTCACCCATTAAAACAGGAAGACAGTTCTCAAGCTGGTTGGTGTAATTTTGACTCTACTTTTTGGGCGTCTTGTTGTCTTTCTGGTTTTCTCTCAGTCTCTGCTTGAGAGTCAATCTCGTTTCACCCAGCCTGGATGATACAGTTCATTCTTTGGGTTCTTCTACTAGGCCTTTGACTCTGTTGGCATGAGTCCATCCCTGCTCTGTAGTTCGCACGGCTGATTCGGTGGTTAGCAGTACCGGAAAGGGACCTTCCTACTGAGGAGTTAGAGGCTGATCTCTTCATGACTTAATCACCCAATTCCCAGGATTAATATTATGGATTCTGAAATCCAGAGTGGTAGTTTGAGGAATTACCTCTGTATGTCTTAGCCCTTCTAAGGTTTGTTCTATAGACATAACTTATTTCTTGGCATTGGCTTCCCCTTCCTCATAGGTGGCAACCTTCTGGAGTGAGGTCAGGAAGGGTAACCCAAACATCATTTCATAGGGTGAGACCCCCAGATCTGACCAGGGTTGAGTTCTAATTCTTAATAAGGCCAAAGGGAGACATTTTATCCATGACATTTGGGTTTCAATCATTAGCATAACTAGAGCTCTTTTAAGAGTTTGATTCATCCTCTCAACCCGACTGGAACTCTGTGAATGCCAGGGAGTGTGTAATTCCCATTTTGCTCCCAGGACCTGAACAACTTTCTGCAAAATCTTCGATGCGAAATGAGTTCCCTGGTCTGAATCAATCCTGTTTACCATCCCATATCAGGGACTGATTGATTCTAGAAGTGTTTTACTCACAACACTGGCATTGGCTTTCACAGTGGTTACCACCTGTATGCAATGAGTCACGTGATCTACTATCACTGGCAAAACCTTCCATTGTTGTACCTGGGAAAGCTCAGTAAAGTCTACTTGGATGTTTTGGAAGGGCCATAAGGCTACTTCTCACCCTCCTCTGGGTGTTTTCCTCATGATTTTCTCATAAACTTGTTGACATATCACACACTGTTCAGTTACTTGCTTAGCTATTCTGAAAATTCCTATGCAGCCCCAGTCCCTTAGAAATTGACCACTTAGTTCTTGTGTAGCCCAATGTATTGTTCCATGTATGCCTTCTAGCATTTTCTTGGCAAGGGGTTTATTATTATTTCCTTCCATCTGCTAATTTCCACTTCCCTTGGTTATCCGTCTTGGCTCCTATTTTAAGGAGTTCTTCCTCTTCTTTCCCACTGAATACGGGGACTTTTTGCATTTCTCTCATGGGGGTTAATACTATTATTAGTTTTTCTGTCTCTGATTCACTTGCATTTTTGGCTTCTAAATCGGCTATATTGTTCCCTCATTCCCCCTGAGTCACCCCTTTTTGATGTCCTTCAACATATACCACTGCTACTTCTTCTGGCAATTGTAAGGTTTTAACTCTTCTAAAAGAAATCTTTCATGAATCAGTCCCTTTCCCTTTGAATTTAATAGCCCCCTCTCTTCCCATTTTTTTCCAAAGCTATGCACTATTTGAAAAGTGTATTTTGAGTCCTGTATATGTTGTTCCCCTTTTCTGTGCTAACATTTCCAGAGCTCACTTTAGGACATATAACTCACATGCTTGGGCTGACCAGTTGGAAGGTAACTTTCTCTTTTCTTCATGCACTACAGTGTGACCCGCAAAGTACGCTGATCTTGAAAGCCGGCAGTCGGGCTGCACCTGCAGTCAGCTGTCGGGCCATGCCTCCTCCACGGAAGGAGGGTCTGACACCCTCTTCCCCTGTCCCAGCTTCCCCCGCAGGGGCAGTCCGGAAAAACTCGGGGGGGAAGTCACGCTGGGTGCAGGAACCGGCACGGCAGCAGCCGCTGCCGGGGGCGCCCGGACCGCGGGCTGCTCCGAGGGTCCCGCGGGTTCAGCGCCGTTGTCAGCAGCATCTGGAACAGGGACCAGTTCAGCGGCAGGCGGCGAGGCTGGAGAGAATGCGGTCACAGAAGGCAAAAGCAGTGGAGCAGGCACGAGTGGCGGCGGATGGTTGTCGCCTAGCAACAGCGGCACAGCTGCAGGAAGCAGTGTTTCGGAGGTCCATCGCACAGGCACAGGAGCTGGTGAAGCCACGGGCGGGGCTGCCCGGGGAGGCGGCCGCAGGGCGGGTCCAGGAGGCAGCCCCACTGGCCCAGAAGGGGGGCCTTGGAGACTGGTGCCGCCCCCATCTCTGAGCGGGGCGGGGTCCAGGAGGCCGGCCGGGGCGGGGCCTGCAGGGCTGCCAGGGGCGGCTCAGCCCACTCATGATCCCCCGGAGAGAAACAGGGGGGTTAAAATGACGGCTCCGTCTGAGCATGCTCCGAAAACGCAGAGAAAAAAACTTTGTCGGCTCTGGACAAGACTTCGCCCTCCCGCTGCGGTTTAGGGGGGCTGGGAAGTAGCAAATCATCCCCCTCCGAAGAGTCGTCTCCCATGGGAACGGAGGGGAATGGGGCTTGCCCCTTGCAGTTAGCAACCCAGGGATAAACAGCTGCTCTCCATTTCAAGATCGAAAAGAGTACACAGAAGACTGGGTAAACGCGGGGGTATCCCAAACCACGGTCCCAAACGAACTGGAAAATGGATTCCATGCACTCCCATACGAACATATCAAAAGCATAAAGTACATCTGTAAAAAAACCCAAAGAGCTTTGCCCATCAAAAAAACTCATAGAAATGCGTCTCCAACAGGCAAAATCCGTCCTCTTCACCCCATTTGTGCCAGAGGGCAATAAGTTTCTCCTCTGAAGGGGAGAAAAGAACCTCTGCCTCTATGGGAGAAGTCCTCCACATTAGCAGCCACAAACTGCGAATGGCTGCATTTTCAGGAGGGGAAAAACCAACAGTACCTTGTGACAGTGTCCAGCACTCTCTGGCCATCTGCATGGTGCTGCTGAGCTTTCCGGACATCTTCCTGGAGGCTTTTCAGAAGGTTCCCTTTGTAGTCAGCCTTGGCTGTGAACTCTGTCCAAATCAGGATCTTCAGTTCTTCAGCTCCTGGCTAGAATCCACTTCTGTGGTCACTTGTGAAGCAACCATCAATGCCACACATTCGGGGTTTACCCAGTGCAGCAAACGCTCCTCTGGGGGTCTTACCAAGTGACGAATGTCCTCCTCAGTCGAGGGGTCACCAATTGTGACGGTGGTCACAAGGGTTTGCAGGTGAAGAGAGAGGCGAGAATGTTGATTCCATGATCAGAAGGCTTGATTTATTATTTTATGATATATATATTACATTATAACTATACTAAAAAGAATAGAAAGAAAAGGTTCTCAAAAGGCCAGCTAAGAATAGAATAGAAAAGAATGACAACAAAGCAGCTCTCTCGGACTCAATCTGACATAGCTCAGTCCTTGATTGGCCATTAATTATAAACATGCAGGATGGGCCAATCACAGGTGGACCTGTTGCATTCCACAGCAGCAGATAACCATTGTTTACATCTTGTTACTGAAACTTCTCAGCTTCAGCAGGAAAAATCCTAAGAAAGGATTTTAATGAAAAGATGTCTGCGACACTACAGCATACCCCGATAGCCTGTGCCTCTTTATTACCCGTGAAGATCCATAAATGTACAATCGTTTTCTACCTTGGAGTGGTTGTTATGTTCGGTCCTCTCTTACTTTAGTTTGATAGTCTGTAACCTCTAGGCAATTATGTATTAGTTCCTTCTCTGTTTCTCCATACAAAAACTGGGCAGGGTTGAGTTGGTTACTCACGATTAGCTCTAAACCATTAAGATGGCTTCATACTTTAGCACCAGTTAGCTGAAAAGTCTTTAGCAGAGAGAGAAACCCAGCCATCTTCCCCCCCGCTTCCCTCCTCTCTGGTCCAGCTGTCCGCCCCCCGCTCCCCTCTGAGAGGCTTGAACAATCTGCAAGGCCGTATCCTCCTTTACCTGACAGTGACAGCAACAGCGAATCAAGTGATAAGTCGCCTGCAGTAACACCTGAGTTGGGGCAAGGAGCTCTGGTCCCTTCATCTCCTAAGAGCTCTAGCCTTACTGCCCCATGGACTTTGCCTCCATGTCAAGTAACTGTGCTTCCTCAACACCCTCAGGAGTTTTGGGAATTTTTTAGGAGGAAAGCAGTTGAAGAAAAGAATTGGGACATCATAGAAAGGTTAGGTGCTCCAAGAGTACCTCAGGAGAACAGTGCCAATGCAAATGTGGCTTGTGATAACCCTATGGTTTTTCCAGTTTTCAAAGCAGCTCCTGGAACAGGACAGAACGACAGTCATCACGTCTTTGCCTGGAGGGTTGTGCAAGACCTCCAATCGAAAGTAGCTCAGTATGGTATTAATTCCTCAGAGGTAATGCAATTAATACGTGTGATTAATGCAGATTTGCTTGCACCTTATGACATCACTCATCTTGCTACAATTCTATTCCAGCCAGTACAATATGGTGTATTTCAAGAAACTTGGAGGCAAGTGGCTGAGTGCACCGCTTTAACAAATATGCAGTTGCCTCAACACGACCCTCGTCATGCTGTGGGTGTTGATGCCCTACTGGGCACTGGGCCTTTTGCTAATCCAGATTTACAGGCAAGGTGGGATCCTTCGATTTTGGCACAAGCTCAGCAAATTGGCATGAGTGCCTTAACTAAAACAATGGAAATGGCAGCTCCAAAACAGAAATATGTTACCATACAACAAGGGACGAGAGAACCATTTTTGCAGTTTGCAGAAAACTTGCTGCCGCTATTGAGAAACAGGTAGATGATGAAACTTTGCGAGAGACATTGTGTGTACAATTGGCTAAAGAAAATGCAAACCCAGACTGCAGAAAGATTATTGACACTTTGCCTGGGGAACCCACCTTGTCTGAAATGGTTACTGCTTGCTCGAAAGTTGGTTCAGTTGAGCATAAAATGGCAGCTCTTGCTGCAATGTTAAGACCTTCAGCGAAGTGTTATAATTGTGGACAACAGGGGCACGTAAAGTCACAGTGTACTGTCCGGAAAACAACATTTAGGCCAAGTGCAAGCAGCGATGTTGTATGTAACCGTTGTGCTAAATCTGGGCACTATGCTAAGCAACGCAGGAGTAAATATCATGCAAATGGTCAGCTATTGCCGGGAAACCCAAAGAGGAGCGCGAAGGGGCACGTGGGGAAACAAATACCCCAACAACCACAACAGCAAATGCGGGCCTTCCCAGCCCTGCAAAGCTACCCATTTGCGAACAATACTCAGGGGCAACAAGCGAGTTGGCAGGGATTGATATACCCACCGCTGACACAGTAACCATTCTAACAAAAGAAATATGTAAAGTGCCCCTCGATGCCTATGGTCTGATAGGACGGGGATTGAGTGCATTTTTGATAGGGAGATCAAGTACTACACTTAGAGGTATTCATGTGCATCTAGGGCTTATTGATGCTGATTATTTAGTGCAGATTCATGCTATGGTATCCATTGATGACCCTCCTGTCACTATTCAGAAAGGAACTTGCATTGCTCAACTTGTACCTTTTGTGAGTTGTGTTCCAAATACAGTGGACCGAAGTTGCGGCACAGGAAGCTTTGGATCGACAGGAGTACCTCACGTGTTCTGGACTGAGAAAGTAACAGAGAGCCATCCAGAAAAGACATGCACTCTCACCGCCAGTGGATGTCATCCAGCAACTATATCAGTAACAGGTTTGATTGACACTGGAGCAGATGTCACAATACTCTCGCGATTTTGCTGGCCTCAATCGTGGCCTCTCACTCGTGCAAGTTTTGGACTCCTGGGGTTGGGTGGTGCCACAACAGGTGGACTGTCAGCCATTGTAATTAATGTGAAACATCCTGATGGCCAACAAGCTAACATCAGACCCTATGTTGCCGATGCTCCTCAAAGTTTGTGGGGATGAGATTGTTTATCTCAATGGGGTGTCAAAATTACTACGGATTTTTAATGGGGGCCACTGTGTTGCAGGGCAATGAACGTCCAGTTGTACCCCTGACATGGTTGACAGATAAGCCTGTCCGAGTTCGCTAGTGGCCCCTGACTACTGAAAAGCTTACTGCCCTGCAAGAATTAGTTACAGAACAATTGCAAGCAGGACACATTGAGGAATCATTCAGTCCCTGGAACACCCCTGTTTTTGTAATAAAAAAGAAATCAGGAAAATGGAGACTTTTACATGATTTACAGCAGATAAATGCTGTAATGGCAACACTGGGAGCTTTACAACCAGGCCTTCCTACACCTATGATGATTCCACAGGAATGGCAAATAGTTGTCATTGATCTAAAAGATTGTTTCTTCACTATTCCATTGGCTGAGCAGGACAAAGAAAAATTCACTTTTATGGTGCCTTCTATAAATCATGCTGAACCTGATAAAAGATATCAATGGAAGGTACTCCCATAAGGCATGAAAAATTTGCCAACTATTTGTCAATGGTTTGTGGCACAGGCCTTGTCAAAAGTCTGGTAGCAATTTAAAAACTGCTACTGCTACTATTACATGGATGATATCTTGTTGGCATCTGACAACAAACAACAGTTGTCAGCTCTTAAACAATGTGCTGTGACAAATTTGAAAGCCTTTGGTTTGATCATTGCTCCAGAGAAAATGCAGGAACACATGCCTTGGAAATACCTACGTATGTTGGTGACCAACACTCAAGTTATGCCTCAACCTGTAAAGTTAGACATTGATGTTAAAACTGCTACTGATGTACAGAAATTGGTTGGTTTAATAGGTTGGATTCGATCATATTTAGGCATAACTAATCATCAGATGCAGCCATTGTTTGATTTGCTCTCAGGCATCACTTCCTCTGCTGATGAGAGGCAATTGACCTCAGCAGCAAAAAAGACCCTAGAAGAAGTTGAATTAGCCCTAGCACACAAATTTGTTAACAGGATGGATACCTCTGTTGGTGTTCAATTGTTTATTTTGAAAGACCATGAAATACCATGTGGAATACTGTGTCAATGGAATGATAATTGGGAAGATCAACTGCATATTCTGGAATGGATATTTTTATCTTTCAGATCTCGGAAAACAGCTCCAGGACTTTATGAGCTTTTTGCAGATATTATCATCAAGGGCCGCAGGTGTTGTCATGAGATTTTGGGACAGGACCCTGTGACCATTGTGATACCTGTACAACAGTGGTATTTTGAATGGTGCTTTCAAAATAGTAATGAATTGCAATCTGCCTTATCTTGTTTTACAGGCCAAATCTCATATCATTTGCCTTCTCATCCTGTTCTAACACTGACTAAAGAGATTCCTTTTGAAGGCAAGCAAATTTGTTCTCCTGTTCCAGTGGAAGGTATAAAAGTTTTTACAGATGGGTCCAGGAAAACCGGAAAAGCAGCTGTGGCATGGAGAAAGGATGATCACTGGGAATATCAGACAGTGATTCAGCAGGGATCTCCTCAACTGGTTGAACTTTCTGCTGTTCTTTTGGCTTTTACTTTGTTTCCTGGTTCTGTAAACATAGTTACTGATTCAGTTTATGTTGCCAATTTGGTTAAGCATTTAGATCAAGCAGTGTTGTATAATATTCAAGAGAAGCCATTGTTTACCATATTAGTGAAGTTATGGACAGTTATTGGTGCTCGAGAACATCCTTAATTCATCATGCACATTCGCAGCCATACATCATTACCAGGATTTTTTGCTGAAGGCAATGCCTATGTAGACTCTTTAGTAGCTGCTGCTGCAATCAAAACTGTACCCAATGTGTTGCAGCAGGCAATTTTATCCCATCAATTTTTTCATCAGAGTGCTCAAGCTTTACAGCAGCAATTCAAATTGTCTACTGCCGAAGCAAAATCTATTCTTTCCTCTTGTCCCGACTGTCATATGACTCATGTTACTCAGTATTATGGTACCAACCCTAGAGGTCTTTCTGCGTTAGAAGAATGGCAAACTGATGTTACAAAAATGCCAGAATTTGGTCGCTTTAAGTATGTTCATGTTACAGTTGATACTTTTTCTCATGCAATGGTTGCTTCAGCATTCACAGGAGAAAAACTCTAGATGCTATTCGTCATTTTTATCATGCCTTTTCTATTCTAGGTGTTCCGTGTCACGTAAAAACAGATAACGGCCCAGCATATGCTTCGCAGAAAATGCAAGCATTCTTTCGTGCTTGGGGCATTGAGCATTCAACAGGTATTCCACATGTCCCCACGGGCCAAGCAATTATTGAAAGAGCTCACGGACTTCTTAAACGTCAGGTTCAAAAACAAAAAGGGGGAATGCAACAGGAGCCACCTCAAGTGAGATTAGATAAAGCTGTTTATGTGTTAAACTTATTGCGTCCCCTACCTGACTCACAGTTATCTCCAATCTTTTGCCATTTTTCTTCGTTGAATTCTAAGCAACCAAATTTACATAGAAATGTCAAGGTATGGGTCAAGGATTTGATTACTGGTATATGGTCTGGTCCAGTGGAACTGATAACCTGGGGAAGGGGTTATTCTTGTGTTTTGACAGATAATGGTCCTCGATGGGTTCCTGCTCGCTGTGTCAAACCTTACCTAGAGCGTGCGGGAAAGGACAGGATTGATGGTTCCGCAGCTGAAGCAGAACGTGTGGATGACACTAGCCAAGACCATATATCAGTACTTGAAGATGGATGAAGGACAGGAACGATTGTATTAAGAGTGGGAATTTTGTTGATGGTTGTGATTGTGATTTTGTATGTCCCCTCTCTGCTTGGGTTTTTTCAAAGGGCCCTGCAGAAATCCATAGCAGCTGTATTTACAGTTCAAAAACAAAAAGGGGGAATTGTGGAAGGGGCTAGCAGCGGGCCTGTTAGCTAAAGGAGCAAGAAGTAAGAAGAAGAAGAAGCTGATAAGGACCTTTCTCCAAGGCTGTAACCAAGGAGATCGAGAGAAGGAAGATAAGAGCATTCTGCAGCTGGATGAAGCATTCTTAGAAAGTTAGGTGGAGTCAGAGTAACTTTTCACCAATGGCATGGTATTGAGTTATTGTGGCCAATAGCTAAGGTAGAAGAAGGGTAAACAACTGGAAAATGTATAAAAGATCAGCCATTTTCATTAATAAACTGTTGCCAAGTGTTACCAACTGAGACTGCTTGTGCTCTCTGCTTTACGTCGTGACCGCCTCGACTGCGACACTTGAGTATCTACAGCAATGTCAGAAACATTTCTGTTCTTAGATTATGAACCACAAGAATTACAAGGGTTTAGGTTTGCTGCCATTTAAATATACTTTCTGTATCCTAAGAAAAACAGGCAGCACTGTCCTGCACATTGGTTGCATCTCACAGACAAATGGAAGTGCCCCTTACCCATGAAGGCACATGAATGAGCAAACAACTGATTGAAGCATTGTGAAATTAATCTTATGCATATACAATAAACATAAACCAGCTCTGTAAAATTCTCTCCTTGAAACACTCAAAAAATTCACCATGTAATAATGCTAATGCCTCCCATATGGGCTTCAATAGTGTTGCTAGAGAAATGCTGCATACTCATACTGGTGTTAATACCAATAGCAGCCATATCACACTGCTTAGCAATACATCTACTTAACTAGTTACAAGTACCCAGCAAAACCACAACTGTCTATTAAGAGAGAGCTCATTCACTGTCTCACAATATTAACATATACAAACCCACTTAGGACCCAGACAAATAGAAAAAATATACCATCTGGGATACTGAGCATTTTTACTCTCATCAGTACAACCTGCAAATCGAGGTGTATTTGACTTAATCAATTATCAAAATTGATATATCAATTATTAGCTTATATCAAAATAAAAACATCTACAGCTCTCATTCTTTATTCAAACAAATAAGGATCCTTCCAACAGAGCATATCAGTTCAGTGGAGCTGTGGAATTAATTGGTGCTAAAGCAGTAAACCACTTGAGAACTTAGGTCAAGTGGATTTCAATCCAAGTAAAAGATTTTTGTATTTCAAGGTATTTTAAGTCAAGAATTTCAGAAGGTGTATCTACATAAAACCACACAGGTTTACAGTCTTTAAATTAAGTCTAGTAAGTTTTCTGCAAGAAATGTTTCCATAAAAGCACCCTAGCTGCAAAGAGATCTCAAGGTTTTTGTCAAGCATAGTGAATTTGTTTTCCTTTTAAAACGTAAAACAAACTCATGGTGTGTGAACTACTAACAGTAGGTGACATTTCATTCAGCAGTTTTTGAGAAGTACTGTTTTCTTTAATTGACTGAGGTTTCAAATGTTTCTCTGTTTAAAACAATTGCATCTCACAGACTAGATTCTGTCCCTTTAGAGATACCCACCTCAAATTCCCCCCAAAACCTTCCTTTCTATGGCACATCCGGTACACGTTTTTACTTGATCTACCAGCACACCAGGAGGCAAAGTAATCTTCCATCTCAGCAGCAAAACACTCCATTGCTGCAATGTTTAGAGAGTCAGCCACACATCGTTTGGATAAACAACTACTTAGTACCTGGACAAATCAAACTAACCCTCTTGAGCTATAGAGAAATGTAGCACCGGAGAACACTTCCAGGGTAAAGGAAAAACAAAATTTAAAAAAATTTTTCACCTTCCCAATACTGTTGCTGAGTGTAAACTAGAATCCAACCTGCCGGCCATGCAGGTACACAGGAAAAGGAATGGTTCTGTTCATAATGTATAGTTAACAAAGGCATTCTTAAGGAATGCCACAATTCCTACTTCACGATCTTTAAGATCAAGAGAAGGAAGCAATTAATCAAAATAGAAGGAAGCTTAGTTCAAAAATATAAATAAAAATAAAATAATAGCTGTACACTATAGCTTTTAAGTTTTGTGGGTTTGCAATTTATGGAGTGTGGTAGATAGGGTCAGGCGGTCGGAAGATTTCGGGATGTTACGGGAAGGCAGGGCCCCTGTTCCCTTAGATAAGAAAATTAACATAGGAATGCAGCCTCCTAAACCAGATGCCGATAACTTTCCATTCCCTACCCAGTAACTTTCCATCCCTTACTAACCATAGATGGTAAAGACAGACCCCTTATGACATAGAAAAACCCTAGATTATAAAACCCCACGAGAAGAGATAATAAAGGCCTTTTGACCGTCCACCACATTGGTGTTAGCGTGTTTCATAGGCCCGAGCGACCCTGGAGAGTGGGTCGCCATGCCGCATCCTCAGAACTAGGTCACCAGCCTTGTATCAGAAGGCTACAATGGAGACCCTATTTCTTAAAGAGTTTCTGAAGAAACAAAAAGAGGAAGCAGCTTACCAAGGAAGGCTCAAAAAACAAATCACAAAAGAAGAACTAACTTCAAAAAGGCAAACTGATACCTCTACACTGGAGTGGGATGCACAAGCCTCAAAATTTACACTGGCTTTTAAAATTAACTATCTGACATTGTGCTAAAAAGCAAGATTATCATAATGCAAGAATGCATTATCAAGATGCAAGAATACAGAAACCAAATGCAAGAGCTCTATCTTTATCAAAGGACTTGAGATTAGACATCCATTTAAGTTTTTTTCCTATTTTTATTATTTTGTAGTACAAAATAATTTTAAGGATTCACTAGGTTTATCTAAAATCTTCATGAAAAAAAAGGCAACATTGTCTTAACAGCATTACACCAATTATCAACCTCATGTTCAAGTCTGCTTAGTATTTTACTTCCACTGGCCTCCAAGAACCCAACTTGGACAATTTCAGCAGAAAACACTGAATTCTAACACCTAAATATATTCTCTTACAGGAAAAATCTAGGTGATACACAATATAAGGTCGTACTTAGACCAGCCTCTGGCCTGTGTATTTTTAATTAGCAAACAAGAAGTTTACTGCAAATTCCCTACCCACTTAGCAGACTGCAGGGTCGCTGCAGCATCACAACCCATAGACCAGGCACACCAAACACAGGCAGGCTCTTGTCCAAAGACTGGTGGCTTAGTAGGCATGGCAACACCTCTGTGGGACTTAAGAGATCAGTTTGACATACCTCCACTCTAGGGAGGCTACCTGGTTTTAGCACACAGCTTATTAAGGATACAAAAGTCTTTCTGCATTGGTCAAGCAGATACTCCTAGAGAATGTGCTGCCTTAATACTGTTTTTCCCAAATCAGACCATGACATCTTTAAAAGCAACATGAAAGGGTATCAAAGAAAAGGTGAAGTGCTGTCTTAATTTACATGGTTGAAAAGAATGACTCATTTTCTTAAATCCTCTGCCCCACATTTCAGATAAAGATTATTGTAGTTGCAAACTTAAATACTTAGATAGGACTCAGTAATATTTTCAAATGCATCAATACTTACTAAAAAATCTGGTTTTAATCAACACAAAACTATTCACAATGTTGAATTGAAACTTTCCTACTTTGCATAAAGTAGAAGTACACACAATGAGCAAAAAATTGATTCCAGTGTCAAAGTCAATAAAAATGTAATTGCTCCATACAAAGCAGAGCATCATGAGTTGGACAAATTCAGGAAACTGCTTTCAAAATACTAGCAGAGTGACTAATAAGTATTGTAATTTTTCTGGTAGTATAGGCTCAAATTCTTTTGTATAGATGTGGTCATTAAAGACCTTTCCAGTATATTATGATTTTAAAGAACCATAGCCATGTCCTTTTCTTTCTCATATGCTGCCTTAAATCTGGTTTATCAAGTGAAAGATAGACAAGAGAATGAAAACAAGTGTATCAACATTTCAGCAACTCATTTAGAATTATTAAAGAAGTGGATTACATGTAAATATGAATATAAATTTGTCCTTATTCATTCCAACCCCAAAAAGAACTATTGATTCTTCACATAATCTGATTCATTTTATTAATAACAGCTGAGATAGCTAGCAGTTTTCAGTAAAAGCTGGATTTATTCACTCAAACTGATTAGTGCAGCCCTTGTGATTATATTAGGGAATCACAATTATTATATTACTGTGATAAACAAATTGACCAAATTTAAGAACCGTACAATTATCTTTATTATTATGCAAGCAAGAATAAGCAAGGTTCAGCGTTGGGCGGCCAGGAGTCCCCGCTCCTCTTAGGCGCGCGCCTTTCCCCCTTTAAAGTTCGCTTTTTATTGTCCTTTTTCTTCTGGATTCCTGGATGACGTGGTCCGTCTTCTGCGCTTGCTCCTCCGGTTGCTAGGGGGTCTTTTTCTGCCTTCTGGTGGTAGTGGGATGAAGGCCCCCAAGTCTTCCTCTTTGGCCGCTTTCCTTATAAGGCATATTTATAAGTCTAAATTCTACAAGCTAAGCAATTCTTGCAAGGTTAATAATTGTTACCAGATGTGGCGGTATCTAGTTACAGAGGGTCTCCTATATCTATGGGGTGGAATTTGCAAACCAAGCAATTCTAGCAAAGTTAGTAATTGTTACCAGATGTAGCTGTACCTACTTACAAGGGGGGGGGGGGGGGGGGTGTCCTGGGGTGACATTATGATGCTTGTATATCCCCATTCATCTGTTCTGTGCCTTTAAGACCGGCACTGAAGAGTGGAAATTTTGTTTGGGTTTCTCTTATCAGGGACACAGAGACAAGCAGTACATAGGGCTGTTTTTTCACTTCCAGCTTCAGCTTGCTGCTTTTGCTTGCTCTCTTTTTCTGCTCTTGCTTCTGCTCTGCTTTCTGCCTCTGCTTATTAGCTAGTTTTTGCTAAACAGTCCACATTGCTTCCTGGACTGTTTCTCCTCTCCTGTTTCTGTGACCATCTCGAACCTGCTCCGGACTGGGACCCGGGAACACCGAAGGTTCGGCTGCAGCAGCTGGCCCAGCGCCGGAGGGACTGAGAACAGAGCAACCACCCCCCCAAAAGAGACTTTCTTATTTTGCCATCTTTCTCAAAGCGGTGTCATCGGGTATTGTTCATTTTGTGTGCTGGGGGGTGCTGTGTCTGTCAAATAAACAGGTTCTTTCCACCTCTCTCCGAGGAAATTTTTCCCGAACCGGTTGGGGGGAGGGGCCGTGTGGATTTTGCTTTCTGGAGGGGCCCTCCTTTGCAGATTCTTTAACAAATTTGCCCTAAACCAGGACAGGGGGGTTGTAAACAAAGCAATTCCTACGAAGTTAAAGGTTTTACCATACGTGACTGCACATAGGTATCCTGCTAAACAAGAGCTATTTAGCTATTGTTTTATAATTTAAATTATCTAGCGATTAATGAACAAACGTATTGTTACTTATTACATTACTATATAATAATTATTATAGAAATAAATTATTTTAAGAATTTTGGTGTGAAAGCATTTATAACTGAACTCTATAAAGGTAGGTATTACTAACCTGCAGACACAACACTGAGGCACTTCACTGATTTAAAATAAAGTTATATTCTTAGAGGTGTAAACTTCTTAGAAGAAAACTAGGAAGTTATAAAATTCTTAGATGTTGTAGTGTGTTCATTAAGTCCATTTAATTCCTCCCCCATTTTATGTATCTGCTCCCCCCCATTTTGTGTAAAATGGTTCTGCCCTCCTCAGTTTTCCCGCCATAGCCCTGCCAGTTATATTGTCAATTTTTTAGGTTATATTATTCCTCCTCCCTTTTTTCCCTTATATGTATGCTTTTCCTCCTCCCTGGGCAAGTCAATCATTCCCCCACTCCACCTAGTATTCCAGAAGCTTCTCATCTTTGGGGGTTGTGGTTGGCTGTGGTCCCAGGGCCCCTCCCATACCTTGTACCTATTGGGCTCCCCACTATGTCATTTGTGTTAAGCTCATCCCCTCTTCTCCCCCTATTGGTCTTCTGTAAACCCCCCCCCCCCGGATCCACCCCTTCCCTTTATAACCCTGAGACACCTTTTGTTCTGGGTCATTCGCTGGTACGTCAGGGGGACCCTCCCTGGCTGGCATCGTGGGCTTTCCAATAAACCTGTTTGGCCCCCAGTGAGTGTCCAGCTCCTTCCTTCTCATAGTTTAGCAGCGATCCAGTCCGCAACCAGCACAGCCTGAGGCCTTACGACGCTGAGGGGTGCTGGCAGACTATGCAGCTGGGTGTCGGCCTTAAACCTCAGCTAGCCAGACTCTGACCTTCTCTGCTCTTGAAGGCCAAATACACCTCACTGCAGTTGACGCCCAACGCGGGGGCCGTTCTGGACAGCTGGACAACTGAACACCAGGTCCCCGGATCCCGCGGATTGGATTATAAATTCCTCTGGCCATCAGACTACCTCCGGTGGCAGCGGACCCCGTTTTAGGGGTGGCGCTCCCGGGGGATTCGAAGCTGCAACTCCCCGCACCTGAGGAGGGCTTCGAGACGAGAAATCATCCGCCTGAATTTTTCGTTTGCACTGCTGCTGGATTAGGTGAGCCCCGGACTCGGTGGTTACCCCCCCTGCCTTTTTAATTTTCCCTGGGAGCCCTCTCTGCATTGGGGACCGCTCCCGACCCTTCTTCCCTTGAGGGCTAATCCCCAGGCACTACACGTGGCCAGGGGGAATCTCTCTCTCTTGGCGCGGGGCGGGGGGAGCTCTCTACACACGCCGTGGGAAGCCTCGGTAGGCGCCGCCAGCCACGCCGCGCGGCGGAGCCCTCTGCCGCTTTTTGCACGCACAGTGTGTCTGCACGACGGCGCCGGGGCGTGTTTCGGGCTCTCTCGGCGCGGCGCCGAGCAGTTGCCATGGGTTTTTCAGCGCAGGGCGGCTTTTCGGCGCGGTTCGCCGCGGCGGGGCTGCTCATCCCCCTCCGCCGTTTTTCGCGCAACCACGTGGCGGGGGGGCCCCGGTCCAACTCCCTGCTGCTGCTGCCTGGGAATTTTAAAAGCAGTATACACAGCTGCATTGTCTAGGCTCTAGCTCTCTGTGGCGTGTTTTGCTGTCTTTTGGAATTCGTGCTGGCGGGCGCGGGGGACTCTCTCTCCCTCAGTCCGGGGGGGAGCCCCTCTCGGCGCGGAGTGTTCTTCTGGGGGCAGTCCTCTTCCCTTTCATTTTTTGTTTTACCTTTCCTGTGGGGTCTGTCTCTCCACAGACTTGGGGTAGGATCCCACCACCCAACGTCCTTTTTTCCCTTTCGTTGAAACCCCAGACTTGGGAACAGCGGGGGGAGCAGGGGCCGGCGGCGTGTGTTTTCATTGTTTTAGTTTGCATTTTTCTCGGGCGGGTGGAGTGTTCCATTGTGGGTGCTTGCTCCTCCTGAAGTCGCCTTTTCTAGGGTGCTTTAGGAGCACGATCATGGGTGCGGGTCTGGGCAAAACCCAAAAAGGAGGTTTTTTTGTGGTTAAGGGTTGTTACTTGAGGGAGGGTTTACTGCCTCCAAGAAAGAGTTGATAGTGTTGATTAGATGGGTTTTCTCCCATTTCCCTGAAGTTTCCCCCAAAATTGCTAAGGAGCCACGTTTTTGGGCAGCCGTTGTGGCCAAATTAGATAAAGAAGTTAATTCCGGGGAACCTCAGTTATCTAACGTGGCTTATTGGGCGGGCAAAGTGCTGACTACATTGCGCCCGCCCGGGGAATTGAGAAAAAGCCCATCCCGTTCCAGTTTGCTCCCCAGTTCTCCCGGTTGTCGTATCCCTACCCCTCATTCCTTACCCTTTTCCCCTAGGCAGGAGCCCTCTCGGGGGATCCTTGAGGCCAGTAAGAAGCAGGGGATCCACCCTGCCCCTGCTCCCTCGCGACCGGCTCGGCCTCCCGCTCCGAAGAGCCCTGGCCAAGCTCTCCAGAGTTCTCTTCCCGATCCCTTTATCCCTGTCCCCAAGTCCCCAGTTTCGGTCCCCAAAGTTGTCCGGTTTATTGAAAATCCCCAAGATGGCTCCCATGGAGCTCAAGATGGCAGGGACCACAGGGCCCTTCCCGCCAAGACCCTTTCTCCTTCCCAGAATTCCCAAATTCCATTCCCATCCCCCTCCTCTCCTGTTCCCCGTGATACCTTCCCCCCTCCCCCTCGCTTTCCTGCAGTACCCTCAGCTCCACCCCTCTACTCCTCCCACGGGGCGTCTGCTGACATGATGTCACCAGGTGTCCCTGCCTCCTGCCTGCCCCTTGACCCCGCCCCCTGTTCCCACAGTATCCCCACCCCTTGCCAGCCCCCTGTCTCCTCCCCTTGTGCCCATTGCGTCCCTGCCCTCTCCCCGAGTTCCCACGGTGGGGACACACCCACTTCCATCCCCAAACCTACCCGTCCCCTTTTTCCATTACTCCATCCTCGGTTCCTCCCTCAGCTCCTCCCCTCACCCCGCCCACGGCTCCACCCTCTATGGGCCCCTCCCAAGTTCCTCCTCCTTATTTTGCTCCGCCTCCTAACTCCACCTTGAAGGCGGAGAAAACAGAGTCTCCACGCCCCTGCTGTTGCCCTGCCCAGAGACCAAGCCCTGCCTCAACCTCCTCCAATTTCGGTTCCCACGCTTTGTGTTCCGGGGGCGGGGGGGGGGTGGATGACCGGAAGCCGGGACAGGTGCCTTTATTGGAAGCCACCCCGATCACATACCACCTTAGCGGGGAAGGGAGTTCTCAGGCCCAATGGGTGTCTATAGCCCAGGCCCGGATCAAGGAGCTGTGCAAGGACCAGAGAGAGTACTCCCGGGAATCTGAGTATTTCCGGGGGCTCCTTCGCCCGGTCCTTGCACAGGGAGATCTGGTGCCCGCGGACCTGAGGGCTCTCTTCTCCAGCCTTTTAGGGCCCATGGAATTCAGGGTCTGGGCGAGAGAATGGAGGAGGGAGATTGTGGAGGTTCTCCCAACGCTTTGGTTGAACCCCTCCACATCTCATGACACTGAGGGCTTGGTAATTTCTGAGGACCATCTTGTGGGCACCAGGCAGTGGGCGAGCGGGGCAGCTCAGGCAAAGGCGTTGTTCACAGAACAACTTGTGGAAACAGGGAAGACTGTGGAGCGTGCTTTTTATAAACTAGCTATTACCACCTCACAGCTAGAAGAAGAAGAAATAAGGCAGGGCGCGCAGGAACCTTACCTGGCATTTATGGAAAGACTCTACCGGTTCCTTGAGGCGCAGGTTCCGGGGGAGAGGGAGAGAGAGGAGATGCTTAGGCAGATGGCCTACTACAATGCCAACACAGCGTGCAGGCGGGCTATCTGATCTCTCCCTCAAAACCCCCGACCCACCGTGGAAATGATGATCGAAGTGTGTGCCAGGGAGGTTCCTCTACAAGACCTGAAAGCGCGCCCCAAAAGAGCCTCCGTAGCCTTCGCAGAGTATCCGACGCCAGAGGACACAGACGCCAAAGCTGCCACCGCCACCGGACCAATGACACCGGGGTCCGGGAGAAGGACGACGGTGACTCACCCCTGCCACCTCTGTGGCAAAGTGGGACACTGGATGCCCCAGTGCCCTATGAGGCAAGATTACTTAGAATATAGGAGGAGGAAAGAGGAGAAGGAAAAAGAGCAAAAAAACTAACTCAAGAGCGCAGCCCCCCCCTGCGCCAAGATAAAACTGAGGCGGGACAAGTAACATCTAGCGGGGAGGGAGGAACAAAGGGAAACCCGTCATGCACGTTACCGGACTTGTCTTATTTCTTATCTATACCTGCTGTGACATTTAACAACCGTGGTTTACAGCCTCAACCTGTGCTTAACACCTTGTCCTCTGCTTCCCCATACAGGCTGCAGCTCACTAGGGACATACACCTCCCCAATAGTGATTTGCAACTGGTGTCTGTCGACCTCCAACATCTGGGTCGATGGAGGAGTTTAGGACGTTGCAGGTGGACTGTGGTTGGAGATACTAAGCACACACCGCGAGACCTTTACATTGTCCCAGGGCTGGTCACTACGGACCGGGACCGTTTCGCGGTAGGGCTATACTGTGTCCAACCCCCACTTTTCCTCCCCAATGGACAAATCATTGCCCAGGCCATTCCCTTTCCTGATAAGGACCATTGGAAGAAGTCATCAGGAGACTCCCCACCTCCGACAGCGGCCTGGGCGCAAGTAGTGGGGAGGGAGAAGCCCCGGCTGACATGTCAACTCTCGTTGGGCAGGAACCCAAAATCGTCAGGGGTCTTTTGGACACAGGGGCAGATGTGATGATCATTCCCTCTCGGGAGTGGCCGTCACACTGGGGCTTGCAAAACGCAGCTGGCACGATTCAAGGTGTAGGAGGGCTCCAATTGGCTAAGCAATCAAGGGGCATTGTACAAATTAAGGGGCCAGATGGGCAATTGGCTTCGGTGCGCCCGTTTGTTTTGGATTACACCGAGCCTCTCTGGGGGAGAGACCTTCTAGCCCAGTGGGGAGCCAAAATTGACCTTCCAAAGGCTCCCCAGGTTTTTCGGGCAGCGGCCACTGAAGAGCACCGGACCTGGAAGCTGGATTGGCTGTCTGATGAACCAGTACAAGTCAAACAGTGGCCACTTAACAAACAAAAATTGAAGGCGCTCCACGAGCTCGTTCGGGAGTAGCTACTAAAGGGCAATATTGAGGAGACCATGTCTCTGTGGAACTCTCCTATATTCGTCATCAAAAAGCCCAACAAGGACAAGTGGTGGCTCCTGAACGACCTCCGCCAAATTAATGAGAGAATCGTAGATATGGGGTCTCTCCAACCAGAGATGCCATCCCCTGCAATGCTCCCCCAAAATTGGAATTTGGCCGTGATTGACATAAAGGACTGCTTCTTCCATATTCCCCTACACCCTGACAATGTCCTGCATTTCGCCTTCACGGTTCCCTCCATCAACCGTGAGTCCCCAGATAAGCGCTACCACTGGCGGGTCCTTCCAAAAGGAAGTAAGAACAGCCCTGTGATCTGCCAGTGGTACGTCGCTTCTCTGCTGTCCCCAGTACGTACAGCCCTCGGGGATGCTGTCATTGTCCATCATTATATGGACGACATCCTCGTGTGTGCAGCCGACAACAGTTTGCTTGCCCATGAGCTTGACCTGACAACCAAGGTGTTGGTTGCTGCAGGGTTCAAGCTCCAGCAGGACAAGATTTAACGGATGCCACCTTGGAGGTACCTGTGCCTTGAAATTACAAAGCAGACCATTGTGCCGCAAAAATTGGCTATAAGGACTAATGTCCGGACCCTTGCGGAGGTCCATCAACTGTGTGGGTCTTTAAATTGGGTGAGACCCTGGCTGGGCATTTCTACCGAGGACCTGGCCCCCCTTTTTGATTTGTTGAAAGGGGGAGAGGGGCTTAGTTCCCCTAGGGCTCTCACCCCAGAGGCTCAGGGGGCGCTGGAAAGGATCCAAAAGGCTATTTCAGCTAGGCAGGCCCACCGTTACCATCCGGGCCTGCCATTTAAATTCATAGTACTGGGAAAATTGCCACACCTCCATGGCATAATCCACCAGTGGGACGAGACTCTGAAGGAACAAGGCTGGGGAGATAAGCTCTTAATCATAGAGTGGGTCTTCCTCAGCCACCATCGGTCCAAAAGAATGACAAGGCCACAGGAGCTGGTAGCCGAACTGATCCTCAAAGCAAGATCGAGGATCAGGGAGTTGGCAGGATGCGATTTCGAATGCATTTACATACCAATTAAATTGGAATCGGGCCAATTAAAAATTAAGACATTCAATGAACTGCTGCAAACTAATGAGAACCTTCAGTTTGCGTTGGACAGCTACACTGGGCGGATTGCAGTAAATCGGCTGGGCCACAAATTATTTAATTCGGAATTTAAATTATCACTAAAGAAGGTCCAAAGCAAGGAGCCCCTGGATGCAGTGACAGTTTTTACAGATGCGTCTGGAGCATCCCACAAGTCAGTGAGGATCTCAGACTCAGCAGTGGGAGACAGATGTTGCTGTTGTGGAGGGTTCTCCACAAATAGGTGAGTTGGACGCAGTCGTCAGGGCATTCTAGAGGTTCCCGGGACCTTTCAATTTGGTAACAGATTCTGCATACGTTGCCGGTGTAGTGTCCAGAGCTCAATCAGCAGTTCTGCAGGAGGTCTCTAACAAAAAATTATTCAAATTACTTAATAGGCTCGTCGATTTGGTCTCCCACCGTGAGCATCCGTTTTTCGCAATGCATGTGAGATCGCACACAGAGCTGCCTGGGTTCATTGCTGAGGGCAACCGTCGTGCCGATTCCCTGGCTGTGGCTGCTGTCACGGTGGGCCCGCTCCCAGATGTGTTTGGCCAGGCTAAGATCAGCCACCACTCTTCCACCAGAACGCGCCTAGCCTGGTCCGGCAATTCCATCTGACCCAGGACCAGGCCAAGGCGATCGTAGCCACATGTCCCCAACGCCAGCCCGACCAGATGCCCACCATTGCCTTGGGGGTTAATCCGAGGGGCTTGACGAGCTGTGAGGTGTGGCAAATGGATGTAACGCACATCCCCTTTATTGGTCGATTGTGTTACGTCCATATCTCAGTGCATACTTTCTCCAGTGCTATCTATGCCTCTGCCCACACAGGTGAGAAGGCTGCGGATGTCCAGAAGCATCTGCTTCTGGCATTTGCTGTCTTAGGCATCCCTAGGACCATCAAAACTGACAATGGCCCAGCGTACACGTCCAAGGAACTGCGGAGCTTCCTGCAGCAATGGGGAATAGTGCATAAGACAGGTATCCCCTATTCCCCGACAGGCCAAGCCATGGTGGAGAGGGCCCACCAGAGCCTGAAAAAGACCTTAGCTCGGCAGCAAGTGGCTGTGAAGGTGGAGACCCCCCACATCCGGTTGTCGAGAGCACTTTACACTCTCAACTTCCTTAATTGCTTTTTTGACAACCCTAACCCTCCAGTGGTCCGACACTTCGGCAGTCACCAGCAGCTGCAGCCCAAAGCCAGGCCGCCGGTCCTTATCGAGGATCCGGAGACCTGGCGGACGGAGGGGCCCTTTGACCTGGTGACCTGGGGAAGGGGATATGCTTGCGTGTCCATGCCCTCAGGCCCCCGCTGGATACCATCCAAATGGGTCAGACCCTTCATCCCGAAGCAGAGGGCGCAGAAGGAGGCTGTGCCACAGGTTCAGGTGGCGTGCTGGTGGCGGCGGAGAAAACCCTCCCAAACACCATCAGTTTCCTCAGATGTCCAGTTCCTCCCCAATGCTGAGACCCTTCCTCCTACCCCTCTCCTCACTGAACTACCTCTGATTTATGAATCCAGACCCTCCTCTCCAGTCTCCTCGCCATTTGCTTCTGATTTGAACTTATTATTTGAGGCAGAACCATCTGTTTAAGTATTTTGTGTCTAACCGTTCCCTTTTTGTCTTTTAGTACATTTCCCCAACTCACTTTTGATTTTCACCCCCCTGATTCGCGAGCTAGTCCGGAGAAAACTGACAGCACCGCGTGCCACCGTCCCTTGCAACAAGCCCATGGAAAGGAGCGACCCCTCTCCTTCAACCTCTCTTCGGAGGCAAGCCACAGAGGAGGAAGGGGCTACTGCTCCAACATCCAGCTAATTATGGGGCGATGGACTATGTTCAGAAGACAAAGGCACTTGTCAAGACCAGCCACGAGTCACAGCCTTTCAAGTTATTTCACTTGGACTTTTCAGTTTTACATGGACTTTTCCGTTCTTTTTATTTTTGGTAAAAAAAGGGGAGAGCACTGCAGTGAGGTGTATTTGGCCTTCAAGAGCAGAGGTGGTCAGAGTCCGGCTAGCTGAGGTTAAGGCCGACACCCAGCTGCATAGTCTGCCAGCACCCCTCAGCGTCGTAAGGCCTCAGGCTGTGCTGGTTGCGGACTGGATCGCTGCTAAACTATGAGAAGGAAGGAGCTGGACACTCACTGGGGGCCAAACAGGTTTATTGGAAAGCCCACGATGCCAGCCAGGGAGGGTCCCCCTGACGTACCAGCGAATGACCCAGAACAAAAGGTGTCTCAGGGTTATAAAGGGAAGGGGTGGATCCGGGGGGGGGTTTACAGAAGACCAATAGGGGGAGAAGAGGGGATGAGCTTAACACAAATGACATAGTGGGGAGCCCAATAGGTACAAGGTATGGGAGGGGCCCTGGGACCACAGCCAACCACAACCCCCAAAGATGAGAAGCTTCTGGAATACTAGGTGGAGTGGGGGAATGATTGACTTGCCCAGGGAGGAGGAAAAGCATACATATAAGGGAAAAAAGGGAGGAGGAATAATATAACCTAAAAAATTGACAATATAACTGGCAGGGCTATGGCGGGAAAACTGAGGAGGGCAGAACCATTTTACACAAAATGGGGGGGAGCAGATACATAAAATGGGGGAGGAATTAAATGGACTTAACGAACACACTACAACACTTACACCCCTTTTAAAAGACAGCATACACATGCTACATACTTAGATAATTATAGCCCCCATAATGAAGAACTATAAAAAGTCCTCCATATTTATTGGTTTTTGATGAAAAAATGTAATTTTGAATAGCTATTACTCACATTCTCTCAAAACTTGCTCCTTTTACACTTAGAGGCTTGCAAGTTAACACTGGCTTAAGCTTTTGTCTGGAAACACAGATCTATTTGGAACTACACTGGGAACATCCCACTGGAACACTCTACCGCATCAGGGAAGCCAGTACAGAATACAGAGTAATCAAACACATTAAAGCACAACTGCAAAAGACAACATCTGTGATTTGTAATGCCAGAAAACCACCAACAAAGTGTCAGGTTAGTCAGCTGTAGCAGTAAAAATACAGAGTTGCCAATACAACTTATGCATACGTACATTAAAGAGCTTCAACTGACACAACAATACCACCCAAGGATTACCCTTTTTCATTTGTCTGAATTATACCAGTGAAAGTCTCACGTGCAGCAAAGCTGTGATCACATATTCTGGTTCAAAAGTCCTAGTGAAGGTATTACTTATAGGCACAAAACTGATCATTAAAAAAAAGCCTCTGGGAAAAATTAGGACCTTAGAATACAACTATTTTATTTTTCATTGCATTTGATTTATTTGTATCAGAGTTTAATCTTTTTTTTACACTTCTTGAAATCGAAAAGCTTTCTGAATTACTCTAGCATTTAATCACTCTAATTTTTACTATGTACTATTTAGGATCATAAGTAATTATACTGTAATCATAGGTATTATATCATACGCAATTAATGCAATGTTGCAGTGTGTTACAATTTCCTGTTTTACCTATCCTAGTCCTTCAGGTGTGCCATCTTCCCTCGCCCCCCTTTTCCCCTGCTGGGCTGTCAGTCAGTCTTGGCATTCCAACAGAGCTGTCGTGTGGTTAGTCAGGTTCAAAAGATGCCCCTATGCCCAGAGGTCATTGGTCTGTCTGGGTGTCATCCTCCCCTGAGACCCTGCCCCTCCCACCTGGTTGGTGGCTCACCTGTCCCTTCCCTCCCCCTAGCCCCGGAGCTTAAAAGGTCAGTCAGACCATGTGCTTGCCATTCTGTTGGAGCTGTTACCTGTGATTCAGACCTCTGTGACCATGGAATAAAACTCTGGATATTAACCCTCCGGCAGAATCCATCTCCTTTCCTCCTCGCCATCACCTGAAGACTTCCCACCTGAGGTAAACTGAGTTTCTACAAGCCTGGACTTGTTCACTGTCCAGCTGCAACCTCCAGCAAGCTAAAGGTGTCTCTGGTGAAGCCCCAAACTGCCCATCCGATCAGCATTTTACTACTGCACAAGAACATAATTTTGTTATCAAAATGCTTAGGCAGAGCCACAGACTGAAAATCAACCCTGAGCAGTCCTATCCCATTCCCATCCCATTAGCTACTCACGCGACCCCTAACACTAGAGCCATATCCCATATCACCGGCGGGTGGTCTCATGTTAGGTACAAGGGGATTCGCCCCCATCCACATTCAGGAATTGCTGATGATGCTGTATGATAGGCTATTCATTAATCCGGAAGCAATCCTGGAATTATTGATAATGCTGTATGATAGGTTATTCATTAATCCAGAAGCAATCCTGGTGGATCCTTCTGTTTGAAGTTTGGTAAGCAGGGCAAACAATAAAGAGAGATAGGGATAAGGGAATTGTCGAGCTAAGCATGATCAGAGCTAATAATGTCAAACTGACCCTAAGAGCCGTGCCAATGTCAAACTGACCCTAAGAGCCGTGCCAAGCCATGGGGACCAAGCCAAGTACACCGGGAATTGACCATATTAGGATAGGAGTTCAAAAGTTTAAAGAGGAAGACTCATCAGAAGACCCCTGCCCGCGATGAAGGACCGGAAGGACCACCAAGAATAATCCTCAAAATAGATGTCTCCGCCCACGCTCCACCCACACCACGCCTCTTATGAATATGATGTAACCCTGCACCTAAGACTGTATAAAAGCTTGCTTCTGTCATGAGATAGCTAGAAATCCCTTTGTGATTTCTCCGACGCGTCGTAATAAAATACCTCCTGTCTATGCTGACTTACTTGAGTCTCTTAGGCAGTTATTCTCGCCTTTTGGGGCAAAATTCGGCATCACTGGGGTGAAACACCACAGTTGCCACCTTTGGCCGAGCAGCAAGGGTCAGACGGGCCCAGGCACAATCTACCTGGTAATATTGGGATTCATATTCCAATAGTACAAAATACATGCAAGTGATTCACTAGGTTCTATTTCCTCTCAAAAAAAAAAAAAAAAAAAAATCTGTTCATTATGCAAAACAAAACCAAGAAAAAACACCACCTCCCTCAGAAAAAGAAACAACTTCCACAAATGCTATTCAAAATTATACAAAAGATACATTATTTTAATCACTATTTCAATTTTTCTGTAGTGAATGCAGAAAATAAATAGGTTACATACAAAGCAGTACAGAATTTGTTCTGGAAAGCAGAAATCTCAATTAAAAGATCCTAATCAAAATAAGAGCATATGAACCTGCTGCTACTCAAACAAAACAAAAAAGAATAAATAGTATCCTTAAATAACAATGAGACTGATCTTCTATTAAAGTACAGTTGCCTACACCAAACTGCAAAGGGAGAGACACAAATGCCTTTATCAGGATCACAGGATTACAGTGCAGGTTATGTTGAATTTATCAGAGTAACAGTGAAATAGAAGCAAACAAGTAGGCACGTAGGCAGGCTTTGAAACTACCTATTAAAATTGTCAGTTCTCATCTTAATTAAACATAATAAATCAAACCAGCTACAAAGCAGAGTCTCGTATTGCTGGAATCTGCAAGAACCTGTTTTCAGAGAAATACTATTACACCAGTTGAAATTCTGGCTTGAAATTCTTACAAAAACACTTTACATGGTTAACAATACATTTTTCATTCTCTTTTTTTCTCTGCAATCTTATGAATTCTTTTCAATTATTAAAGTATAAAATGTTCAATAGGATTCATCTTTTCTACTGTAATACTTTGTATTGGCAGTTATGAAGTGAAAATAACAGCAGAAGCAAGTGATTTGCAGATCTTACTTTTCCAAATTCTTAATCTAAACTTTAATAATCTGATATATTTAGGACAACGCATCCATTAATTTTCCTCCTTTAAAGGATACCTACCAAATATATTATTTTGTAACTAACCTCTAGACATATATATGCTAAGAACAAGAAAGCTACAAGAAATAAAATAAACACAATACTTATAATGACCATACCTAGTAATGAGAACCGCATTATCATGGTGGGCAATCCCATTTTCTGGAATGGTGTTTCCATCACTTTGGTGGGAGAGGATGGATTTCTGCCACTTACAGTAGCTATCGAGGGACTTGTCTGCATGGTGGTTTATCTCCAAGTTTGGCTGCAATACAACATGCATACCAGAAATGTTCCAAACAAATTATTAAGGTCAGTTGTTAAGCCTTTTGAAAACTAAAATGGGACTATAATTAGAAGCAGTGGTTTCTAGGAATAAAATCTTCTTGCCAAATTTTATTTCTGTAAAATCTGACCCCCAAGTTCAACTGTGTATTACTGAACCATCATTCTTTCTGCTCCAACTTTAATAATCATTTTGTCAATACAGAAAAAAAATTAATCAAAATACAAATCTAAAAATAAAACTGACATCCCCGAAGGTGTAATAATAGTCACCTGAAGTAAGAATACATATCTTTGAGATGATACGTGAGGAATATTCCTTTGAACTGCTTCATCTTGATTAAAGCAGTGAAAAATAACGTGATAAGTTTTGAATCCAGAGGCAGCCACTTCAATCTATAATTAAATAACTCTACATTCTATAACAACATAACTTGTATTTCACAAGGTATAAAGCTTAGCACAACAGCTCTTACCTGATCTTCAGTGAGGACAATCAAACGTGTCACTATAATTTTCACAACGTTTCCTGGACTGGAATCACGATAAAGTTTGGCAACCTGACCTCCAGAAAATAAGAAAAGGCACAAAGTCAGACAAGAAACACTACTTGCTTCCTAAATGGTTAAAAATTAGCCCAATTTCCTCATGTATTTCCATAATGTAAAGTACATCACCTAAATATAAGTTATTAGACCCAAATATAAGACCCCAAAAAAATGACCATTCTGTTAAAAAAACCCTTTTTGAGTCACGCTTTTCAATTGAAACTGTTTACACCTTGTTTCATAATTCATCCAGCACAATGAGCATTTAGTGTCGATATAAGCAGAATAGAACTGCATAATCTGAATGTAATTATTTGAATTCAAAATTAAAGACAACAATTTAAAAGTGATCACAACACACTTCTTGACATTTTCCCAAAATGCCAAGATTTCCAGTATTTAAACTATTCATTTCTGCAAGCTAGTACTTATATTAAAGCATCATTCATGGCAATAAATAAACACTTGGCAGGTCCATTATCATTTCAGTACAGAGGCATTGATACGAACACGGAGAAGGATGAAACTTACAATATTCATTACACTCAAAATGTAGTGTTCAATGTCTTTGCGACCATGGTATCCCACCATCATTTTGTCTGCTACTACCAGCGTTTCCACAAACCATTCAAGGCTCACAGATCTCTTCTGTCAACTGTGACTACTTCCTGTGCCATTGACTGGACGTGAAGCTGGAAAAGCAGATGCATCATTCGTCCACCAAGGTTTGCCACTTCTTGTGAGGTCTTCTAGGAACCAAAACAATTAAAACACTTGAGAGGGAGTCACTAGTAAAACTCATTCAAATGCAGCTGGTTTATGTTGAGATTGCCATCTCCAAGTTTCTAGCAAATAAGTCTTTCTTGAGGCAAAGAAAAATTAAGTTTCTTTCTTTTCTAAATTATTTTTAACTAACTTATATATTGGAAAGGCAAATTTGAGCACCAATAATCTCAACTCCCCTTAAATTTGAATTAGCATGATAAAGCAAAAATCCTCTCTTAATATGTCTGATTTTGCACATTCATGTTATTATTACAGATTAGTTATAATTAACCACAAGAACACGTCAGAATTTTAAGAATAAGAACAAGACAGCTGTAACCTCTGGAAGAAAAATACTAGAAACCAAAAATTCAAAATAATTGTAAAAGTTCTCTAATTACTAAGGATTAAACATGTTCATAACACACTAAAAAGCTTTTTCCCTCCTGCAAAAGTCTGTAATTTTTAGGCAAATAGGCTTACATGCCTAAAATGAATAAATTTTCACTTCAGAAACTTATCATATTATATTTTATCTACCTTGTGAATTAACTATAATAGAAAGTTTTAAATGGTCTGACATGGGATACTTGCCATAGTCATTTCAACACAAATTTCAGTTTAAATATGTTGATTTTTGGGTTTTTTTTCAGGTAAATATATAGAAAAATATTTCTTGTGTGCAAGAGATAAATTATTAAAAATCCAAAGAGCTGTAATTATCGGCAAAACAAACATTACAAGATGACTTTGAATTCTAATTCTTGTCCTCAGACAAAAATTGAATCCATCCTTCCCTACAAAGGAAGGGAAGGATGGATTCAATTTTTTGGCTTTTTTAGTGTGTATCATATATCCCTTTTCCACAAGAGCCAGCAAAGATCTCAAGCTAAAATTTAGCAAAGTATATTATTAGTCTGGTTTTATCCAAATAGGATCTCAAAATATCTAAGTTATTCTTGGTATTTACAGATGAGCACAACAACATTAATAGATACATTTATAGCTGTCTGAACAGGACTGCTCAAATGAGTAATTTTCTTGCATCATTATTTCTACTAAAACAGGGTCAGCTAAGGATGAATAGAGATAGAACCAGTACCTCCCATAAAAAACCAATGCTTTATGCAAGTCAGCTAAGCACACTGATTTCAAAGAGAAAAACTACACCACAAAGAATGTATGTTCAGGTCAAAACCAAGAATACAAAACTTCAGCATTCCTACTGTTGCACTGTTTCATAATTTTTGAGGTTATGGTATTGGCTCTAAAAGGCGCATATTTTAGAAAAGTCAAAAAATTTAAGTAAACCTGGTAGCTATAAAAACACCAGTAACAAAATGGTCTTCATTCTCCAATGGTTATAATTCATTCTAAAAAAATCCTGTACAGAGTATTAAAGCCTGGTTTGGATTCTAAAATGACTACTAAGCTTCCTCCTGGTTTTCACCTCTATTCTAGAAAATTCAAAGTTGCTTGAATTGTTCAAAGACTTTCATCACACTTATTTGTCTTAGAAATGTCCGGAATTCTCTCTGACAGCTACTGTACTAAATTTTTTTAAAATTCATTCTTTTTCAAATAACAAATGCTAATAGTTTCTGATGCTCTTGGAGTGCTTGAAGTATTTTAGAAAGTACTGCTTCCACATTAATTCAACATTTTCACTCAAAATTCATGCAAACTATTCCAAAGATTTAAAACCTACTGATTTCAAACATAAAACTTTCAGAGGAAAAAAAATATTATTTTGGAATCATCGTCATACTATCTTTCAAACAAAGGTCTCAGAGGGCTCCATAAGAACAACCATATCTCATTTTCTTATCAGATGAGAAGCTTAGGCTTCAGCTGATCTCAAAATTGTATAACTGCTAAAATATATCAATTAATAAAGATATACGATTTATTTGGTGAAAATAGTTATGTGGCAACTTACATCATTCTTTCAACACATAAGTTAAAAAAGAAAAAAATTAAGCTCCACTAATATTGAACATAATTATAAGGAAGTAAAAAAAGGCAAAAATAAATGGAAAAATAAAGAAAAAAAAACACAGAAAAATACTGTAATTGATCCCAAAATAATTATTGCAGAAATGTGGAATTAGGTTTTAAACTGCAACTGAAAAGAAATCCAAACCCATGTAAACATGGAGTTCACAACTACTGTACACAAATTTCCATAAGTCAGTCATCTAAGACATTGGGTGGTGGTCAAGGTAAAAAGAAGCACAAATGGAAAAATTTCTTAAAATATAATTGTAAACTTATGTTAAATGCAACTATGAAAATATTTTGAAACAAAACACTATGCTTTTTTTTACTAAATATTTTAGCACCATTATTTCATGTTTTTAACAAGCTTTTATTCCATATTTTAGAATATACCAACTGTAAAGTCTGACGAGTGAAATCACTACATAAATCAAAAAAAATAGGACAACTATCCAGAAATATTCTGCCACTCTGCAGTTTTCATATGACAATTTTTGTTGTTTCTTAATCCTATACAAATACAGCATTTTGCAAGATAATCCAGTGATCTCAAACCCCATTGAAGCAATTGGAATTTGGCAGTGGAAAACCTCTTACAAAGGCCTTAGTGATTTCAGCTATATTTAACAAAACATAATTAATTGGTGACAATATACGCATGAAACACAAATTCAACATTTTATATTTTGAACATTTTTATGTTTAAATGCTTAAAATCTAATTTAAATTATGAAAATGTATCCTGTGCTCTCATCTGATTCTTCATGCCTCTCCAATTCTCCTCTTGCATTACCTACCACAATTCTACCATTGTTTATAAATTGGCCCATCACTTACTGATCCGAATCAATTCTGATCATGCTTTCACCAAATTCTGTACTCCACCTTCTATTCTATTATTGTCATTCTTCTCAGAAAGGTCAGAAACTACACTCGCCTTGTCTCTATCAATGCTTCAAAATCCTGACTATTTCCCTGATGGAGAAGAGGTACAAAATAAACTAGGTTACAGTAGGGGAAACTTGACAAACAATGAATAGTGGCACAGTTTCTCAAGCAGATTCCTCCCTGCATAGAGTGCTAGGAAAACTGTTCTGAAGGTAAAGTTAAAATCAGTCTCCAGACAAAATAAATCATATACTGCCAAAAGGTACTTACAGCTTCGTGACGTTTGCATTTTAAAAGACAAAATTGGACTATTCAAAACTTCCAAAACCAGTCAAATTCCCTAAACATCACTGAATGCCTGGCTTTAATCCTTGGGTATGAAAGCTGCAAAACTGAAAATTAATATTTGACTTTATTTTTTAGCCTTTGTTTTTAGGTGTTTCAGGATGCTTTGTATGCTATTTCCCTTTAAGATAAAGCTGAAACAGTGGTCAGAAAATGAGTTTAAAAGGCTTTGGTACCCATGAGGGTAAAACAGAGTGTCATCTGGAAAAGCAAGACCTTGCAATCTTGGCAGAGAGTGCATTTTTTTGGACATTTTAATGGAGTGGAAATAGTATACAGAACAACAGGAAAAGGAGAAACAGATGAATTAGCATCATAATATTCTCAGGCTTGTAAAAAGCAATACTTTAGTACTTCAATAATTAAGGACTTCAGGCTATGAAAGCTGAGGGAATGCACAGGAGCTTCCAAGAAAAAAGGTACCATCAGGTATACTAAGTAATAAAAGCTAAATATTATACCATGTTTTACAAAAAATTCAGGCAAGATGTATACCTCTGATCAACCTGTGATCCGTGTAACAGATACCACCAGAATAACTGAACACAACCTGACAAAAGCAGCTGCCTCTGCTTCATGGCTTGGAGGAGAATGACTTCTAAGCATTACTCTATAAGATAAGATCCAACAGAGGCCAAGATCCTTTCTTTTTGTAGGGATATAATAATGGCAAAAATTAAATGTCCCTACATTTCAAAACCTTCCACTTATTTCAAGTGGCTTAAGTGAGAGCTCTCCCAGTAAAATGAGCATATACTAGTACCCTTATTTCACAATCAGTTAGCAGGCAGTAACATTTAAGAGATTTGTTTTGCAATACTCTAAGTATGTATATTGAATAATGCTCTCAAACTAAAACAGAAGTTACACACATGAAGTCTGACATTCCATAAACACAATTAACTGAAACACTCAAGAAAAAGCTATCACCAAGAATGGATCTTGCAGACAATCTGTACTGTAAGCTTAGACAGCTGGTGCCACTAAACATTATAAACTCCAAAAGAAGCTAAAATAAATTACATCAATGAACAATTATTTTAAGATTAGTTATTGTCAGTCTGTCCCATGCACTGAATCTCATGGAATACAACTGCTTATGATTGAACTTTTAAGAATAAGCTATTACTGAAATATAAACAATTGACAAGGTTAAAACATTTTTCTATCATGTTAAAAAAATACTTTTGTGTTCTAAAAGAACTTGTCACATTTACTCCATGCTGTCTTCAAGAAGTTAGTTTTCAGTTTAATCAAGGGTTATGTCAGAGTACTCAAAACCTGTATCTATAGAGGTTAAAACTACTTTACAAAGAAAATGCCTCTCCATCAAAACTATATAATCCTGCCTATAAGGCACAGGTAAATCACATACTTGACTATAATGGAATAATATCAACCAACTGGACCAAAAACAAGTACCAAAACACTATAAACCTCTGTAAACAAGAAAAGATATGGACTCAGTTCCAAATGTATTGATAATCATAATGCTGACATATTTATTGCATATCAAGTTTCTTCAAATGAGATTGAACACATACTAAACACTGAGCCGTAACATGCAGTCATTCAAGCATACTTTCCTGCTGGGAAGTGAAGCACATTTATTCACATTTTGCAGAAGCCTGTGCTCATTTCTACCACTGTACACAATATAGGCATTAAACAAGACTTATTCCTGCTGTCTTAGTTTTTGAAATACACTATATTCTCAATCTGAATCTGAAAAAAAAAACAAAACAAAACTACTTTTCAACAAGACATTACATCACCCAGAATGAATATTCTCATAGCTACATTCTTCACTATGTCTTAAATGTGAAACAAGCAAGATCTTAAAATACATCTCAAATTACCATTTTTAAAAGGAATGACACTCATTCTTGCTTACCTGAGACTCCACAGTGACTGTGATCATAGAGGTGCTGCTGGTGCACGGTAGATTTTTTGTATATAACATGAGGATGACCATTCTCATAATTATAGTTACTAGAATCTTCTGTTATATTTCTTAAAGGCTCAATAAAATATTAATCATCTTCTGTAGCAATGACTCCATGCTTAAAGAAGCAAATAAGAAAACAAAAGCCTACAATAGACAATATGGAACTACTATGTCCAGGTTTAGAGCAAGTTTGGGGAGGAATCCTCCCAAAGGAGCTCCGGTGGGATAAGCAGATCCAATCGGCCCCTCCCCCCAACTGGTCCGGGAGGAAAGAAAAATACCTCCTTGGAGAAAGGTGGAAAAAAACCCCTGTTTATTAAACAATAAGGCCAAAACAGTATCAAAACAATGGGACCCCGTGCCACTCTAAAAGAGATGACAAACTGAGAAAACCCCGGGTTCAAGCAGCAGCTCACTCAGTCTCTGATCAGTCTCTCAGTGCTGGAATTGTCGCAGGCCAGGGTCGGCCCGGTGGGCCACAGCTGCAGCTGCCGGTGCTCTCCTGGGTGTTCAGTCCAGAGCAGTTCCAAGAGGTCCAAAGAAAAGGGAAAAAAAAAACAGTCCAGGGAACTTCTTTGCCTCAGCTAGCTAACACTAACTAAAAAGCAAAAGAAGAGCTCTCTGTCCCGCTGTCCGCAGACAACACAGTCAGGAGCAGGAATGTGGAGGAGTGAGTGCAGTGTCTGACAACAAACTGCCGCTTCTTCTCTCTCCCCCTTCACTCTCTGTAACACTCTTAAAGGTACAAAACTTATTATTATTCAACACAAACAGAATGAGACGATTGGGGATAAAAGCATCATATAGTCAACCCAGGACATTCCACCCCTTATCCCCATATCGTCTGCTTACTACTAAAACTAATATAAATTCTAACTCTACAAGTAAATACATGATACATCCATTATACAACTATACACAGACAATGGTAATAACATTCAGGAAACAGTGATATTTATACAGGTTTTATCCAACAATCAGGTCTCCCTGAGGTACACATCGTGTTCTTCCATCTTTTTGCATTATCCACCACGTGCAACCTGGTCCCTGAGCAAAGACAACCCCACGAATGGGTTTGTCTGTACTCGAGGCAGAATTGATCCACACAGTCTTCCCTAACAAACCTCTGACATGTACCACTGGGACTTTGTCTCCATCTACTCTCTGCAAAGGCTCAGATTGGGCAGGGCCCACTCGGTTAGTAGAGCCTCGGGTGTTAACTAACCAGGTGGCTTTTGCCAGATGCTGATCCCAGTTCTTGAAAGATCCCCCACCTAATGCTTTCAATGTGGTTTTTAACAGTCCATTGTACCTCTCCACTTTGCCTGCAGCTGGTGCATGGTAGGGGATATGGTACACCCACTCAATGCCATGTTCCCTAGCCCAGGTGTTGATAAGGCTGCTCTTGAAATGAGTCCCGTTGTCTGACTCAGTCCTCTCAGGGGTGCCATGTCTCACAAGACTTGCTTTTCCAGGCCCAGGATGGTGTTCCGGGCCATAGCATGAGACACAGGGTAGGTTTCCAACCATCCAGTGGTGGCCTCCACCATGGTCAGCACGTAGCGCTTGCCCTGGCGTGTCTGGGGCAGTGTGATGTAGTCAATCTGCCTGGCCTCCCCATACTTGTACTTGGACCACCGCCCACCGTACCAGAGGGGCTTCAGTCGCTTGGCCTGCTTGATGGTGGCACACGTCTCACAGTCATGGATAACCTGAGAGATACTGTCCATGGTTAGATCCACCCCTCGGTCTCGTGCCCACTTATAGGTGGCATCTCTGCCCTGGTGGCCTGAGGCATCATGGGCCCACCGAGCTAAGAATAACTCTCCTTTATGTTCCCAATCTAGGTCTATTTTGGACACCCCTATCTTTGCGGCTTGGTCTACCTGATCATTGTTTTGGTGCTCCTCATTAGCTCTACTCTTGGGTACATGGGCATCTACATGGCGGACCTTCACAGGCAGCTTCCCTACCCTGGTAGCAATGTCTTTCCACTCTTCAGCAGCCCAAATTGGCTTTCCTCTACGTTGCCAGTTAGCCTTTTTCCACCTCTCCAGCCATCCCCACAGAGCATTGGCTACCATCCATGAATCAGTATAAAGGTAGAGCTTTGGCCACTTCTCTCTCTCAGCAATGTCCAGGGCCAGTTGAACAGCTTTGAGTTCAGCAAGTTGGCTTGATCCACCTTCTCCTTCAGTGGCCTCTGCCACCTGCCGTGTGGGGCTCCATACAGCTGCTTTCCACTTCCGGTTCATTCCCACAATGCGGCACGACCCATCAGTAAAGAGAGCGTATTGTGTATCTTCTGCTGGCAGTTGGTTGTATGGTGGAGCTTCTTCAGCTCGTGTCTCTTCTTGTTCCCCTTCATCAGAGAGACCAAAGTTTTCACCTTCGGGCCAATTTGTAATGACCTCCAAAATCCCAGGGCGATTCAGTTTACCTATATGGGCGCACTGAGTGATGAGAGCAATCCACTTGCTCCATGTAGCACTGGTGGCATGGTGAGTGGAAGGAACCTTGCCTTTGAACATCCACCCCAGCACGGGTAGTCGGGGTGCCAGGAGGAGTTGTGCTTCAGTGCCTATTACCTCCGAAGCAGCCTGGACTCCTTCATAGGCAGCCAGGATTTCTTTCTCTGTTGGAGTATAGTTGGCTTCAGACCCTCTGTAGCTTCGACTCCAAAATCCCAGTGGTCGACCCCGAGTCTCCTCAGGCACCTTCTGCCAAAGGCTCCAGGACAAGCCATGGTTCCCGGCTGCAGAGTAGAGCACATTCTTCACCTCTGGTCCTGTCCTGACTGGGCCAAGGGCTACTGCATGAGCAATCTCCTGCTTGATCTGTGCAAAGGCTTGTTGCTGCTCTGGGCCCCAGTGGAAAGTGTTCTTCTTACGGGTGACCAGGTAGAGAGGGCTCACGATCTGACTGTATTCGGGAATATGCATCCTCCAAAAACCTATGGCGCCTAGGAAAGCTTGTGTCTCTTTCTTATTGGTGGGTGGAGACATTGCTGTGATCTTGTTGATGACATCGGTGGGAATCTGACGCCGTCCGTCTTGCCACTTCACTCCCAGAAACTGGATCTCTTGAGCAGGTCCCTTGACTTTGTTCTTCTTGATGGCGAAGCCAGCTTTTAGGAGAATCTGGATAATTTTCTCCCTTTCTCGAACACCTCTGCTGCTGTCTTCCCCCACACAATGATGTCATCAATATATTGCAGATGTTCTGGAGCCTCACCCTTTTCCAGTGCAGCCTGGATCAGTCCATGGCAGATGGTGGGGCTGTGCTTCCACCCCTGGGGCAATCGGTTCCAGGTGTACTGCACGCCTCTCCAGGTGAAAGCAAACTGAGGCCTGCATTCTGCTGCCAGAGGAATGGAGAAAAATGCATTGGCAATGTCTATAGTGGCGTACCACCTTGCTGCCTTGGACTCCAGCTCGTACTGGAGTTCCAGCATGTCCGGCACAGCAGCGCTCAGGGGTGGGGTCACTTCATTCAATGCACGATAGTCCACAGTCAATCTCCATTCTCCTTCAGATTTTCGCACAGGCCAGATGGGGCTGTTGAAGGGTGAGTGGGTCTTGCTGACCACCCCTTGGCTCTCCAGCTCTCGGATCATCTTATGGATGGGGATCACAGCATCTCGATTCGTTCGGTACTGTCGGCGGTGCACTGTTGAGGTGGCAATTGGCACTCGTTGCTCTTCCACCTTCAGGAGACCTACTGCAGATGGGCTGTCTGACAGTCCAGGCAAGCTGTTCAACTGCTTGACACCCTCTGTCTCTACAGCAGCTATTCCAAATGCCCATCTGAGTCCCTTTGGGTCTTTGAAATACCCACTTCGAAGGTAGTCTATGCCCAAAATACATGGGCCTCTGGGCCAGTCACAATAGAGTGTTTCTTCCACTCATTTCCAGTCAGGCTCACCTCAGCTTCTACCAAAGTAAAATCCTGTGATCCCCCTGTCACACCAGCAATAGAAACAGACTCTGTCCCCACATGTCTTGATGGGATTAATGTGCATTGTGCACCAGTGTCAACCAAAGCTTTGTATTCTTGTGGTTCATATGTGCCAGGCCAACGAATCCACACAGTCCAAAAAACACGGTTTTCCCCAGCCTCTACCTGGCTAGAGGCAGGGCCCCTCTAAGCCTGGTTATCCTTCTTTCCCTGGGCATATGTCTTGGAGGTTCCTTCAAGGGGATCAAAAATATTGTCATTATCATCATATGTGACAGTTCGGTTACTGGCCACTGGAGCTGCTTCCCTTTTGGAACTTCCTCTCTGAATCTTCAGTTGTCTCACCCGTTGTGCCAGAGCAGAGGTAGGTTGTCTATGCCATCTCCTCATGTCTTCTCCACAATCACGCAAATAGAACCACAGCTCAGCTCGTGGGATGTACCTTCTCTCGCCGTCTGGGGAACGTCTGCGTTGGGTACCAGAACCTCTGATCTGCACCGCCGAGATTTGGAGAAAGCTCTCTTTAATCTCCTCCCTCAGTTTCTTGTGACCCTCCTCTATCTTGTCCTCTAATTTTTGAAGACGTGTTTCCACCGCTGCGATTCTGGCATGTGTTGGGCCATGTACAGCATCTGCATATGCTCGGAGCTTCCTTGCCATGTCAAGCACAGTCTCACCCCTCTCATCCCTCTTCATGATGGCTAAGGCAGAGGCATATTCTTGTGGCCCGAGTCGTACGAGTTTTCGCCACATCACAGACGTGCATGGTACTAAGTCTGGGTTCCTAGTTGTTACATCATCTGAGAAGATAATCTCAACCACGGCCATTTCTCTCAGGCGTTGGATCCCTTGCTCTATTGTCTTCCACTGAGTCTGCTGCATATAAAGATCGTCTGCACACAGGTATCTTTCTGCTACACTTCTTAGGACTCGTTCCCAGAGGCTCTGAGAGTTAGCCCCCCTCATCATTCCTTGGTCTATGACAGAATCCTGTGACAGGGATCCCAAATGCCTGGCTTCAGTGCCATCCAAAACGGTAGCTTCGCCTGCAGCATCCCAGAGACGGACCAGCCAACTAATTATGGATTCATCAGACCTTCGAGTGTAATCCTTCCGTAGGCCACGAAGGTCCTTCAGGGAGAAGGACTCAGTATTGGCATCTGATCTTGCATCTGCTGCTTTGACTCCTGACTTTACGTCAGGAGGCACTGAGGTTCCTTCTCCTTCATCATCATCATCATCATCATCATCCACTGGTCGATTGGTCTTGGCTGTGCATTTCCCACTTCTAGTGCTGGTAGCAACAGCCATGGGTTTGGCTGCTGCCTTCGAGCCTGGAGTGTTAGCTGCAGCCTGAGCCACCGGGACAGTTGCTGATTTATCTCCCCGCCCCCCTGCCTCTGTCTGCTGCCCTAAAGTATCTAGCAGTGTGCGATAAGCATATGCCAGGGCCCAGCTCACTGCAATGACCTTCCTCTCCTTAGGCTCATCCTGGTACTTCTCTTTCAGATATTTCCCCACCTCAGCTGGGTTCTGAATTTGTTCATGGGGAAAATCCCACACTATAGGGTCAGAGAATTCCTTCAGGATTTGACCCATATCCTCCCATTTCCCACACCACTTAGGATTTTCCACACCAGGGTTTACTCCTGAGTCAGGGGTCTCATCAGCCCGTCTAGAAATCTCAGCCCTCAATCTAGAGAAGCTGCAGACCATATAGAGAAGACTTACCAAATTAAATACCAGAAAGATGGTCTCTTTAACATTCAGGGGAAACTGAACATTCTCAAAAAGTGACATAACCGATCCAAAGGAGAAGAGGGAAAGGGAAGGCTGGAAAGTCTCATTCTTAGCTCCTCCTCTAACAGACTGAGTATAGTTACTAATAAATTCCCAAAACATACCACTGGAATTGGGATGCAGGGTAGGATGAAGAAACCATAAACCATACATGCTGTAAACAGAGGTCAGTATCTTTTTGAACGCTTTATAAATCATTATCACCAGGGCCAGCACAACAGCTATTCCAATCCGTACCCCTCTACCGTAAAAATTACTTGTTAAGGACAATAATCCTAATGACCAGAAAGGTATTGAAACCTCAAAAAGGTCTAGAGCCCAGAGCCATACAGAGGCTTTCACAACCAGAGACATCAGGGGTCCAAGCATCATGTCTACTAACTGCTTTAGCAACAACAGACACACAATTAATAGGGCTTTTTTCCACATTTTCCAGCCGCGCGTTGGGCGCCAATTCATGTATTTGTCCAGGTTTAGAGCAAGTTTGGGGAGGAATCCCCCCAAAGGAGCTCCGGTGTGATAAGCAGATCCAATCGGCCCCTCCCCCCAACTGGTCCGGGAGGAAAGAAAAATACCTCCTTGGAGAAAGGTGGAAAAAAACCCCTGTTTATTAAACAATAAGGCCAAAACAGTATCAAAACAATGGGACCCCGTGCCACTCTAAAAGAGATGACAAACTGAGAAAACCCCGGGTTCAAGCAGCAGCTCACTCAGTCTCTGATCAGTCTCTCAGTGCTGGAATTGTCGCAGGCCAGGGCCGGCCCGGTGGGCCACAGCTGCAGCTGCCGGTGCTCTCCTGGGTGTTCAGTCCAGAGCAGTTCCAAGAGGTCCAAAGAAAAGGGAAAAAAAAAACAGTCCAGGGAACTTCTTTGCCTCAGCTAGCTAACACTAACTAAAAAGCAAAAGAAGAGCTCTCTGTCCCGCTGTCCGCAGACAACACAGTCAGGAGCAGGAATGTGGAGGAGTGAGTGCAGTGTCTGACAACAAACTGCGCGCTTCTTCTCTCTCCCCCTTCACTCTCTGTAACACTCTTAAAGGTACAAAACTTATTATTATTCAACACAAACAGAATGAGACGATTGGGGATAAAAGCATCATATAGTCAACCCAGGACATTTATCACAAAACTTAGCTTTAAAAAACATTCTCTGTGGAGAAATCCACAGCTAGAAGCTAATACATAAAACAGTGCATGAGCCAGCTCTCGTCTGCTGATTTAGTATGAGCAGAGTAGGTGCCTATAAACAATACAGTGAGAAAAAATAAAAATATCATTGTCCTATTTGTGGAGAACTTTCACCTTTTTTTGGTAGATGCAGTTAAAAAAACAGGAGATAGTCTCAGAATATTACAAATAATCTCTTCACCGAGATGTTCTGAAATGACGTGATTGATATCCATTAAAAATTATACCAACCCAAAATGGTATAAATGGCAAGTCCAATATCCCTCTGTGATGCCACAGTGCTAGATGCTTAAAGCCAAATACTTCATCAAGGACAAACACGAGGAAGGATTAATTTTAGAACACATATTCAAAGAAACCATTTTTATTTTACATCCAGACACAACCCCAAAACTGAGTTAGTTAACAGAAATCAAATTATTTATATTAAGTTACACTGTCTACAAAGCATTTATTCCATAAAAACTGTTGCCATAAATCTAGCAAACAAGAGCTATGGCAGACTGTACTAGACCTCATTCTCCATAACAAATGAATATTGTTTTTCCTCATACTGCAGTGCAGAATAGTAGATATTCTATTCTCATAACTTTCACATTTGTGAACTCAGCTTCTTCCAAACAGGAAGTGGTTTATGGAAGAAAGGGAAGACTTCAGGCCAACTATGCAATTTCCTGAACCTTCAGCAATTAAAACTGAACTTTAGCAGAAAATCCAGGTTTTGGATCCTTTCAGATATAGAAATATTGAGGAATAAGCCCTGACAGACTCTACACCAATGTTCACTAAATAAAAAATTCTGATACCCCATATGTAGAAAATTCTGAATGTACAAACTTTCTACACAGGGAAGAGCTACCCATCAGACAGAAGCCTGGAAGCAGGAACTCCTACATTCATATCCTGACTTGATGAATCACAAATTTCTACCACACCTTTTATCTATGAAACAAATACTACACATGAATCTTTTTTTAAGACCTCTATGATCAGTCTTAAGACCACTTGCTCCGTATCTGCTCTAAAAATCCTAAAGCTGTTTTCAAATATCAGAGTTTGTCTTTTTACTCTTGGTCAAAGCTCTTGTCCTGTTACTGGTTTGTACATAAAATGCCTACAGTTCTTTACTTCTGAAACAACATATAAAACTTAGAAAATAAAAAATCCTATGCAATACATCAGAAACAAGGGTTTTCCAAATAGAACTCTATTATAAATGGTGAAAATATATGTATGAACAGACTGCAGCTTTCAATTACTCCTTCCTTACATTGTGAATGCAAAAATAAGCGTTTCTCTTCAGTGGTATTTTTCATTATGAACTCAATTGTTAACTCAGAAGGCAACATCAGGGTCTAAATTCACCTGGAAGATGCCAGTATCAAATTCCTCTTACAATGCCTTCTTGTAACTTGAAGTCTAAGATTTAACTAGAAAATAAATCATTTACTGGTATACTGCTGCTTAAACAGTATTGAAAATATAAAACAAATTGTAACTGGGCTTGCCAGATGTGCAGAAAGAACCTTGACAGTTTGGACTGCATCCAGTCTGCATGTCAGACATCTGGGTTCAAGTGAATCCTGAGCCGTTGTAAGCTCTGGTATTATGTTCCCACAGGAAGAGAGTCCTGTGGAGTGATTCTGGCCAACACCATCAGGCTGTCTGCCTCATGCCAAGCCTGAGAAGACAGAGATACCATCCAATCAGTGGCACTGTCTCTGAGACACAGTGGGTCCTAACTTAAATTCCTCCACAGCATACATCCTTCCTGTCTGTATTCAAGTCCAATCATGTTTGTAAGTCAAAGCATAAATGAGATTATTATATCAGATACTGAAACTAAGTGGCACGACTACCTCAACAGAACTAAGTTAATTCAAATAGCATAAACTCTTAATTGAAGCACTAATTCTCTACACAAATCGCATATTTGCTCCTGCAAATAACTAAAGAATATCTGCAAACAATGGTCACAGTTCCTTCAGGTACCAGCTGTGACAATGGTAATGACAGCATCACCACTTTTTCCAATGCCTAGCTGATATCTGATGTCATTTGCCCAAATGCTAGGGTGCTTAAGAAAAGACATTTTAATAACACTTTGTTAAGGAACTACAAATAAATTTTAACATAGAACTACAAGGAGGAAGTGAAAACGTTTGTGGTCAGTTGCTGCAGTCAGACAAGTGATTCAATTAGCACTGGAAACACAACGACCCTGCATTTGCCTTCCCAAAAGCCTGGTTTAGGTAGACCATTTTAAGCCTAACAGTATTTTTGCTTGCAAACAAAATTCTTCCAGTGCTAAATTAATGCAACCAGTCTTGATGAATCACCGTGATTCAACAGTGAAATGACTGATTTTTAAGAAGCACTCTAAATACTGCAACTAAAAAGTACCTTGGTGATGGCCAGCATATCTTCTAAGTTTCAAAAATTCATTTGGCTAGAGATAGTGGCATTGTTTATGTATTCAGCAAAGCCTGATTAATACATAGTGGGAGGTATACTATTATATCCAAACCAACATTCTAATTACCAGCTTTGATTTATAATCCACTATCTGAGGAAAACAAAACTTCATTTGAAAAAGGAGTTTGAAATAATGCCCATTTAAAGCATTAAATAATATGAATTAATAAAATGAATTAATTTTAATTTTCTTTTTAAGTGTTCCTATTGTATTTTAAGAGTTCATAAATAAAACTTCTGCTCCAAAGCATCAGAAATATCATTAAGACATAAGAATGACCAGAAAAGGTTTTGACATAATACCATGGATATAAGAAACAAGCTGAATGCACCAAGTATGTTAGTACAAGGAACATTCCCAAGATTATTATCTAAAAAAGATTGTTTGAGGTCCTGTGTTATCCAATCTCACTACAAACAGCCAACTCATGCTAACATATACAAGGTCTGGTTCCAGCAGTTTGACATGCTCAGACAAATCTGTAAATCCCCATGGAGTTCCCCTAAATTTGTGAAAAAGAATCTTTTTCTGTCAGGCTGTCCAGCCAGGGCCTTAACCTCCTTCAGATCGGGGACATTCATCAGTTGCAAAAACAAACTGAATTAAGGGGGACAAGTAAGCACATGCCTTTTCCACACAGCACTGTAGTTTCACAGTTTTTCCATACCTCGAATTACTTTAGGTTTTATGTTTATCCATCTCTAATATAAAGTACTAGTAATGGAAACTTCTGAAAACAAGTAGTGCTGTTCAGTATGTCAACAGCTGGCTATACTACCGAGGAAGAAGATTGCATTAACTTACTGTGCTCTCAAAGATGAAAAAAAAAATTAGTGATCTGGCCTGAGACAGCACATCATGGAATCTAACAAAAACTTAAAACCTTAAAACTAGGAGAGGGACAGTTTGTATATAATTTTCTAAATACTGATGTACTGCAAAAACATATGAGTATGTTTACTCCAGGTTTAGAGCAAATTTGGGGAAGAATCCCCCAAAGGAGCTCCGATGGGAAAAGCAGATCCAATCGGCCCCTCCCTCCAACTGGTCCGGGAGGAAAAAATACCTCCTTGGAGAAAGGTGGAAAAAACCTGTTTATTAAACAATAAAAACAAAACAATATCAAACAATGAGACCCCTTGCCACTCTAAAAGAGATGACAAACTGAGAAAACCCCGTCCCCGGGTTGCAGCTCACTCAGTCTCTGATCAGTCCCTCCGGTGCTGGAATTGTCGCAGGCCAGGCCCAGCGGGCCAGACATGTGAGCTGCCGGTGCTCTACTGGGTGTTCAGTCCAGTGCAGGTTTCAAGAGGTCCAAAGAAAAGGAAAAAAAAAAAAAAACCACAGTCCAGGGAACTTCTTTGCCTCAGCTAGCTAACACTAACTAAAAGGCAAAAGAGGAGCTCTGTGCCGCTGTCTGTCCGCAGACAACACCATCCAGGAGCAGGAATGTGGAGGAGTGGAGTACAGTGTCTGAAAACAAACTGCGTGCTTCTTCTCTCCCCCCCTTCGCTCTCTGAAACACTCTTAAAGGTGCAAAACTTATTATTCAACATAAACTGTTATGAACAAAAATTCGGTTAATATTATTTTTGTGAGAAAGAGTTACAGGGATGCAGCCAGATCTCCGTCTCTGCCAGGGTTCTTCTTGCTTTGTTACTGTAATTACGGGTCGTTGTTGTTAATAGTTGCTTTTGTCTTAGTAAAAGCCCTGGCTGGGGCGAGGTAATGGCCCTTCTCTGAGACGGTAATGGATGGGGACCTTCCCGAACAGTGAGGAGAAGAGACCTGGAGGGGGAAGGTTATGCAAAGTGACTCCAGGACCAGCATGCTGTGGGGGACTACAGCTCCAAATGCACAGAGAAAACCCCAAAAGCAACGAGCCAAATAAGAAATGAGAGACTAAAGTGATGTCTGGACATGAGGAGCTGACTGCTGGGCCTGCAGAGATGCGGAGTCCCTCTCGCCCTGACCATGGGAGTCGTCCCTGGTGGTGAGACTGGGCCGAAGAGGCTGAGAAAAGCAACATCTGACGGGGACACCACGCCCTAAAGGCTCCCACGAGGACCGGATTCCCCGGCTCTGCCCCTAGTGGACAGAGCTGCGCATATCCTCCTCCTCTGAGTCGCCCTGGGAGACGCGACGGGAGACTGCAGCCCTGCCGAGCCGCCCAATCCTGAGCTGATCACTTTTAATAAAGGCATTAAAAAGGAGAAGAAGTCTCCTGGCCCTGTTTATTTCAGCTGGGGACTCGTCTGGGATAGCCATGCCACAAGAAGACCCAAGACTGGCCATCTTGGACTTCAGGACAGCTGGCTATCAGGACCAGAGGGATCGGCTCAGGAGCAACGACGCAGAGGAGCACCGGAGCACTGGATTGGTGAGAAAGCCGGTGGCAGGGGTGGGAGACGTGCGCATGTGTGTGTGAATGAGACGGAGGCCGGCAGCCGGACCTTCGAAGTGAGAGCGGACCCCTCAGTACCGCAGTTCTGGACTCCTGCAAAGGGGCCAGCCAGGAACAGGGGGCGGTGCTTGGAATTAGCGTGAGTGAGTCATCTCCCAAGGAGGAATAAAGGGCCCCCCCCTCCGGGCGTGCGGAGGGAATATTTGTATGAGTGGCACGCACCAAAATAGGTCCTGACAGAGGGAAGTCAGGCAGATTTTATCAGTCCCGAGAAGGATTCGGGTAGCTCACAAACCCTGGAGGCAAAAGTAAGTCCTGACACAGGAGTCAGGCACAAACCCCAGCGAAGGAGGCTGTGGTTTGCTTTTAAGTCCTGATACGGTGAAGCCTAAAAATTGGCGGGTTAGGCAAACTAAAATCAGGCAGTTGTTTTTCCTGACTGAGGGAGTCAGGCACGACCCGGATTCTTAGGCCGAGGTTTCGTGTGTTCAAGTCCCGATAGATGTAAGACCTGACGTGGGGAAAGTTGGGCAATCAAGAGATTGGGCAGTTGTTTCAGTATAAAGTCCTGACCATCAGGCAGAAATTTGAAGTTCAGTGGAGGAGGCTGAAGCTCCTCAAAGAAGGTTCTTTTTGAAATTACCGGTCAGTAAAGGCACCTTTGGGATTTTTTACTGTTGAGACCTGTAAAATGGGAGGGTGTAATAGTAAAAAGACCGGCAAGAGATTGAGGTATATACATCCCAATAGTCCCTTAGGAGAACTGTTAGTAAAATGGGATTCTATAGAGGCCACGGAGGGATTAGATAAAGTGAAAATGATCCATTATTGTATGGAAGTGTGGCCAGAATTAGAGTTACAAGGAGGATGGCCTTGGTGTGGGACAAAGGATAAGTGGATGTGCCAACTATTAAATAATTATCTGACAGCTCGAGGGGATACTGATCCTGAGCAATTATTGTATGTAGCTTGCTGGTTAATGAGCACTGTTGAGGATGAAGGGGTGTGAATTTGTAAGGTACAGAGGAAGAAAGAGGGGAATGAAGGAGGGGATGATAGGACTAGTAAAAGATGGGATCCCCTGGATTATTTTCCTCCTTCTGCCCCTCCACTTTATAATCCTCTTCTTCAAGCATCTCAAATGGCAGGACCGGTTCTTCCCCCGGCTGCCATCTCATTACCACCTGCTCAGACTCCTCCTTCTACTTCTTCAGCTTCCGCTATGATACACCCAGTATCCCCTCCAGTTCCTTCTGCACCACCACAAGTGCCTACTCCACCTGCTGCATTCTCCACCCCTTCTCCAGCTGCACTTAATATTCTCTCAGGCTGTTCTCCCCCTCCTATTGCTGTCCCTTTACCTCCTCCTAGCTGGGACACAAATGCCTCCTCACCCGATAAACAGCTATCATCAAATACACCTGCTGATGGGCAGAACGTTCAGGGTAACCCAGATATCCCTCAAAGTAGTTTGGCATCTGAAGATGGGTTGTACTGTAGTACCAGATCCAAGACCTCCAAGGCGGAGAGACTCTTTCCCCTCAGAGAGGTTCCTATGGGAGGAATAGCGGGAGGTGTTGGCTTTGTGAATGCTCCCCTAATTGCTTCTGAGGTGAGAAGATTCAAGAAAGAGTTGGGGAATTTAGTTGAGGACCCAGTGGGCATAGCCATCCAAGTGGATCAATTTCTAGGTCCAAATATCTACACGTGGGGGGAGATGAATTCCATCCTGAGTATATTATTTTCCCCAGAAGAGGTCCAGATGATTAGGGTGGCTAGCATAAGAATTTGGGAGAAAGATAACCGTCCAGGACCCCAGGTGCCATCAGGCGAACAGAAATTGCCACTAACGGATCCCAGCTGGAACCCTAACCAGGAGGAGGGGAGGAACGCCATGATGGAATATAGGTCTTTGATAATACGGGGGATCAAAGAGTCAGTTCCCAAAGGAACTAACACCCAATTGGCATTTGAGGGCACGCAGGAGAAAGATGAAGCTCCTGCTGCCTGGCTTCATCGCCTAAGGCGGAACTTCCAGTTGTACTCTAGAATAGACCCAGACACCCCAGAAGGTCAAATGCTACTAAAAGTCCAATTTGTTACCAAATCTTGGCCTGATATAAGGAGGAAACTGGAAAAGATGGAAGATTGGCATGAGAAGGACATAAATGAGTTATTAAGAGAGGCATTGAAGGTGTATTTAAGGAGGGAGGAAGAAAAAGCAAAGGCCAAGGCTAAGATCATGGTTGCTGTAGCTAGAGAAAGTGCAGGGTGGGCGGGTCCACCACCAGGAGGAGGCAAGGATAGGCCTCTTGTACTGTCAAGTGCAAAAGGGATAGAGACACCTCAATTCCCTTTGAGAGAACGACATTGCTATTACTGTGGAGAGCCAGGACACACCAGGAGGTTTTGTAGAAAGCTCTGTCTCAATGTGGCAATAGCCAGGGAACAAGATAATTTAGGGAAGATCCTTAGAGGTGACGATTAGAGGGTCAGGGGCTTTACACTTTAGGGGACCTGATGCAACATCTAGAAGAGCCCTTGGTAAACTTTGAGGTGGGACCCCTAAATGAAGAATTAGAATTTTTGGTTGATACAGAAGCAGATAAGTCCTGTATCAACAAAGTAACATCTGAAGTTAGACAAAAAACCAGCTAAGCAGAATGGATATCCAATAGCACCAAAACTGGCCAGTAAAACTAAACTTGTAATAAGTGGTGTGAAAGTAAAAGGTACCTTATGTTGTCTTATTGTGTGTGTGAGAGTGAGTCACAAGAAAAGTCAGCCTCAACTTCCCGGGCAGGTGGGAAGGGGGCTGTGGAAGTGTGTGTGTGACCTGCAAACCAGGCTTGTGTCCCCCAGGCGGGTGGGGGCTGTGACCAAAGTGTGTGTGTGTGACCTGTAAACCAGACTAGTGCTCCCCAGATGTGTGAGGGAGCTGTAGCTGTAAGAGCGTGAGTGACACGCAGGCGGCCTCACAGGTGAATGTGCACCAGAGGCAACCAGAGTCTGGGCCCTTCCAAGAGGCTCAGAGATACTGAGACCTGTGGGCCAACCCCAAGGTGAGGGGGGGCTATAGGGACCCGTGATTTTCTAGCAATAAGTTTGTGTCTTAAAGGTGTGGAGGAATGTGTAAAAGTGAATGAGAAATGAGAGAGTGAATATAGACGAGTTAAAATAGAAGTAATGTAGATTGTGCATTATAAGTTTTACCACATCTCCTTAGAAAGAAGTGTATTGTGTAGAAGAATAGTGTAAGGAAAAAAAATAAAAAGCTTAAGTGTAAGGGGTTGAAAGAAGTATTTAAGCTGTAAGTGAAAGTAAGAAACAGAAGCAAGAGATAAATAAATAAGATCTTGAAAAATAGAACAGAAAACCAGTGAATTAAATACACAGAAAAATAAGAGAATAAAAGTACTTTGGGAGTTTAATTAGCTGAGAAATACAACTCCTTGCAAAATACAGAGTATGTAGAAGTTGATGAGAGAAACATACAAGCTATGGAAAAAGAGAAATTAACCAATAACATTAAACAGAGAAACTGAGTTTTGATAAAATCATTAAATAGCAGACCATTAATGCCTGTGTATGAAAGCCCGTTTCAGGTACTCTTCATTACTAATTCGGCTGTGAAGATCAAAAGAAAAAGGTTGGACTCACATCACTCTCACCCCCTGGCATTAGACCAGGATTCAACATCAGGTTTTTTCCATCTGGCACTCTGGCATTGGACCGGACTGCACCCCATTCTCCCCCTGGCATTGGACCAGGATTCAACATCAGGTTTTTTCCATCTGGCATTCTGGCATTGGACCGGACTCCACCCCTTTCTTCTTCTGGCATTGGGCCAGAGTCCACACCACTCACCTCCGGGCACTGGATAAGAATTCATCCACATCACAAGTTAATCCACCTGAGTATACTGAATGATTTAAAGTTGACTCTCAGGAGGAAGAGTCAAAAAGACTGAACTGTATGAGAAAAATTGGCATCAGAGTTCTAATATTGCTTAAAATGTCTCAAAACTGTTCTGTGTAAACTATGTTGGTAAAAGGTTTAAGGCTGTAAATAAGTAATTCTGGTTTAAGTTCCCCAATATATATTTCTAAAGACTCCAGGTTAATCCTCTACAGAATACTCCCCTGGGGGGGGAAACTAAAATTGGTAGGGAACAGACCAAGAGAGGTTTAACCAGAGAAGCGGGTAGAAGGGACTCTAAAGAGCTTGGAAGCTTCTCCTCAGTAAAATTCCCCAAGAGGCAAGGCCGGATGGGCAGGCTGTGCAAGATGACCCATACCGGACTCTTGGGAAGGGTAGTAATGCTAGCTCTAATTGCTGGTGGTGCTCCGGGAAGCCCAGCTGAGCTGTTCAATGAATGCTACCAACCCCGCTATGAGGAGGAAGTGAGCTCCTTGTCGAGAGTCCACATCAGTTCTAACCCTGATTGTGTTAACCTCTCCCAATTGGTTCTTTATCAGAAAAATAAGAGAATGTATTGGATAGCCCAGAATACTGCCACTTTTAGGCAGCCACTCCTAGGAGAGTGCCCTATAGGGGAAGCCTGGTTGTGCTTTGAATGTGATGCTGCTGAAACAAGCTCAGTAGATGTAGTAAAAAGAAAAGAAATGGTGAAAATGGTAAGAAGAATTGTTTGTAACAAGTATTTAGCAGTAGAGTATTCAGCCACCCAGTGGATCCCAAGAGATCCAAACAAATTAGTGAGACAGAGTAGGGATTCATTCTGAATTAGGTGAAGTGTCTGGAAGAGGTGAGGGGTCTTTGGGGCCCAAGCTGAAGAAGAGGCCGCATTCCAGAGACAACAAGGAGACAGAGAAAGAAAAACAGAAAAGACCATGAGGTCAATTTGCCCCCGACCTAGAAATTCCTTTGATAAAGAAGAACTGGTGCTAAATGTCACACGGAATGAATATGTATTAACTTATTGTGAAACTGTATGCATATGCATTTGGAAGGGGGATAAAAGAAAACCCGAGGTCTTCAGAGGTACACATGCCTTTTGGGGGGCTTGTGTCGGGCGCGCGTCGTAATAAAAGCATACCGGGCTTTACACCTTTTACAAAGTTGTGAGGTTTCTTCTTTTCTCCGCAAAACATTCTTGGCGAGCCAGGCAGGAGAAAGAGATACTTTCCGTCTCCATCTCTGTCCCCACAGGGGCAGGGGGAGGGGACCGACGGACTCCTAGGCACACCCCAGGATTTTCCTGGAGGAGGCTCCACTCGTCTCACCTTGCCTCCTGCTGGGACAGACAAGGACCTGCTGGCCTGCGGAGGAGAATATGGTATGTACTGAGGGGCCCCCGGGGGGGAGGAAGGAGAGCAAGGGAGTAAACCACCCAGAGACGTCTGGGTTCAGCTGATAGAGCAGCTGTATTAGAGACGGGGTTCATCGTTCTGATAGAGCGGAACCGCCAGCGGCTCTGGGGGTGAGCTGGGTGAACCCGTGTATGCGTGTATTGGGGTTCATTGTTCTGATAGGGCAGAGCTGAACCCGCGTATGTTTTCTTTGTTTGTGTGTGTGTGAGTGGTGTCCGGACACTGTGTTGCTGTATGTTGCATTGTGTGATCAGCGCGCTGTATTTGTAATTGTGCAAGTGTATAAAGTGTATGGTGTATAAAAGAGAGTAGATCCATAGTGCTCTACTGTGCGGTGGGGGAAAGTCCTACCCGCCGCTGGGGAAGCTGAGTTAACACCGGCCAAAGCAGGCTGGGGGGGCGGGGAGCGCCCTACAGAGAAAACAGAGTAAACTGTGGAAAAGCGTGAGTGAGGATGTATATTGAGTAAAGGTAGTAAATTGTAGTGTAAGTTTTGCATGCTTTCACCGTGGCTAGACGAACCCGAGGGGTTCCTCTGCCTCAGAAGTTTGGACTCGACCCTTGGGAGTTTGTGAATCCGGTGAATTATTAGATAGATAGAAGAGACGAACGAGTTCATTTAGAGGGGCTCTACCAGACTTCAGCTGGCACTCTTGTAAGTCTGGACTGAGAACAGCTTGCCGTAGAAGATTTAGAGCTCCCTGTAATAAATGGAATAACTTGCTTTTGCGAGAAATTTCGAGTAGCCTTTGGTGCGTCAAGAGGCTGGCAGGCTGCGTGGGTATTATTACAGTGCATAGTTTGTGGGAAACGCTGGTATTGCTGTTCTAACAAGAGACGGGGCACGTGCCCCAAGTGTAGATTAGAGGTTTCTGATCAAGCTGATTCAGAGTCTAAGATCTTAAAACTTGTGTGTGAGAAATCGCATCTGATACCTGCCACTTAGAGTGTGTGAGAGGAAGACTGAGAAGCTACTGTGAAGTCCTGTGAAAAGAAGTTTGGGTGGAAGCAAGACAGGGCAAGAAGAAAATAATGAGAACTAACCAGAGTAAAGAAGTTCCACGGGCCAGCCCCTTCGGGTGCATCTTGGCCCACTGGAAAGAAGTCACTAGCCGGGGGGGCTCTGAAAATAAAAAAGATCTAGTATTGCACACGCTGGTGACCCTTATACAAGTTAGAAGACAGAGCAAAGTGGCCACCCACTAGAACCCTAGACTATAATACTTCACTGCAATTAATGTTGTTTTTAAGATGGGAAGGTAAATGAGATGAGGTCTCGTATGCTGATATGTTTTTTGTTTTAAGAAATCACCAAGAGTGGCAGAAAGACTGTGAGATTAAATCACCCTCAGACCCACTGGTCTTAGCCTTTGAAAAAGATAACAAGGCAAAGAGAGAGCAAATCAAACGCTGTTGTTCAGCATGCAGTATAAGACAACAGTGTATGAGATCAGATAAAGTCGATTGTTCTGAAGAACAAGAACAAGACACATTTGAGTGAGTGAAAGCTCTTCCAGCTCCTCCCTGGGGGCGGGGGGAGGTTAGGGAGGTTGAGGCTGAAACTGAAGAAGAAGAGGAAGGGAACTTCCCCAAAAAGGAGGAGGACTCAGGTGTAGAGGGCACATCTACTAGAACCCACCCCACCCGTGGGAGTCCAGTTGCATCTAGAACTAAGAGGCAAGTAGTGCTACAAGCTCCTCTGCGACAGGCAGTGGGACCAGAAAGGGCCAAATTAATGATTAAAGTGCCATTTACCACCCTTGATTTAGAAGCATGAGAAAAGATTGCGAAAAATTATCATGTTGACCCGATACTCACTGCCAAACGTCTACGATATGTTATCAAACAACACAATCCAGACTGAGCTGACATCCAGCTACTACTAGATGCTTTCACTGAAACAGAGAAACAGCTGATCTTAAAGACAGCAAGGAATTTGGCAGAAGATTACTGTAAAGCCACACAGCTAGATGTAAAAGAACATTTCCCCCTCCAAGACCCAGAATAAGATCCTAATGTGTCGGCAGAGGTAAAGAAATTAGCAGAGTATCAAGAGTGGATAGCAACAGGGGTAGAAAGAGCTATTCCAAAAACCATAAACTGGTCTGCCTTATATTCCCTTAAGCAGGGGCCTTCTGAGACTCCATCTGAATTTCTAGAGTGTTTAAGGGATACTATGCGTCGTCATACATCATTAGATCTGGAGTCTGAGATAGGGACAAATCAACTAGTTAATTCATTTTTGGGGCAGTCTGCTGGAGATATCAGGCGTAAACTTCAGAAAATTCGGGGACCAGATGGGAGAAATCTTGAAGCCTTGTTAGAGGAAGCCTGGAGAGTATTTAGTAACCGGGAGGAAGGATATAAACAAGGAATGAAAAGGTTGGTTGCAGTGGTACAGGAGGAAAGGCAGAGGAAATACAACCAGGGACCGCCGAGACAAGGACCACCTCAGCTGGGCAGGAACCAGTGTGCAATCTGCAAAAGAATTGGTCACTGGAAAGGCCAATGCCCAGAACGAAGAAGGAGTGACCAACAGATGACTGCACACATACAAAACAACTGAGGAGGACCGGGGGATTCTGCCCCAGCAAATCCACTAGTTATAACAATGAAGCTGGGAGAAGAAGGAAAAAAGGTAGAATTTTTAGTTGACACGAGAGCTACATATTCAGTCTTAAATAAAGCTTTAGTACCTGTAGAAAATAATTATGTTGTAGTGCAGAGGGCAACTAGCCAGTCTGAAAGGGCATATTTTTGTAAACCTTTGAAGTATAAATTAAGAAAACAATAGAATATTCATAAACTCCTGTACATGCCCAATTCACCAAGGGCACTTTTAGAGAGACATTTATTGGAACAATTACAAGCAACCATTACATTCAAAAATAGAGAAATTACTCTAGAGGTGAATGATCAAAAGTACATAGAGGTATTAAGTTTAACTCTGACAGCTATTGGCATTAAAGAAGAAATTGATGAAGAAATACTAAGTCAGGTATTCCCTGGAGTGTGGGCCTCTGATGTGCCAAAGAGGGCGAAAAATGCCTCCCCCATAGTAATCAAACTCAAGGAGGGAGCGCAACCAGTGAGAATCAAGCAGTACCCCCTAAAGAAAGAAGATAAGGAAGGAATCAGCCCAATAATTGAAAATTTTCTGCAGTTAAGATTACTAAAAGAATGCCAATCTGATTTCAATACTCCCATTTTACCTGTTCGGAAGTCTGATGGGTCATACTGGATAGTACAGGATTTGAGGGCTGTCAATAAAATAACAGAAGATCTGTATCCGGTGGTAGCCAATCCATACACTTTATTAACTTGCCTAACACCTGAGCTAACCTGGTTTACTGTTTTAGATTTAAAGGATGCCTTCTTTTGCCTCCCCATCCATGAAGCCAGCCAAAAAATCTTTGCATTTGAATGGGAAAGCCCTAAAAGTGGGTGCAAAACCCAGCTCACATGGACCAGACTACCCCAAGGCTGGAAAAATTCCCCTACTTAGTTCGGGGAGCAACTTGCAAAGGATCTGGAGTCCTGGGAAGCTCCACAGGAAGGAGGGAGGCTTTTGCAGTATGTGGATGACCTTCTAGTGGCCACTCTGACGAGGGAAGCATGTGTGGCCTGGACGGTAAGCCGTTTGAATTTCCTAGGACTCCAAGGATAAAGAGTATCAAAGAAAAAGGCACAGGTAGTGAAACAGAAAGTTATCTACCTGGAGTACGAGGTGAGTGCTGGGCAACGGACTTTACGGCAGGCTCGCAAGGAAGCCATATGCCAAACCCCAAAACCCCAGACAATAAAAGAGTTCCGAACCTTCTTAGGCATGGCAGGATGGTGCCGGCTGTGGATTTATAATTATGGACTGCTCGTCAGACCCCTCTATGCTCTTATTGCCAATGGAAGCAGAGATCTCCAGTGGACAAAAGAAGCCACACAGGCCTTTCAACAGCTAAAGAGTGCCCTCATGTCAGCTCCAGCTTTGGGACTTCCAGATGTAAGTAAACCATTCTTCCTATTTTCCCATGAGAAACAGGGAATTGCCCTGGGAATACTGGCTCAGGACTTGGGTCCATACCAGAGGGCAGTTGCTTACCTCTCTAAGCAGCTAGATGCAACAGCCAAAGGATGGCCAGGTTGCCTCAGAGCTGTAGCAGCAGTTGTGCTGAATATTCAAGAGGCACGCAAGTTTACCCTGAGACAAAAATTGACTGTGCTAGTGTCCCACACAGTGTCCGCAGTACTGGAAGTAAAGGGTGGCCACTGGATTTCACCACTGAGGTTTCTGAAATACCAGGCCATCATGGTAGAGCAAGATGATGTAGAGATTGTGGTGACTAATATTGTCAACCCAGCTTCCTTTCTCAGTGGAAATCAAGGAGAAGCAGTACACCACGATTGCCTGGAGACCATTGAAGCTACCTACTCCAGCCGCCCAGACTTAAAGGACACCCCTCTGGATGATGCAGAGACCTGGTTCACTGACGGGAGCAGCTATGTTGCCAATGGGAAGCGACATGCTGGGTATGCAGTGACCACCTGCAGAGAGGTAATAGAGTCTGGACCCTTACCAACAGGTACCTCCGCGCAGAAGGCTGAGATAATTGCCCTGACCCGTGTCTTGGAAAGGGCAAAAGGGAGGAGAATAAACATCTACATAGACTCAAGGTATGCATTCGGAGTTGTACATGCACATGGGGCCATCTGGAGGGAGAGGGGACTGCTGACCTCACAGGGAAAGAACATCAAACATGCACAAGAGATAATCCAGCTGCTGGAAGCAGTTCAGCTGCCTGAAAAGATAGCAATTATGCACATTAAGGCACACCAAAAAGTGAGCTCAGAATTGGAAGAAGGAAATGAGCTGGCGGATAGAGAGGCAAAAGAAGCAGCAAAAGGTGAGGTAGCTACTGAAGGAGTCCTTATTCCAGATGGACAAATCTCCCTTGAAGGTAAGCCAGAATACAACAAGAGAGATAGGAAATTAATTGAAGATCAAAAAGGGACGTATAACCAAGAAGGGTGGGCTACCACTGAAAAGAAACTGGTAATCCCTTCCCATTTATTGTGGTCACTAGTAAGGGAAGAACACCAGAAAACGCACTGGGGAATAAATGCCCTATACACATACCTGATTGAAAGAATTGTTGCTAGGAATTTATATGCCACTATTACTCAGGTGACCCGACGGTGACCCGACAGTGTGATCTTTGCCTCCAGACTAACCCCAAAAATACCCCCAGACCGAAACTGGGTCAGATTGGGAGAGGCCATGGGCCTGGACAACAGTGGCAAATTGACTTTTCAGAACTCCCAAGGAAAGGGGGGTATCGATATTTGCTGGTATTGACAGATACATTTTCAGGGTGGCCGGAAGCATTCCCCACCAGAACTGTCAAAGCTAGAGAAGTGACCAGAGTATTATTACAAGAAATAATACCGTGCTTCGGAGTTCCAGCCACAATATCCTCAGATAGAGGATCACATTTCATTTCCAAAATAGTGCAACAGTTTAGTAGCCACCTGGGCATGGACTGGGAACTTCACACCCCATACCGCCCCCAATCAAGCGGCCAGGTGGAGAAAATGAATCATTTGATTAAACAGCAAATCATAAGACTGGGGCAGGAAGTTAATCTACCCTGGCCCCAAGCTCTTCCACTAGCACTATTGCGAATTCGAACGAAACCTCGAACTAAAGAAAAGTTGAGCCCTTTTGAAATACTCTATGGAAGACCATATGGAATACAAAAGGGAATGTCCATCCACATTGTAGAGGTAACACTAGCCACCTACATGATGGCCTTAAACAAACAGCTCAAGGAAATTGAGAAACATGTGGCTGGAACATGTAGGCGGGAGTTAGATGGGCCAGTACATAACATACAACCTGGAAATTATGTATATGTTAAGTCTCTTACAGAAAAGACCTTGGAACCACAGTGGGAGGGACCATTCCAAGTGCTTCTCACCACCTTCACTGCAATCAAAATCAAGGAGCAGAACGCCTGGATTCATCACTCTCGGGTGAAGAAGGCCCAGAAACCCTTTGAGGAGTGACGCCAGGAGACAATGAACTGAGACTAAAACTTACTCGGGCAAAATGAGTATATTGCCGTTGGGAGTAGCTCATATTTTAGTTTGTAGAATTGTTTTGTGTGTAATCATAACTGAAGTTTTAGAACTAGAGAGTACCTTTATTCAGAGCAATGCTGAATGGCCTTGGTCCCAGGCATTTAATCAGTATACTGGATCCATGGGAAAACCTTCTGAGGTAAAGGATTTAAACCTATCCACTGTGGTAATTCATGGAGATCAGGTATATGAGGAGCAGGAATGGCAGGAACAGAAACTGTGGACACTTCAAGGGATTAGAGGAGAAGAAATCAAGGTAGGGTGCCGGATGATAAATGGGACGGCTTATGAGAGACCAAATGAAATTAGTGTCTCAACCTCTCCTGGTGTATATGAACACCAGGAAATCTGTGATAGCCTAAATGAATCAGACTGCTGGTGTAATTTCACCTTAATACAGCCTGTAGAAATAACTTGCCTTTGGGCACAGGAAGATATCGGGCTTTCATTTAAATTCAAAATAGACACTACACCTTTTACCACAGCAGGACGCTATACAGCCCACACCAAGACTGAAATAGTTCAGACTCAACCCAAACTGTAACCTGAGGTGTATGGAATAGGCCCCTATGTAGTAAAGAATGTGGGTGAGCAACAACTATTATTCAATCCAGAATGGTCTCTCAAACGTGTGGAGTTGATAATGCAAATTAATATCTCAAAAATCCAACCAGCCTGCTCCTCCTTCCTAAAAACTTCCTTTGAGGGCTGGACAACATGGTTACAAAAAGAGGCATACCTCAGGAGCAGAACGAGAAAGGATCTAACTGGCATATTAGGGACAGGATTAGGAGTTTTAAATGGAATTGATTCAGAGGTATGTAGCAGATAGGGCCTGGCGTTCGGAAGATCTCGTGATGTTACGGGAAGACAGGGCCCCTGCCCCCTTAGATAAGAAAATTAACATAGGAATGTAGCCCCCTGAACCAGATGCCAGTAACTTTCCACTTGCCCAAGTAACTTTCCACCCCTACTAACCATAGATGGTAAGGACAGACCCTTGCCTGACGTAGAAGCCCCCTAGACTATAAAACCCCACGAGAAGAGAGAATAAAGGCCTTTGATCCTCCACCATATTGGTGTCCGCGTGTTTCTTAGGCCCAAGCGACCCTGGGGAAGGGGGTCACCGTGCTGTTTCCTGAAACCAGGCCGCCTGCCTTGTATCAGAAGGCAACAGAGGTACTGATGAATAAACTGGCCACTGCAGCAGGTAGCCTAACAAAATTGAAGCAACCTTTACAGTCATCTCTATTGGCATTAGGAACTAGCCAGTGGCATATTTCAGAAGTACTGTCAAAGTGGGAAATGGCCGGGGACCAAGACCGCAAGCTAATAGTAGAAGCACTTAGTACAGTTCAAGATAATGTGTCTTTAGCTTTCAGTTGTATACAAGCACAGTTATGGGTGAAGGCAACAGCAGCTCTGATCATACAGGAAGGGAGTGAAGGTAATTTTCCAGCTCAGATTGGAAGATTGTGTGGGGTAATGCAATTGATTTTGAAAGGAAGTTTCAATCCTGGTGGACTATGGTGAATTTCACCTATGATCCTGTTTCTAATGTAGCAACTGCCTTTGTGCTTACCATATGTAATGCCACTGTTTATGTTATCCATCCCATCATTGCCCTAGGATTAAACCATGAAAAAACAATACTCTATCCTTCAGAACATAGAGTGTGGGCACGAAAGATGAATGGAAAGTGGCAGACAGTAAACTTAGAATCCTGCATTACTAGAGAACAGTTGGGATTCATTTGTGAAAGCAATACTATTAATGCTCAGGATGTGTGTTTGGACACTGAACAGAGTATTTGTCACTTTGAAATTCATCCAGTCACTGACCAGAAAACTGTGCTCGTATATACTGAAAAAGGGTGTGTGCTTGAGAACTGCTTATGCTGCTGTACAAATTGATAGCAATGAAGTTATTCTGTCTAGTAGAAACCATTCTAATCTCTGTATGCGTAATTTTGTCAAGATTATCGGGTGTGATTTTTAGTACTTGGCCCCAGTGACATCCCACCAGCTGATTAAAGCTAATTACACAACGTATCACAGACTACCACCTACCCCTATTGGGATGAACCTTACATTAGTGAAACAATTAATTAAGCACCAAGACATATTGGAAATCCTGAAGGAAATCCAAGAGAGTGGAAAGAAAACCTTAATTACTGTCCAACACGATACAAAGGAGATAACCAGGGTTCTACAAAGAATAAAACAAAATATGGATCATCACTGGTGGGATGTGATCTTTGGGTAGTCACCAACTGCGAATGGAATCTTTAATAAGTTGTGCCACCCCATTGTAGTTTTACTAATATTAGTTGGGATAAGCTTAGGATTATCTATTACATTGTTAATTTGGAACTGTAGAATGCTACAACGAATAGCTGTACTAACCTCTTTGTCAAACGTACATGGTGAAGCGTTACAAGACACTTATTGTCGTGGAGGTTTTTCTTAAGTAAAAGAATTTACTTATTTCCTAGGAAAGGGGGGAATGAGACAGAGTAGGGATCCATTCTGAATTAGGTGAAGTGTCTGGAAGAGGTGAGGGGTCTGTGAGGCCAAAGCTGAAGGAAAAACTCCTATGCCGAGACAGCAAGGAGACAGAGAAAGAAAAACAGAAAAGACCACGAGGTCAATTTGCCCCCGACCTAGAAATTCCTTTGATAAAGAAGAACTGGTGCTAAATGTCACGCGGAATGAATATGTATCAACTTATTGTGAAACTGTATGCATATGCATTTGGAAGGGGGATAAAAGAAAACCCGAGGTCTTCAGAGGTACGCATGCCTTTTGGGGGGCTTGCATCCGGCGCGGGTCGTAATAAAAGCATACCAGGCTTTACAACTTTTACAAAGTTGTGAGGTTTCTTCTTTTCTCCGCAAAACATTAGAGTTTGTTGAAAAAAAGAAAAGAGACAAGTGTGATCACCAAGAAGTTTATGAATGTTATGAGTGTACCGAAAAAGAGATAAATCCCTTTTGGAACACATTTCAGGGGAGCTCTAAACCCCTAGGTTTGATCTCTAATACCACAACAGACACCAAATCGTCAGGAGACGGGTCTGGCAGCTGCACTGCTAGAGTGATAAAACCAATTTTCTTCTTATTACCCAAAGAAACTGGATCAAGTTTGGGAGTTCCTATATATAATGATTTGGGAGAAATTAAACAGAACAGGCAAAGTGAAATAGAAATTGAGAAAATCCAAAATTGTAAAAGCCAAGTTCGGATCCCAATATCTAAGTTAAACAAAGTCATCCGGCTCCAGGCAGTATTAAAAATAAAGAATTCATATATTAGGAACATTTCAAATGAAATAAAAAGATTAGCATGTGTAAATAATCAAGATCAAACTCCTACACTTGATCCCACTGGGTGGGAGAACCTGGAGATTTTCAGAAAAGATGTAGGGGAAAATAGTTTTTCTCGCTGTGTGTGTACTTAGAGGATTGCTTTTTTTACTATGCTTATTTATCTGTTTCAGTAAAATAGTATTTTTCCAACCTGAAGAAACCTAGGAAAGTAACAAAGTTAAGTAACCGTGATTACCAAAGTGCACAAGAAATTTATAGTCGATTCAAAACAAAAAAAAATGTAAGTTGATGCGAGCTTAAAAATTTAAGCTCGATCAAAGAAAAAGAGGGGGGACTGTTATGAACAAAAATTCAGTTGATTTTTCTCTGTGAGAAAAAAGCTACGACTATTGCTGGGCTGCTGCTTGTATTATGGTAATTACGAGTTGTTGTTGTTAATAGTTGTTTTTATATTAGTAAAAGCCCTGGCTGAGGCTAGGTAATGGCCCTTCTCCGAGACAGTAACTGGTGGGGACCTTCCCGAACAGTGAGGAGAAGAGACCTGGGGGGGGGGGGGGTTATGCAAAGTGACTCCAGGACCAGCATGCTGTGGGGGACTACGGCTCCAAACGTACTGAGAAGATCCCAAAAACAATGAGCCAAATAAGAGTTGAGAGACTGGAGTGATGTCTGGATGTGAGGAGCCGAGTGCTGAGCCTGCAGAGATGCGGAACACCTTCGGAGTCCCTCTCGCCCTGACCATGGGAGTCGTCCCCAGCGCCGAGACTGAGGGGGACGGGGCCAGGAAAAGTAACATCGGATGGGATCACCACGCCCTAAAGGCTCCCACGAGGACCGGATCCCCAGCTCTGCCCCTAGTGGACAAAGCTGCGCATATCCTCCTCTTCTGAGTCGCCCTGGGAGAGACGACGGGAGACTGCAGCCCCGCCGAGCGGCCCAATCCTGAGCTGATCACTTTTAATAAAGGCATTAAAAAGGAGAAGAAGTTTCCTGGACCTGTTTATTTCAGTGAGGAGGGTAAGATTAATTATCTATTAAACCTGAGATAAGAAATCTTAGACTCATCAAATTGATTAGGGAAATGCTATAGCAGAATGGATCGCCTCAAATTTTGCAGGCAAATAAAATTAAACAGATGCTATCCTCATTAAAATAAACTTAGAAAATAAAGAACGCAAATCCAATAAAGTTCCACACAAGAACAGGAACAATAGTAAACAGAAAAAAAATAGATAAAGCAGATGAGGGAGTTAGGGTTTTTTCTGAGTTTTACCTGCTTTGTCTATTTCCAACTTTCCAAGTCAAGAGAGAGATACCAGAAAGATTCGGCCAGTAGGCATGTTTAAAGGGTGCATTTCCCAGCTATATGTATTATAGTTTTTCTGTGTATTCTCATTTTGCTATTTTTCTATTTCCAGAGAAAGTTGTTCATAAGGTCTGAACAATCTGTGAGACTCAGAGAGAGCAAAGCTGAGACAAATTATACAATACGTGGAAAATGTGTATGTGGAAAATCTCTACAAAAAAAATTGGCAAATGGTATTTCTCAAAGATTAGTGTACACAGAAACATATAAAAGCTGTGCAGAAAATCTTAGGAAATACATAAAATTCCGTTATTTTGGTTGTAGAATGAAAAATCTGGAATTAACTCACAGGAAAACCTGGCTTTTAATGTTCAACGTTTTGCAGTCTGGTGTCCGATTTTCGGCTGTTTGGATGGCCTGGAAAGGCCCGGGGTGGCCTTGAGGCAGCCCGCGCTTCAAAAGATGAGAAGAGGCTTCAAATCTTTTCTCGGTCTCGGTGTTTATTAATTGCTTATCTAAAAGATTTTCTCTCGGCCCGACAGAGGTCTGCTCAGCAGCCAGCCATGAGCACACTCCCCTGCCCTCCGGGCGGTCACCTATCTTTATACTCAAAGTTACGTATACAATATTTATCATTTTTCCCCAATACCTTTTGCCCTTATTAACCAGTGCACTTTTAGTAATACCCAATCCCAAAGTGCCACCATCACCACAGAAGATGGAGGAGAAGAAGAAGAAGGACAGGACACGCCCCAATTCCTCCATCTTACTTCTCTAAACCCCCCTGTACAGAAATCCTAAACACTGTGTTTCACTCTCTAATTAACTTATCCCTTCACCATTCACTCCGGTGAAATCCTCCTATCCTCATACAGGTGTCGTCTCCTGTGTAGGATCAAAGTCCAGCCACCAGACACTTCTGGCAACATTCCAGGACTCCCGAGCCCCCCAAGGGTGGTCTCGGTGACTCGGCACCTCAGTCCTGAGGTGCTGAGATCCTACATCTCCCCCTTCTGTTTGCACCAAGAAAACCTCTTTTACTACCCGATTCATGGCACGTTTTAAACATGCAAATATGCATGGGACGACAAGGATGAGGACTAGGAGAACTATTAAAACATAGAACCCTACTCTTAAAATTTCTCTCCAAATGGGAGAGATGTCAAAGAATTCTACCAGCTGATCGATCCATGATCCTGTGATCTCGCCAAGCTTATTTATGCTGTCCTTTATATTTTTAATACTTTCATGAATTGACCTTGAATGATCTGAGAGATTCATGCAGCACATCCCTTCAAACTCTTCACACCCATGTCCATGAGCGAGCAATAGATAATCGATTGCCGCTCTGTTCTGAAGAGTTGCCTGTCTTACACCACTGATGTCTTTTAACATGTCATCCAATGCGACAGACACAGACCGTGCATGTTTGCTCAACCAGCAACCCATGCGGTCAATCTGAGTCAAAGCCAACCCTGATGCTGTTTGAGGTGAGAAAATTGCTGTAGCAATACTCGTTTTCTTGTCCCAAGAAAATATTTTGTCATCGCAATCTGCCGCATATTGTTCTATTGATCTTTTTTCTCTGTGCCTTTTCTCTCTTAGCATGTTCAAATCAGGCGATAGCATTGAAATTTCCCCAATGCTGCATGGACCTCCCGTGGCATTAGCAGGAATGCCGTGCCAAATTCTGTCCCCGCAAATTAAGAACAAACCCCGTGGCAATTGCACTGGGACTTGGATCGATCCTTTGGTAGTTTTCTCTGTATATTTACACCAAGCTGATGCATTCTTATAAAACTCATGAACGGGAGTCAAATCAATAGTTTTTGCCTTTGTGGCCTTCGGAGCTTCAAACTGCATGCAGAATTCCATTGTCATGGACCCAAAAATCTCCAATTCCTGAGGTTCTGTAGAAGCCACAGGAAGTAGATGTGTCCAAGCACACCACTCTTTCACAGGATCTTTAATGACCTGCGAAATGTTAACTGCGGAGTGCCCTGGAACTGGCCATTCGTCCACTGGCAATCCAACCATGCATGCAGAAAATGGTTTTCCTGGCCTCGAATGTGTCAGACAAATACTATCTAGATTCGCTGCCTGAGCTAAAGTCTCCCATACATTTTGCCTTGGCTGATTAACAGGTAAATCTCCTCCATTGCTTACTGCAATGAATGAAAGGATGATGCACATAAGCATCATGAAGCTCATTATTTCGCTCTTATATAAAAACCCCCAAAGTCCTTAGTTTCTTTTTATTTTTCTTCGGAATCGTTCTTTCCAGTCTGAGTCTCGACTTCTGTCTGAGTACTCGTCTCTTTGTTTCTTGGATCAGCGTTCTCGCGTCCGGAATGGCTTCACGTGCCGCGCCGACACCCACTTTAGACCTCGATCTGTGGAGATACAAGCGAAACCCTTGCCCCAAGTGATTAGTTTGAAAGGACCCTCTATTTGTCCAGTCTCTGGGTTTCTGATCAAAACTAAAGGATTTTCCCTTAGCTTTGCCTGTGTGCTGTTTAGAAAATATCTCACGATTGGTGGATTAGGTTCCGAGGATGAGCTATTTAGGAAATTCAACACATACAGTGCCTTATTTAATTTCATGTGAGGTGTTGCCTCTGGCTCACCCCTTCTCTGTCTGTCCAGAAGGGATTTCAGGGTGTGATGTGTTCTTTCAATGATCGCCTGACCGGTGGGTGAATGTGGAATACCAAACATGTGTCTGACACCCCATCTTTTCAGGAATTTGTCAAGCACCCTGCCTGTATACATTGGACCATTATCTGTTTTTATCTCCTGAGGCACACCTAATGCTGCAAATGCCTGCAGAAAATGTCGGCAAGCATGGTCTGCTGTTTCCCCTGCATGTGCTGAAGCAAAGACTGCACCTATCTTGTCCAATTATCAAGAAATCTTGTTTCTTGTATGAGTCCCCGCGGATACCCGTTGGTATCTTCACATGACTTTCATCTAGAAAGCATACTAATTTTGAAGCTGCCAATGCACACTGTGCCCCTGGTGGGAGGAGGTCTGGGTCACTGTGGAATCGACTGAGGGTTTTGCTGAGGGCGTCTGCTTGTCGCTCACTGATGATTGCCCCGTCTGCTCTTGTGACACCGCCAGTACTTGTGTCTGAGCGCTCCGGCCCGCGCTGCGCTTTGCGTTTCCCGGATGCGGTAATGGATTTCCATCCACGTCTGTCTGAGAATAACATTCTTTTACAGAGTGTCTTCCTTTTCCGCACCGTGCGCAAACTGGCCTTTCCGCCTTCTGTGCTGGCGCTGGCATATGTGTTTGTGGACAATTTCTTTTCATGTGCCCAAACTCCCCACATCTGTAGCACTGTCCTCTTGGGGGATTGTTCTTTTTCTGCATCGTCGCAAGAACTTTGTTGATGTTCTCATCCTGTTGATGCAGTATTTTTTCCAACATCTTTTCCAGTGTCTTGTCCTCTGTTTGCCTTTCTGAATGTCCCTTTAACTGTTTTTCCCATTCCTCTCTTAATTCGTTCTTCACAATCGCTGCGACATGCTGAGGTGTCCCCACCTTGCTGCATGCCTCCACCATCTCTGCCAAGGATGGCCATCCTGGCATGGCGCTAATCACCCGTTGACAATCCGGGTTGGCATTGCCGAAAGCTAAGCTTTCCAAGAGAGGCCTCTTCGCTTCTTCTATCATCACCTGTCGATCCATGGCTTGCGTGAGTCGATCGATGAATGACATGAATGGCTCTGTGGGACCTTGCCTGATGCAAGAGAACGGGACTTCTGGAGCTCCGGCTGGTGTGATTTGCATGATTGCCATTCGCCCTGCTTCCTTGATGTCACTTAACACTCTTCGTGGCAGCTTAGCTGCTTGTTCCCCTGGGTTGTCATCTGGAGGATCTCCTGCTAACTGCCCTTCTGTGAGGTTCGCGTTTGGTCCACCTTGATATCTATTCCGTAATTCAGCAAGATATTTTCTCCACCTTTTTTCCCAGACAAGGCTTTGCGTGTCAGTGAGAATCATTGCCACAATACTTCGAATATCATATGGTGTGAGATCATATGTAGTGAATGTCCCTCTTAGTAGCTGTTTGAAGTATTGTGACTTCAGCCCAAAAGTTTGAGCCGCCTTCCCTAAGTCTTTGAGTATCTCATGACCCATCCTTTCCCACCTTGGATTCTGCCCCTGGGCATCATATGTCACTGGCATTGTCAGATCTCCTGATCCCGGAAATAAATGCTTTTCCTTTGCCAATGCTTTTCTAATTCGCTTCCAATCCATCGTGTTCACCGGCTCTTGAAATTCCTCTTCTTGAGGTTCCGTTGGGATTTGCATGAATAATGGTATTGTGGATGTCATCGGTGATTCATCACGTCTCATTTCTCGCCTTGAGGTTTTTGGCCTCGCTCCCAGATCCGAAAAGGAAATTTGAGGATCCTGTCGATATTTCTCTTTTGCTGTGTCAACTGAATGCAAGAAGCTTTTTGCTGCTTCTGCTGCTGACAGCATCCATGTAGGAACACCTTCCGATGCTGTGATCCTTATGACATCTTCTCCTTGTAGTTGTTCTTCATCTGAGCTTTCATCATCTTCATGAAATCCTGAAGTCGATGGATAATCCCTTTGTTGTGTTGACATTGTCTTCTTTAAAGTGCTTTTCTTTTTATATAATGTTGGAAAAAATTGCTGCATTGTTGCAGTCTCGCCACAAGATGGCGCAGTGGCTCCGCCGACCCTATCCGGCATGTCGTGCACTTCTGTCTTCCTGCCACTAGGTGGCGCTGTCACCGGCCTCCCCGGCTCGGATGACGGAGTGAGCTCGACTGCTCCTCTTCCGGCCAGCTGCCATGCCGGCGACCTCATTTGAGACCGTGTTTGCTTGGCTTTTAATTCAGCTGGAATTGGGGCTTGAACACCAGGATGTCTCCCTTGAAGGGGTGAGTCTTGGACTCCGAGGGTTTTAACCAAAGGCACCAAGTCTGGAGAGGGTGTGGAGCCCCGGGTTGTAGAATCCCGAGCATGGCCCCTCTTCACCCGAGACATCACAGGGGGTCTGGCCCGCCCCCGCCCGCGCTCTACTCTCTGCGCGTGCGTGCTCTCCGAGCCGCTCCCTGTCTCTCCCGAGCTGACGTCACTCTCTCCCCCTTGTTCCACCTCCGAGGTCTCCTCCCCTCCGTCTGCCCCTGACTCTGTCTCCTCCTCCTCTGATGCCGTGTTCACTCCTCCCCCCACCGGTGCATGCAGCCCGCCTCCCGCTGGCTCCCGGGCCCGCTTCGCGATCCGGGCCGACCTGCGCACCGGGTCTGACGTCACAACCGCGCACCTCCTGTGTCTCACCATGGCAGCCCTCTGGGGCTGCACAGTTTCCCCCATTTCGCTGCCCGTGTCTGACGCCCCCGCGCTGGTATGTGATTCCCCCCCCGGGTTTTTGCGAGTTTCGCCTGCCGCGCGAGTGTCTGCGTCCCTGCCGGCCGGGACGGCCGCCACCCCGGGCCCTGAGCTGACCAAAGCCGCACCTAAAGACGTGTCTCCTGTTATCTCTTCACCCGCGCCCCCTGCTTGCACCGCCGCCGCCTGGCCGCTGCGAGAAGGAGCCCCCCCCGATCCCTTCTCTCCCCCCTGCTTCCCCCCTTCTGTTCCTGAGTCCTCCATGCTCTCTGGAGTTTCAGGACGCTTTAGGAGTTTCCTGGGGTTTCTGGGTTTTGGGACCGGGGGTTTTAATATTATTTCCTGCCCTCTTTCCTCGAGAGCCCTTTCCCCCTGGCTTCTTAAGGCCAGAGCTAATTTTTTCCTGGAGTCTTGCTCCCCCCCTCCTTCTGAGGGTACCGCAGCCTTTCGCTGCTTTTCCCGGCATTTCGATTGCACCGATATGCCTTCTAACATGATTCTTGCTGGCGAGAGCAGCTTTAACGCTGTCTCGTCCTTTTTTGTTGCTAAGAGATATAAATGTCTGTTAATTTCCTGCCAAAACCCCACTTCGAATAGCAGGCACGTTTCTGCTAATGGATAATTAAGTCTTGCCCATAACAGTAACTGTTTTAATTCTTTCTTTGGGATCCCTTCTGTGTATGCTTGAGTCACGCCTTGTAAGGCGGACAAAATTTCCCGTTGTTCCTGGGAAAGTGTGCCCCCCATGTTCTTATTTTTCGACCTTCTCACCGAATCTGTCGTCAGGGCGGTCCGGAGGTCTCGATCTCCGTCCAGCAGGTCACGAGAGATGGTCCCAGAGGCGCCTTCCTGGTTCCGGTCCGGGCTGCTCTGCTACGAATTGTCTTCGGCAGAAGCTGAGAGATGGAATTCTCAGTGACTGCTGTTTTTTGCAGACTCTCCTGGCCGTTTTTTTTTTTCTTCTTCTTTTTTTTCTTTCTTCAGGCTTCTCTCCTCAGGAGTTATCAGTGCTCTCCTGGGAGCTCGTCCAAGGTCGGAGCTGCCCTCTTGGCTCTTCAGCTCTTCAGGGCTTCAAGGCTGCTCCCCCCCCGAAAGGTTTTGGTGGGGGTTAGCTCACCCAGCGGACGCCAGGTGTCCGATTTTCGGCTGTTTGGATGGCCTGGAAAGGCCCGGGGTGGCCTTGGGGCAGCCTGCGCTTCAAAAGATGAGAAGAGGCTTCAAATCTTTTCTCGGTCTCGGTGTTTATTAATTGCTTATCTAAAAGATTTTCTCTCGGCCCGACAGAGGTCTGCTCAGCAGCCAGCCATGAGCACACTCCTTGCCCTCCGGGGCGGTCACCTATCTTTATACTCAAAGTTACGTATACAATATTTATCATTTTTCCCCAATACCTTTCACCCTTATTGACCAGTGCACTTTTAGTAATGACCAATCCCAAAGTGCCACCATCACCACAGAAGATGGAGGAGAAGAAGAAGAAGAAGAAGGACAGGACACGCCCCAATTCCTCCATCTTACTTCTCTAAACCCCCCCTGTACAGAAATCCTAAACCCTGTGTTTCACTCTCTAATTAACTTATCCCTTCACCATTCACTCCGGTGAAATCCTCCTATCCTCATACAGGTGTCGTCTCCTGTGTAGGATCAAAGTCCAGCCACCAGACACTTCTGGCAACATTCCAGGACTCCCGAGCCCCCCAAGGGTGGTCTCGGTGACTCGGCACCTCAGGACTGAGGTGCTGAGATCCCACAGTCTGGCACTCAGCTCCAGGAATGACACTCCTAGTGCAGAATTAGGCATCTTGGTCTCTGGCGCCTGAGTGATTTGTTTAGTTTCTGAATTGAAGGAGAGCAGTGATGAGCATCACAGACTTCTCATTTAGTATCTCCTGAACCATGTGGTGATTCCCCTTTTCTTGATATGCTTCATATAAAAATGTGGACACATACACCAATGTCAGAGATGGTAAAACTGGATCATGAAATGAGCACAGACTTATTCTGAATGGAAAAATTTTGGACTTTCCATATTCCTGGACTGTATAGGTGTAAAAGATTTATTAAAGATTCTGGAGCATACTGTGCATACTGCTTTGGACACAGATTACAACTTTGTCTAATTTAGGTGGTTTTCTGGCATTCTTTCTATCACACTGTCTCACAATAGTTTATAAATGGAAATATCTTTCATACATTCTGTTAAGACAATGGCTTGAGAAAAGAATTGAAAAAAATCCCAGTACTCACTTCTTCTCTTGTAACTTTTCTGTGTCACTCCAAAATGCAAAAACTTATTTTGAATACTGTAAGGTATTATGTTACTGTGGTTAGTAAATGTGTTTCTTACCTCGCAATTAATTTCATTTTTCATTTTTACAGGATTATCACAGCACTAACATCTTGTGTTTATGGAAAATAGTGTTCTGCTTTGAAGGAGTTTATTAAAGCCTCTTCAAAAAGTCCGACATTTCCCTTTTGTGACTTATTTAGGATTGGCTGGTTTTGCTTAAGGTGGTCTGTGCAGTAGTAAGTGCTCTGACCCTCATCTATGTGTCTAACCTGGAAGTGATTAGGCACTGTGTCGCAGACATTTTTTCATAGCAATCCTTTCTTTCACATTTGTCCATCTTCTGGGAAGCAGAGCCCCAGAAGAAGAATGTAAACAATTGTTATCAGCTGCTGTGAAATGTAGCAGGTGCCCCTGTGATTGGCTCATCTTCCATGTGTACCATTAAAGGCCAATCACAGGAGCAGCTCAGGGACAGATTCCCTGGACACAGAACTTTGTTATTCATTCTTTCTATTCTATTCTTAGCTTAGCAGCTCTCTGCAGCTTCTCTCTTTTTCTTTTTAGTATAGTTATAATGTATTATATATCTTATATCAATAAATCAAGCCTTCTGATCAAGAAACAAGATTCTCGTCCTTCTCTCACCACAGTGACCGTCTAAGGTCGCTGTAATAGCACTGCGAATTGGTGAACAGAAAGGAGAACTGCCATATATGCTTGTCCCATTTTTTGTCCAGATAACTCAAGTTATCTCCTTGTAGGTGCTCTTGGAGTCAAAATCCAGGGCCAGAGGAATCTTTTGGTATGACCCAGCAGTTGGTCTTACATTTAAAGCAATCCTCAACTCCTTCAGTACAAGTGTAAGACCAATAGCATAAAACCACCTACCACTTCCACTAGTTCCCACTTCAATCCACTGGCATTCACACACACAGAAAAGAATCCACTGTGCTGTTGACTTTCATACTGGAGCAGCTCAGGAGTGTGCATATATTGTATTTAGCTGCTCTGCTGTGAGACCAGTGATCTCCCATGAGAGAACAGCTATAAAAAGAAGTTGTAGAAAAGGACAGCTACTGGTCCTCCAGTAATGACCACAGCTATTTGTCAAATGAACCTCTCAAAGACCTCTGACATTTATACGAAGCTTGAGAAAAAGAGCAAATACCATGATGCTTGAGATTTATTTAACACCTTCATAGTAATTATTGCTATATTTTGTTATTCCTCTAAGTATTCTTGAAGTACACTCAGTGTTGCATATATTTCTCTTTGCTATTTAGTAAAAGGATACAGGTACAGTCTAAGTATAAAACTAAGACTTGAAATAAAAGATCAAAGGTCACAATGTAAGTTTTTCAGCACCAAAAATATCTCTTTCACATTTACTGAAAACTCAGCTGTACATTACAATCACGAATAAAATTTTGTTTCTAAGGAGTCAAAAGATTACCTTTCTTAGCTATGGGCTTATATTCTGGGCACAATCTACAAACTGAAATATGAACTGGATTTGGCATACTTCTGTTCCTGCTGGAGCCATCAGGGGATTATTAACATCAATATGCAAATTATACTGCAAAAGGATAATATTCAAGTTTTCTCAAAAGTTTTCAAGATGCCTAATATTGTGATTAAAGTGCTTTGTACAGTCTATGCTATCAGTTTGGTATTTTCACATGAAATAACCATAAAACCATTCAGAGATGTGAAAATGATGGTGTTGGACTGTTCAAAGATGCTTGGGGGCAAAGGAAGAGCAACTTGATCCTGTGTTTGTACATACACATACTTACATGATTAATCCAGATCAAAAGAGGCCTCATCCTCTATGTGGTCATCACTGCAAACTGTGGAATGGATTCACATGGTTCTTGCATCAGCCTTCTGAGTTCTTGGAAGATTAGCTTCTTCTAACTTCAGTTTTTCTTTTATTCAAAACAAAACAAACAAACAAACAAACAAATCTACCAACACCCCTTCTCTGTATTCCCACCATGCCTGAAACTCAATCAGTGGTAATAACTTCTGTGTATTATTTTTGTAAACTTTAAAATTAATATTATATCAGGAGATTTCTCAGCCATAAAAGTACTCAAAGAAAATGGAGTAACAGCTAAAGAAATCTACGAGTGTGGAGAAAATTCTGCACATTTATTTTTAGCTCATTGCATCCACAGTTGCATCTACACAATTTCACTCACAGATTATGTTATCTGACAATAAATTCTGTGTTAATTATTGCAAGAACAGTTTTCTGCATAGATTTAATTACACACTTTGCACAACTCTTCCCAGACTGATTTTCTGTATAAAGTTTGGCTATTTTGCCAACTTAACATTGTATTTACAAAAAAATTCAGGTAAACACATAAAGAGCACAAATACAGAGATGTCCTACCTGCAGCTGTGTATCTATGATTATTTTTTTCCTGCTGTCTTTAAAAGCAGATCTTCAAGTTTGCCGATTTCCCATGCCAACTAGTGTTTGAGTAGCACAGAAATGAAAGTTTAGTTTTGTGCTTTACCAGATATCATTGGTGTTTCGTAGCAGATCAAGGGAGGTGTAATTAAGCTTTTTTTTTTCATAATCCAAGGATCTGCATGACTCAGTTTAAATTCATGCAAGAACCCATCTTCACTAGAGGTCGTACAAATTTTAAGGCCAAAGTATCTTTTGATAAATTTACAAAAATATTGTACAATTTGTAAAAATATATTTTACACATATTTTCTCCACTGCAGGGCTGCTTATTCCTTTAACATCGGCTCATACTTCTTCCGAAGTATTATTTTTAAGAATCACCTGTGGGTATAGCCTGTCCTTTCTATATAAAGTCTAGACACAGGATGTTTCTATTTCTTATCCTCCAAAAGCTGTCCCTGGGCCATTCTCTTTCTCTGTCCCCAGATCGTATATCTGACTTTCAGAGGTGAGAATTGGGATTCTCCCTGAATAGGCTTGGGGGACAGTAAAGGGGTAACCTTTGCTCTTGCTCTGCCCCAGAATCTTGGCTTTGCACATGAATGAATACTTTTCTATTGGGGCCCTTCTTTTGGGGGATGAAACAAAAGAAAGAACATCAGGGATTTCACTTTGTGCACTGTCTCTGCAAAGGTTTTCTCTGAGACTTAATGAAAAAAAGAAATTCAGAAGCTTGAAATGCCCATGTAAAACTTTTTGATCAAGCAGCTTTTCAGTCCAACATTCATCATACTGTGCTCTACATTAAATCACAAAAATAATTTCCAAACGAAAATTTCAAACTAGCTGAAATAAACAGGGCCAGGAGACTTCTTCTCCTTTTTAATGCCTTTATTAAAAGTGATCAGCTCAGGATTGGGCAGCTCGGCAGGGCTGCAGTCTCCCGTCGCGTCTCCCAGGGCGACTCAGAGGAGGAGGACATGCGCAGCTCTGTCCACTAGGGGCAGAGCCGGGGATCCGGTCCTCGTGGGAGCCTTTAGGGCGTGGTGTCCCCGTCAGATCTTGTCCCTCCTGGCCCAGTCGGCTGGGTCTCACCGCCGGGGACGACTCCCATGGGCAGGGCGAGAGGGACTCTGCATCTCTGCAGGCTCAGCACTTGGCTCCTCACGTCCAGACATCACTTGAGTCTCTCACCTCTTATTTGGCTCGTTGTTTTTGGGGTTTTCTCTGTGCCTTTGGAGTCGGGGTCCCAAAAAGCATGCTGGTCTTGGAGTCACTTTGCATAACCCCCCCACCCTCTCAGGTGTCTTCACAATACTGGGAAAAGTACCCCTTAGCCTCGGGGAAGGGCCATTACCTCGCCCTAGCCAGGGCTTTTACTAATACAAAAGGAGCGATCAGCTACAATGACCCGTGATTACCATGACAAAACACGCAGAACCTTGGCAGGGACAGTGATCTGGCTGCCTTTTTGTAACTTTTTCTCATAAAAAAAATATTAACTGAATTTTTGTTCATAACAGTCCCCCCTCTTTTTCTTTGATCGAGCTTAAATTTTTAAGCTCGCATCAACTTACAATTTTTTTGATTTGAATCTACTATAAATCTCTTGTGCACTTTGGTAATCATGTTTACTTAACCTTGTTACTTTCCTAGGTTTCTTCAGGTTGGTCTGCACGGTAAATAGTATTTTACTAAAACAGATAAATAAGCATAGTAAAAAGAGCAATCCTCCAAGTACACACACAGAGAGAAAAACTACCCTTTCCCATACATTTTTTCTGAAAATCTCCAAGTTCTCCCACCCACTGGGATCAAGTGTAGGAGTTTGATCTTGATTATTTACACATGCTAATATTTTTATTTCGTTTGAAATGTTCCTAATATATGAATTCTTTATTTTTAATACTGCCTGGAGCCGGATGACTTTGTTCAACACAGATATTGGGATCCGAACTTGGCTTTTACAATTTTGGATTTTCTCAATTTCTATTTCACTTTCCCGGTTTTGTTTAATTTCTCCCAAATCATTATATATAGGAACTCCCAAACTTGATCCAGTTTCTTTGGGTAATAAGAAAATTGGTTTTATCACTCTAGCAATGCAGTTGCCAGATGAGATCAAACTTAGGGGTTTAGAGCTCCCCTGAAATGTGTTCCAAAAGGGGTTTATCTCTTTTCCAGTACAGTCATATAAATACTTGTAACAAACAGTTTTTCTTACCATTTTCACCATTTCTTTGCTTTTTACTAGATCTGCTGAGCTTGTTTCAGCAGCATCACATTCAAAGCACAACCAGCTTTCCTCTATAGGGCACTCTCCTAGGAGTGGCTGCCTAAAAGTGGCAGTATTCTGGGCTATCCAATACACTCACTTATTTTTCTGATAAAAGACCAATTGAGAGGGGTTAACACAATCAGGGTTAGAACTGATGTGGACTCACGACAAGGAGCTCACTTCCTCCTCGTAGCGGGGTTGGTAGCATTCATTGCACAGCTCAGCTGGGCTTCCCAGGGCATCACCAGCAATTAGAGCTAGCATTACTACCCTTCCCAAGAGTCCGGTATGGGTCATCTTGCACAGCCTGCCCACCCGGCTTTGCGTCTTGGAGCATTTTTTACTGAGAAGAAGCTTCCAAGCTCTTTAGAGTCCCTTCTACCCCCTTCTCTGGTTAAGCCCCTCTTGGTCTGTTCCCTACCAATTTTGGTTTCCCCCAAGGGAGTGCTCTGTAGAGGATTAACCTGGAGTCTTTAGAATTAAATTGGGGAACTTAAACTAGAATTACTTATTTACAGTCTTAAACTTTTTACCAACATAGTTTACACAAAACAGCCTTGAAACATTTTAAGCAATATCAGAACTCTTGATACCAATTTTTTTCCCTCACACAGTTCTGTCTTTTTCTGGCCAGCACACTGGCCTTTGCAAAATGTTGTCGGTCACCTTCGAGGTGTAGGAGGTCTGCAATTGGCAAGACAATCCACAAGCATTATTCAAATCGAGGGACCAAACGGACAATTGGCAAATATCCGTCCATTTGTGTTAGATTATTCGGAGCCTTTGTTAGGGAGAGATTTAATGGCCCAGTGGGGTGTCACAATTGATATTCCAGACTCTCCACAGCATCTTTGTGCAGCAGTCATTGAACAACAGCGTCCCATCCAAAAACTGAAGTGGAAAACAGACGAACCAGTTGATGTGAAACAGTGGCCACTCAGTAAACAAAAAATAAAAGTGCTTGAAGAACTAGTACAAGAGCAACTAAAAAAGGGCCACATTGTGGAGACCATGTCCCCATGGAACTCTCCAGTGTTTGTCATCCAAAAAGCTGACAAAAAGAGGTGGCGACTCCTCTGTGACCTCCGACAAATTAATAATGTAATTGAAGATATGGGTTCTCCCCAACCTGGTATGCCATCCCCAACAATGCTTCCTCAAGATTGGAAATTAGCTGTTATTGATATTAAAGACTGTTTTTTCCAAATCCCATTGCACCCTGACGATGCACCGCGTTTGGCATTCTCTGCCCCTTCTATCAATTCAGAAGCTCCTATGAAAAGGTACCATTGGACCGTTCTTCCTCAGGGCCTAAAGTTATCTCCAGCTATCTGCCAGTGCTATGTCTCTTCCCTGCTTTCCCCAGTTCGTACAGCTGCAGAGAAAGCCATCATTTATCATTATATAGATGATATCCTTGTGTGTGCCCCCAATGATGATTTACTAACACATGCGCTTGACCTAACGATCGATGCATTGATTGTTGCAGGGTTCGAGCTCCAGGAACAGAAAATTCAAAAGATGCCACCTTGGAAGTATTTGGGCTTAGAAATTGGAAATAGGACCATTGTTCCTCAAAAACTAGAAATCAGTCCAAAGATCAAGACCCTTGCGGATGTCCACAAGTTGTGTGAGTCTTTGAATTGAGTAAGACCGTGGCTTGGTCTGACTAATGAAGACCTTGCCCCTCTTTTCAATTTATTGAAAGGGGGAGAGGACCCAGGTGCTCCTAGGTCTATTACCCCAGAGGCACGGAAAGCTCTAGAAAAGGTTCAGATTGCAATGTCCACAAGACAGGCCCACCGATGCCGGCCTGATCTGCCATTCAAATTCATCATCCTAGGTAAGTTGCCACACCTCCATGGAATTATTTTCCAGTGGGAGGAAAAACAAACACCTAAGGCTAAGGACACACCAAAAAAGGACCGGGACCAGAGGGACTCTCTCTTGATCATAGAATGGGTTTTCCTCAGTCACAAAAGGTCCAAGAGACTGACAAAGCCTCAGGAACTGGTAGCAGAACTGATCCGGAAAGCAAGGACCCGGATCAGGGAGTTAGCAGGATGTGATTTTAAGTGCATTCACATTCCAGTTGAGTTAAAATCAGGTCAAAATACTATGAAAATACTGGAACAATTGTTTCAAGAAAATGAAGTGTTGCAGTTTGCTCTGGATTCCTACTCAGGACAAATTTCGGTAGCACGGCCCGCTTGCAAATTGTTTGAACAAGATGTTCAATTTACTTTAAAATTAAGAACTGCTCTAAGTAGGAGACCTTTAAAAGGGGCTCTGACTGTCTTTACAGATGCGTCCGGGAGGTCCCACAAGTCCGTTATGACTTGGAAGGATCCTCAAACCCAGCAGTGGGAGACGGACATTGCTTAGGTGGAAGGTTCACCTCAGGTTGCTGAATTGGCTGCGGTTGTTAGGGCTTTTGAAGGGTTCTCAGAACCATTTAATCTGATTACAGACTCTGCATATGTGGCAGGAGTAGTATCCAGAGCAGATCAAGCAATACTGCAAGATGTATCTAACATCGCACTTTTTGAATTGCTTTCCAAACTGCTAAAGTTAGTCACTCACCGAGAGCAACCCTTTTATGTGATGCATGTCAGGTCACAAACTGACTTGCCAGGGTTTATCGCTGAAGGCAACAGAAGGGCAGATGCTCTTGCTGCGCCTGCAGTGATGGCCACTCTCCCAAATGTTTTTGAACAGGCAAAAATCAGCCACCAGCTTTTCCACCAAAATGCACCTGGCGTGGTTCGCCAGTTTAACATCACTCGAGAACAGGCCAAAGCGATTGTGGCCACGTGCCCAAATTGCCAACAACATGCACTCCCTACAGTGAGTACGGGAGCAAACCCAAGGGGACTGAACAGTTGTGAACTGTGGCAAACAGATGTAACACACATACAGGCTTTTGGACGGCAGAAATATGTTCATGTTAGTGTAGATACCTTTTCTGGAGCGGTCTATGCTTCTGCCCACACAGGAGAATCATCTATTGATGCTATTAAGCACCTCTTACAGGCTTTTTCTTTCATGGGCATCCCCAAGGAGCTGAAAACTGATAATGGGCCTGCTTATAAATCCAAGGAATTCAGGAGCTTCCTGCAGCAATGGGGAGTAGAGCACAAAACTGGCATCCCCTACTCCCCTACAGGTCAAGCCATTGTAGAAAGAACTCACCGTGATATTAAAAGAGTCCTGGACCAGCAACAACAGGTTCTGAAGGTAGAACCTCCCCACATCCGGTTATCCAGGGCACTATTCACAATCAATTTTCTGAATTGTTCTTTTGACAGCCTGAACCCACCCATCCTACGCCACTTTGGGGGGAGCAGTCACAAGTTGATAAAAGAAAAACCTCCGGTTTTAGTAAAAGACCCTGAGACTTGGAAAATGGTGGGACCTTACAAATTGGTTACTTGGGGACGTGGATACGCCTGTGTGTCCACCCCCTCTGGTTTAAGGTGGGTTCCTTCCAAATGGGTAAAGCCCTATGTTCCCAAAGTCTCAGAGAAATCTGCAGAAGCGCCCCAGGTTACTCACGCTGCCTGGAGAAGAAAACGCCGCACGCATTCTCTGGAGGAAATTCCATTTAAGCCTCCTATCTGGAATAGCTTGTAATATATGTCTGTCTCAAGTTCCTTGTACCAGCTTAGATCCCACTGTTCGTGTGAAGCCTCGAGATGCCATGAGACCGAGCCTGCTTCTCGTCCTACTCGTGATCATCCCACCTGCAATCTCCTACATAGTACTGCAGCCCAAACCACATATGGACTGCCTCGACAAAGGCTCTCAGACATCAACAGAGAAACTGACAACGAGCTGAATGGACTTTTCAATGGCTGGGGAATCTCGGGCTGGTTGGGATCTATTCTGAAAACTGTAATTTTAGTGCTGTTTATTTTAGTTGTAGTTATTGTAGTTTTTAGCATTGTTTTTGGAGTAATCAGACGCATGGTTCTCAAGTTAATCTCAAGCTCATCTCCCCCTCCTGAGGTCTACCATTTGGAAGCCCTTAGTGCTCCAGTGGATGACCTGGAAGCCTCAGTAGAATCATTCTGCACCATAAACACAGTCCTCTTCTTTTTAAACAAAACTAGGGGGAGATGTTGCGGTGTGTTGCAAGGTCCTGTTTTACCTTCTCACTTCCCCCTCGCCCCTCGCTGAGTGTGCCCTGTCAATCAGGCTAACATACCAGCAAGGCGTCGTGTGATAGGTGTCCCTAGTCCCTTGAGACCCTGCCCCTTCACCTGGTTGGTGGCTCACCTGTCCCCTCCCCTTCCCCTGCCCTGAGTTTAAAATGTTAATGAGACCATGCGGCCTCATTCTGTTAGCAGCAGTGGCCCGGTGCAGACATCTCTGTACCAATGGAATAAACATCTGGCAACCTTCTAGCAGAATCCACTCCCTTTCTCTCCACTATCGCCAGAAGCTCTCTCTCCTGAGGAGAACGGAGTCCTGTCTTGTGCCCCGCTGCACTCTGCCGCCAGCCAAGGTATCTCTGGGGTAAAACACCACAGTGCTGCCTTTGGCCCAGCAGCGAGGGTCAGAACTGGCCTAGGCACCATCTAACTGGTTATATTGGGATTTTATTCCAATAGAACACTTCCAGGAATGGTGACTCTACCACTTCAGTGAGTGCTCTATTCCAATACCTGACTCAGTTTCAGTGATGAAATTTTTCCTAATGTTCAATGGTAATCTGAGGCCATTTCTTCTTGTCCTGTCATTAGTTAGCTGGGAAAAGAGGCCAACACCCACCTGGCTACATCTTCCTTTTAAGCAGTTGTAGAGATTGCTAAGGTCTCCCCTGAGCCTCCTTTGCTTCTCAGCTGCTCCTCACAGGATATGTCCTCCAGACCCTTCACCAGCACCTCAATGTCCCTTCCGAACTGGGAGGCCCAGAACCTGGCACAGGATTCGGGGTATGGTCTCACCAGTGCCCAGCACAGGGGGACAATCCCTGCCCTCGCCCTGCTGGCCACACCATTGCTGATCCAGGCCAGGATGCCATTTGCCTTCTTGGCCACCTGGGCACAGCCTGGCTCATGTTCAGCTGCTGTCACCAGCACCCCCAGGTCCTTTCCAGCCACTCTGCCCCAGCCTGTGGAGCTGCCTGGGGTTGTGACCCAAGGGCAGGACCCAGCACTGGGCTTTGTTGAACCTCACACTACTGGCCTCAGCCATGATCCAGCCTGCCCAGATCCCTCTGCAGAGCCTTGCTGCCCTCCAGCAGATCAGCACACCCACCCAGCTTGGTATCATCCAGGACCAGATCAGCAATTACCCAGAGCTATTACACGGTGCTGGTTCCAGTACTGCACTCTGGCCACGAGCAGCCAGTTTCTCCAGGGGAATGCTGTGGGACAGTGTCAAGGGCTTTAGTAAAGTCCAAGCAGACAACATCCACAGGCTTCTTTCATCCACTAAGTGTGTCACACTGCCATAGAAAGGGGTCAGATTTGTCAAGCAAGACCTGCATTTCACAAATCTGTGCTGGCTGGGCCCCAAAACCCTGGCTGTTTTACACCTGATGGCACCCAGAATGAGCTGCTCCATGATCTCTGGCACCAAGGTTAGGCTGACCTGTAGTTCTCTAGATCCATCTTCTGAACCTTCTTGTAGATAGGTATTACATTTGCCAATTTGTAGTCACCTCCCCCATCAACCAGGACTGTTAGTAAATTATTTGAGGTGTCCTCTTGGTGCCTTAAAATTATTTAAAGCTCTTCCAACCAGTTTCCTCAGTAATCTTGGTGGATCCCATCTGGTCCCACAGACTTGCAGCTAAGTGGTCTAGCAACTACTAGCCATTGCTTTGTGAATTATGAGTACTTCATTTTGCTCCTCATCCCTGTCTTCCACTTCAGGGCACTTGATACTCTGAGGATAACTGGGCTTACTGTTAAAAACTGAAACAAAGAAAGCATTAAGCTTTTGCTTTACCCTTTGTTACTGTTTCCTTCTGCATACAGTAAAGGATGGAGATTCTAAGTGGCCATTTTGTTGTTGATGTATTTGCAAAAACATTTTTTGTTGTCTTTTTCACCAGTATTCAGGTCAAGTTCTAGCTGGGCTTTGGCCCTTCTGATTTTCTCCCTGCATGACCTCATAGCACCCTTGTAGTCCTGATGAGTTACCTGTCCTTTCTTCCAGAGGTTATAAAATTTCTCTCTGCCTGTTCCAACCGGAGCTCTCTCTTGAGCCAGGCTTACCTCCTTTCTCACCAACTCATCTTTCAGCACCTGGGTAGACCCTGCTCCTGCACCTCTTGCTAGGATTTCCTTCTGCTTTCCTGGACTCTTCCATTGCTCTTAAGGACTACCTCCAACAGGACTCTCTCAATTAGTTTCCTAAAGAGGCCCTAGTTTGCCCTCTGAAAGTCCAAGGTGGCAGAGCTGCTGACCCGTATCCTTACTTCTCCAAGAATGGAAACCTCCTTTTGTGATCACTTTGCCCAAGACAGCCTCCAAACATCACTCACGCATTTTTCTCTGTTCACAAACAGTAGGCTCACACTGAAAGCTGAGACAACTTCTCAAGCTGCAGTGAATGTGGTTCAACAGGGTCCTGTTACTATGCTGCTTAGTTAAATGTACTCTATAAACAGCAACATTGATCATGGCAGTTTATGTTCACCTAACACCACTGCACTCATAAAAGACTTGGGAGTTTACAGTTATGGTAACTTCATTTATGAATCGAGATATGATGCATAATAACCAAATATATTTCCACAAAAGTTGCTGCCACTATCACGAAGTTTATCTTTAGTGAGATACACAATCAGTAAGAAAAATTCCACCGGAAGTTAAATGTAGTGCACCTCTATTCTCAGAGGACCTTAAAAAACAAAACAAAAAGGCAAGTTTATTAAAATTAGTTCTCAAGGTTTTACATATTTTATTGAAAAGAAATTATTTTCTGAGCAATGCAAATTGCAGCAGTTCACGAATTTCTTCTACTAAAAGAGCTCTTTCTTTAAAGAAATCTTTACCTAAGATCCACATCTACTCAACACTCTCAGAACCAGACCCTCGTAGTCCACGGTAATTTTGAAGATAGAATACAGAAACAGTGATAAAACATGACTGTTCAGTTAGCACAGACATACTATTTTTGAAATGAGGTTCTTTAAAGAAAGCTACAACACAGTCACTGGATGTTGCATTTACTCAATTTCGAAATTACATCAAGATCCTTTGAAAAGTTAATTCAGTCTTTCTAAACAGTCAGCAATGCTTTAGTGAGTTCTAGTTCAAGAAATATTCCAATTACATATTCCATAAGTCAGTACACTAAAAACTAAAGTTCAGTAAAGCTGATGAAACAAGCTTAAATTTATAACTAAAGCCATTTATATGTTGTATTAATGTATAATATGAATAAACTTCTTAGTGTACTCTACACTGAAGAGTTCACAGATATGCAACACTTTCACATTTACTTCAAGTCATCTTAAAGAAATTCAATTTAAAAACACTTTCATGGTAGCATTCCATGTGTCACAAGCAATCACTTGTACTTGAAAATATGCATGAGTGAGAATTTTTCATCTCCCCTCAAATTTAATGTTACTTAAAATACCAACTAGTCACCTTGAACATTTTGAATTAGAACTATACTGAGCAGCATGTGTAACTGAAGCCTAAGCCAGATAAAATGAAACTAAATCAAGATTCCTCTAAAGAATGCATGTCTTCTGTTAAAAATATTACAGGAAAAGATATCTACCATACTTAGCAGAACTTGTTCGTATTTCAAAAAGAGCTGTGAAGGGACAGTCAGCCCTAACTAGGTCAGGGGTTGCTCTGCAGCACAGGCTAAGTAGATGCTCAAATCACAGCCACCAACTGTGTACTGTGCAAGAAGTTACAGGCTGGGAAGGAAGAACAATTTTAAGTTTGGTATGTGCAAAACCCCCACTTTTCCCTCCATTATAAACTGTTTCCAATTTTATCAGCTTGTCTAAATAAAGACTAAATACTCTGTCTCAGTACCTGCACATGTGTAGGCATTGAAGACCACTTCAAAAACATTAAACTACCTTAAAGCTTAGTGTTCCTCCAGGTATTATTCACGTCATTAGACTTGCTGAATCTGAAGCTGCATTTAACATAATTTACCTGAAATTTAAGTAAGAAGAATACTACAAGTGTCGTAATAAGGAAGTAGTTACATTAACTGCTTCCTCTAGAGGAAAAGGGCAAATGTACTAAATTATTCGTTTACACGTTCTTGGCTTTACCTAAGGTATGTAGCAGGAAAACAACATAAAATTCCTAATAATACAATGAAAGCAAAGCCACAGACAATGGGATACACTTTCTTTACTAGTCAAGGTTCAGAGCTCTCACACATAAACACTTTTCAGCATGGCAAAAATATCTCCATGTCTGTGAAAAAACACTGTTCACTTGCACTACCTAGTTCTCCTGATTCACCTCTACTCCAGTAAGAAAAGTTATGATACAGAATTTTGATCTACTGCTCAGAGTTGTTGTAGCTTCTCTACCAACAGGAAGAGAGTCCGTGGCATAGCTGCTTCAACTGGCAGTGGCCATGGACTTAGAGAAAAGGGAAGAAGATTCTGGTGTGCGTACCAGACAGATAAAATTGTTCACAAAGTTGCATGTCCAGCAGAAAAAAAGATGTCACTGGGTCATTGCAACCTTCTCTAAATTTAAACAGAACTACACCCATATTTCATGGGTTTGTGAATGAGTAATCTTCAAAAATAGAGGCATTGGTGACAATTTCATGTGGAAGATACAGTAAAAACTGAAAATCTAATTATGGAAGTTTTATACCACATTTTACCATCTGTTGCGGTGTGTTGTAATATCCTGTCTTAAACTTCCGGGTCCCCTCCCTAGGTGTGCCAATACCCCTCTCCCTTCCCCCTCGCCCCCTTGCTGAGTGATTTCGGTCAATCAGGCTTAACATTCCAGCAAGGCGTCGTGTGGTTCGTCACTTTCAAAGGATGCCCCTCAGGCCTGGGGGTCATTGGCCTATCTAGGTGTCCCTCGTCCCCTGAGACCCTGCCCCTCCCACCTGGTTGGTGGCACACCTGTCCCTTCCCCTCCTCCTGTCCTGGAGCTTAAAAGCCAAATCAGACCATGTGCTCGGGATTCTGTTGGAGCTGTTACCTGTGATTCAGACCTCTGTGACCATGGAATAAAGCTCTGGATATTAACCCTCCGGCAGAATCCGTCTCCTTCCTCCTCACCACAGCCTGAAGCCTTCCCTCCTGAGGTAAATGGAGTTCCTAACAAGCCTGGACTTGTTCAGTGCCCAGCTGCAACCTCCAGCAAGCTAAAGGTGTCTCTGGGGTGATACAACACAGTTGCCGCCTTTGGCCCAGCAGCAAGGGTCAGACTGGCCCAGGCACAATCTAACTGGTAATATTGGGATTCTTATTCCAATAACCATCTACCCTTCTAAAGACTTACAATTAGTGTTCACTGGTTTTACATTGTGTTATTGAATATTTTAAGGCCACTCCCTTATTCTGGAATCATGACTTCTACATAAAAGCACATAGCTGGACTGACATTACACCACTGTGCTTCTTTAAGAAGTTGTTTTTTTTAAAATTTATTTTGACTTCTTCAGGAATAAACTTAATCTCTAAAGGCAGATTATGTCCCCAAGTATGCACAAAACACTTTCACCTCAGTATCACCATAGTACGTCCATAAATAATTCAGTGTGGAAAACCCAACTAACCCCTGCCCCCAAGATATAAAACAAGTGGCTAAGTAATGCCAAAGCCCCTTAGCTCTGGAATACTTTTCTCCAATTCTGAATTTCCTTTGTGCAGTTATGCTGCCTTCCTGTAACAAACAAGGAGGTTAATAAATAATAAGGAAAACATTTTCTTTACATGGTGTAGCTGCATGTAAGTTTCAATGCCACCTCTGTATTACTGGATTATTTTGATATTAAAGAGTAGCACCACTTATCTCTAACTAATAGAGCTGGCTATTCTAATAAACTTGAGATGGATAGTGGAATAGCTTCATGGGAAAGTATTTCTAAACTACTCAGAATTCTTATAATACTAATTAACTACTGTAACCGCATTATATCTATTACATGAAATCAAATGCATATTTTATCAGGGAAAAAAATTAAATTTTAACAATATCTCAAAAAGTAATTTCAAGGCACCCTTGTAACACTCTTCCATTATCCACTAAATGTAGATGTATCAACTTTCAAAATCACTATAATGACACAAGTTTACTGAACCAATTATCCAATCTAGGATGAAAGGTTATATTTTTTTGTAACCACCAACTTAAATGAAGTCCCCTCTTCAGGGAGCAGACCTGGTGCCAACACCCTAAATCGTGCAAATAAAAGAAAACCATAAACTACAACATCAAATTGCAGCTGATGTCAAGTTAAGCCACATCCAGGACACCAGCAGCCACTAGCTGCCTTGAAAGCCAGTCCAAACCTTCATAAAGTCCTGTACCACTTCGGGCATCACAACCCTGAATATACCAGCTACAGCCACAGCAGATTTTGTGGAGACTCAACAGTTCTGTGATTTCTTCCACTGGAAGAGCACCTGCTACATCCTGCAAGAGAATCAAAAACTCAGTTATTCATCTGTATTATATTTGAAGCCATTTCATTGGCTTAGACTGAAGCTACAGATCACATAACAACTCTTCAAACACAAAAGACAAATCAAACAGTTAAGCATTTACTACTTGCTACCATAAAAAAACCCCTGATTGATCAATCTACTAAGCATGCTTAGCACCAACACTTACTCGACCAGCATTACACATTACACACAAGGAAAATATCTCCATTTTATCTTTCCACATTAGCACTCTCTACCCACAGCAGAGGGTTCAGAAGGTTGGAATTGGAAAGACAAGCTGAGGAAAAGAGAGTAAAACCAAATCACAAGTACCTGTTTATTAGCAAAGAGCAAGGCATCCTGAAATTCCTTCTCTGTTAATAATTTTGCAAGTTCACTGTATGCTTCACTGACCCTGTCTCTGTGGCTGCTATCAACAACAAACACCACCGCTATAAAAGAAGAAGAGAAATGTTTTACACACATTCACATATAAACTGCAAAATTAGCTTTTAACTTACACCATTCCTTTTTCTAGAAGCTTTCTATGTGAAGTTCCTCAGTACACAACTTCAATTTCAAATCCAGGATGACTGAGAAATTCCTTAAATATTTCTGTATTTTAAACAGAAGTCTAGAATTCATCCTAAAACAGTGAAAGAATCTCTAATTTTTTTTCCCTAGTCTAATATAAAGGCCATGATATTTTAACTACTTATGTTTTGCGGAGAAAAGAAGAAACCTCACAACTTGTAAAAGTTGTAAAGCCCGGTATGCTTTATTACGACGCGCGCCGGACGCAAGACTCCCCAAAAGGGCATGCGTGCCCCTGGAGACTCCGAGTCCCCTTTTTATCCCCCCTTCCAAATGCATATGCATACAGTTTCAAATTAAGTTCATACATATTCATTCCACGCGACATTTAGCACTAATTCTTCTTTATCGAAGGAATTCCTAGGTCGGGGGCAGATTGACCTCGCGGTTTTCTGTTTTTCTTTCTCTGTCTCCTTGCTGTCTCTGGAATGCGGCCTCTCCTTCAGCTTTAGCTCCACAGACCCTTCACCTCTCCTAGACACTTCACCTAGTTCAGGATGGATACTCTGTCTCATTCCCCCCTTTCCTAGGAAATAAGTAAATTCTTTTACTTAAGGAAAATTTCCACGACAATAAGTGTCTTTTAGCGCTTTACCATGTACATTCGACAAAGAGGTTAGTACAGCTATTCGTTGTAGCATCCTACAGTTCCAAATTAACAATATAATAGACAATCCTAAGCTTATCCCAACTAATATTAGTAAAACTACAATGGGGTGACACAACTTATTAAGGACTCCATTCGCAGTTGGTGACCATCCAAAGATCACATCTCACCAGTGATTATCCGTATTTTATTCTTTGTAGAACTCTGGTTATTTCCTTTGTATCGTGTTGGACAGTAATTAAGGTTTTCTTTCCACTTTCTCGGATTTCTTTCAAGACTTCTAATAGGTCTTGGTGCTTAATTAATTGTTTTACCAATGTAAGGTTCGCCCCGATAGGGGTAGGTGGTAGTCTGTGATACATTGTGTAATTGGCTGTAATCAGCTGGTGGGATGTTACTGGTACCAAATACGAAAAACCACACCCAATAATCTTAGCAAAATTAAAAATACAAATACAGAGATTAGAATGGTTTCTACTAGACAGAATAACATCATTGCTATCAATTTGTACAGCAGCACAAGCAGTTCTCAAACATACACCCTTTTCCAGTATATACGAGCACAGTTTTCTGGTCAGTGACTGGATGAATTTCAAAGTGACAAATACTCTGTTCAGTGTCCAAACACATCCTGGGCATTAGCAGTATTGCTTTCACAAATGAATCCCATTTGTTCTCTAGTAATGCAGGATTCTAAGTTTACTATCTGCCACTTTTCATTCATCTTTTCGTGCCCACACTCTATGTTCTGAAGGATAGAGTGTTGTTTCTTCATGGTTTAATCTTAGGGCAATGATGGGATGGATAACATAAACAGTGGCATTACATATGGTAAGCACAAAGGCAGTGGCCACATTAGAAATAGGATCATAGGTGAAATTCACCATAATCCACCAGGATTAAAACTTCCTTTCAAAATCAATTGCATTATCCCATTCAATTTTCCGAATTTCAGCTGGAAAATTACCTTCACCCCTTTCCTATATGATCAGAGCTGCTGTTGCTTGTATCCATAACTGTGCTTGTATACAACTGAAAGCTAAAGACACATTATCTTGAACTATACTAAGTGCTTCTACTATCAATTTGTGGTCTTGGTCCCCGGCCTCTTCATACTTCTTTACTTTGGCAGTACTTTTGAAATCTGTCACTGGCTAGTTTCTAATGCCAGTAGAGATTACTATAAAGGCTGCTTCAATTTTGTTAGGCTACCTGCTGCAGCAGCCAGTTTATTCATCAGTATTTCTGAATCAATTCCATTTAAAACTCCTAATCTTGTCCCTAATATGCCAGTTACTGCTCACATACTTGATTCTCATGGATTACTACAGTAGATATGTTTAATATAAACCTTCTTTATCTCAAAAGGTTTTCCTATGGATCCAGTATACTGATTAAATGCCAGGGACCAAGGCCATTCAGCATTGCTTTGGGTAGAGGTACTCTCTAGTTCTAAAACTTCAGTTATAATTCCATACAAAACAATTCTGTACACTAAAGTATGAGCTACTCCCGACCGCAATATACTCATTTTGCCCGAGTAAGTTTTAGTCTCAGTTCATTGTCTCCTGGTGTCACTCCTGAAGGGGCTTCTGGGCCTTCTTCACCCGAGAGTGATGGATCCAGCATTCTGCTCCTTGATTTTGATTGCGGTGAAGGTGGTGAGAGGTACTTGCAGTGGTCTCTCCCACTGTGGTTCCGAAGTCTTCTCTGTAAGAGACTTAACATATACATCAACCCCAGGCTATCCAACTCCCTGCTCCGAGTTCCAGCCACAAGTTTCTCAATTACTCTGAGCTGTTTGCTTAATGCCACCATGTAAGTGGACATTCTGGACATTCCCCTTGTATTCTATGGTCTTCTATAAGGCATTCCAAAAGGATTCAGCATTCCTTTAGCTCAAAAGGTTTAGTTTGAATTTGCAATAGTGCTAGTGGAAGAGCTTCTTGCCCCAGTCTTATGATTTGCTGCTTAATCAAATTATTCATTCTCTCCCCCTGGCCGCTTGATTGGGGGCGGTATGGGGTGTGAAGTTCTTAATCTATGCCCAGATGGCTACTAATCTGTTGCACTATTTTGGAAATGAAAGGTGATTCTTTATCTGAGGATATTGTGGCTGGAACTCTGAAGCGTGGTAATATCTCTTGTAAAAATGATCTGGTCACCTCTTGAGCTTTGACAGTTCTGGTGGGGAATGTTTCTGGCCACCCTGAAAATGTATCCATTAATGCCAGTAAATACTGATACCCCCCTTTCCTTGGGAGTCCTGAAAAGTTGATTTGCCACTGCTATACAGGCCCATGGCCTCTCCCAGTCTGACCGAGTTTTGGCCCGGGGGTATTTTGAGGTTAGTCTGGAGGCAAGGATCACATTATCAGCTCACCTGAGTGATAGTGGCATATAGATTCCTGACAATGATACAACAGTCCTTTCAATCAGATGTGTATTCTAGAAAGCCTGTGGGAATTACTACTTCAAAGTCAACACTTCATTCCAGTGCACTCTGTATCACTCGCAGCCTTGGTCATTTCGAGAAAGGAGCCACACTCTATAAAAGGCTTTAAGTAGTTAGGCCCTAGTGTGTTTTCTAGTGCCCTTCCTTCACTAGTAACCACGAAAATGGGAAGGGATTACTAGCTCTCTTTCAATGGTAGCCCACCCCTTGCAGTTGTACGTCTCTTTTGATTAGTATTATTGTATTATGGCTTACCTTCGAGGAAAATCTGTACCTCACCCTTTGCTGCTTTCTTTGCCTCTCCATCCGCCAGCTCATTTCTTTCCTCCAATTTTAAGCTCACTCTCTCGTGTGCCTTAATATGCTTTTTCAGGTAGCTGAACTGCTTCCAGCAGCCAGATTGTCTCTTCTTTCCCTGTGAGGTCTGCAGTCCCCTCTCCTTCCAGATGGCTCCATGTGCATGCACAACTCTGAATGCCTTTTGCTGTTTCTAAGGCATGGGTCCACGCATTTATCTCAGCATCCTGTGCAGAGGTACCTGTTGGTAAGGGTCCACACTCTATTACCTCTCTGCAGGTAGTCACTGTGAACTTTGCAATGTCGCTTTCTTGTCAGTGAACCAGGTCTCTGCATCGTCCGGAGGAGTGTCCTTTAAGTCTGGGCGGCTGGAGTAGGTAGCTTCAGTGGTCTCTAGGTAATCATGGTGTACTGCTTCTCCTTGATTCCACTGAGAAAAGAAGCTGGGTTGACAATATTAGTCACCACTATCTCTCCATCATCTTGCTCTACCATGATGGCCTGGTATTTCAGAAACCTCTCTGGTGAAAAGCCAGTGGCCACCCTTTACTTCCAGTACTGCAGACACTGTGTGGGACACTAGCACAGTCATTTTTATCCCAGGGTAAACTTGTGTGCCTCTTGAATGTTCAGCACAACTGCTGCTACACCTCTGAGGCAACCTGGCCATCCTTTGGCTGTTGCATCTAGCTGCTTAGAGAGGTAAGCAACTGCCCTCCGGTATGGACCCAAGTCTTGAGCCAATATTCCCAGAGCAATTCCTTGCGTGGAAAAATAGAAAGAATGCTTTACTTACATCTGGAAGTTGCAAAGCTGGAGCCGACATGAGGGGACTCTCTAGCTGGCGAAAGGCCCGTGTGGTGTCTCTTGTCCACTGGAGATCTCAGTTCCCATTGGCAATAAGAGCATAGAGGGGTCTGGAGATTACCTTCTGTTTCACTACCTGTGCCTTTTTCTTTGAGACTCTGCGTCCTTGGAGTCCTAGGAAATTCAAAAGGCTTACCGTCCAGGCTTCTCTCGCTTCCCTCGTCTGAGTGGCTACTAGAAGATCATCTATGTACTGCAACAGCCTCCTTTCCTCTTGTGGAGCTTCCTGGGACTCTGGGTCTTTGCAAGCTGTTCTCCACTCGGAGTGGAGAATTTTGAAGCCTTCAGTCCCATGGACTATGTGAGCTTGTGTTTGAATGCAAAATGTTCTGGCTGGCTTCGTGGATAGGGAGGCAAAAGAAGGCATCTCTTAGGCCTAAAACAGTGAACCAGGTTAGCTCAGGTGTTAAACAAGGTTAGTAAGGTCTATGGATTTGCTACCACAGGGTACAAATTCTGTGTTATCTCACTGACAGCCCTTAATCCAGTACTACCAGTTATTGGACTGATTCCTTCCTTACCTTCCCTTTGAGGGTACTACTCAGTTCTCACTGGTTGTGTTCTTTCATTAAGCTTGATGGGGGAGCATCCCATGGGGGAGCATCTTTCACTCTCCCTGGTGCAGCAGAGGCCCATACCCTTGAAAACACTTATTTACTTATTCTAATATCTCCTTACTAATGTCTTTCTTAATTTCAGTGTCTGTTAATATTAAGCCTAACATCTTTATATTATTTGCCTCCAGAGTAACCTTTCTCATTTGAGAATGTTTAGCAAATTGAGCGAATTGTACAAAAGCTTTTAGGTACACATAGTACACATGTTGCTTTAAAGGTTTGCAAAACTATGCCTTTTCAGACTGGCCAGTTGTTTATTCCCCACACTACAACATAAACATTCTCCACAGGTACTAAAGCTTTATTTAAAACTGAACACATAACCCTTGTGCTGACAAAAATTCTTCCCTTTTGGGAAGGTTACCTTTACCCCTCCTCCCTTACCTTGGGAGGAAGCCTTTACAAATCATATGTACTCATTTTGCGAACTGTGATTGCTTCGCATTTCAGCGTGATAATCCTTGCCTGATTTCATACGTTGCTATCTTATGCTGCATGCTGAACAACATGTTTGATTTGCTGTCTCTTTGCCTTGTTTTCCTTTTCAGGGGCCAAGACCAGAGAGCAGTCCGATCTCACAGTCTCTTTGTCATTCTGGGTGATTTCTTAAGACAAAAGACATTTCAGCATACAAAAACTATCCCATTTATCTTCCTATTATAAAACAGTACTAACAACAATGAAGCACTATAAATCGTTTTATTTTCTGAGCTGCTCTTACTGGCAACCTCCTCCCAATGAGCCCCTCCCAAAAGGGGCTAATTTAGGAACCTGTTTGCTCTGGTCAGTTCTCATTATTTATTTCTCCTTGCCCTATCTCGCTTCCATTCAAACCTTTTTACAGACCTTCACAGTAGTTTCTCAGTTTTCCTCCTATACACACAGCTCCAGGTGGCAGGTATCAGATGTAATTCCCACACACAAGCTCTAAGACCTTAGGTTCTGAATCCGCTTGACCAGAAACCTTTAATTTACACTCGGGGCGTGTACCCTGACACTTATTGGAACAGCAAAACAGCAATACCAGTGTCTCTCATAAACACCGCACTGCAATAATACCTGCACATCCAGCTCTTGCCCACAGGCCATTCCCGTGTTCCCTGGGGAGACAGGGCAGCCAGAGCTGTCCCTGTGCCCAGGGCGCAGCCACTGTCACCTCACACAGCCTGCTAGCCTCTTGATGTACCAAAGGCTCCCCGAAATTGCCCACAAAGGCAAGCTATTCTGTTTGTTACAGAGAACCTTAAATCCCTACAGCAGATTGTTTCCAGTAAAGACTTACTGCAGTACCAACTGAAGTCTCATAAATCTCATAAGTCTCATTAACTAATTCATCTCATTCACCTCTTCTATATAAACTCTGTTTTACAAAATATCAGTCTTTTCTAGTTCTCTTCTTGCACAATCTAATTAAGCACTGTGTCTATTTACACTTGTTTTGCTGCTTTGCAAAAAGGCTGTGCTAGTCACAGCCAAAACTCTGATATACCTGCAGACACAGACACACGCACTCACTCCCCCCCCTCCCCCTTATCTCAAATTCACTAGAGCCAAGGCTTGAATTACTATGAGGGGGAGAATTCTTGGAATTCCTTTAACTCGCTTTATCGAAGTTAAACATAAATCACCGTACTATAGCTCTCCTATGTAAAATGCTACTCTTGTTGCAACAAAATCTTAAAATCTCCACAAACACCACTATACAATCTGAGAATCAAATTACCACAATGCAGCGGAAGAAAATCACCACACAAAATCACCGGGAAAGGGCATATTTCTCAAAGTGCTCACTTTTCTCAACACAACACAGCACACCATAATTCGGCATTTACTCAAATCAATTTTTCCTGGACACAATCAAAATAACAGCACACAGTCTAGAGATCAAGTCCAAACATCCAAGGCAAAGGAACTCTCTGAGCTCATACTCACGGTTAAAATGTACCAAATCTACACAAATCACTACATTCAAACACGATAAATACCATCACTGACATTCCTCCACTCGCTTCTCCGCAGGGCACTTCTCTCCCTGCCCCCGCAGCCTGCTGCAGCCGGCGCCTCTGGCCTCACTCGGCTGCTTCAAACACGGGGAGTACTGACCCATCCCCGCACTGTAGGGCACTGTAGATTTACTCTCTTTTATACACCATACACTTATCACCTGCACGATCACAAACAGTGCACTGGCCACACACATTAACCATACAGCAACACAGTGTCCGGACATCACACACACACACAAACAAAACACACGGGCTCACCAGTTCTGCTCCATCAGAACTATGAATCCTCAATACATACATACACGGGTTCACCCGGCTTACCCCCAAAGCCGCTAGCGGTCTGCTCTATCAGAACGACGAACCCGGCCTCTAATACAGCTGCTCTATCAGCTGAACCCCGTCTCTAATACAGCTGCTCTATCAGCTGAACCCATGAACCCAGACGTCTCTGGGTGGTTTACTCCCTCTCTCCTTCCTTCCCCCCCTGGGGCCCCATACATACCATATTCTCCTCCGCAGGCCAGCGGGTCGTTGTCTGTCCTCGCAGGTGGCAAGTTGAGACAAGCGGAGCCCCACCAGGAAAAAATCCTGGGGCGCGCCTTGGAGGTCCGTCTATCCCCCCTGCCCCCGCGGGGACAGAGAACTCCTGCCTTGGCTCGTCAAAATGTTTTGCGGAGAAAAGAAGAAACCTCACAACTTGTAAAAGTTGTAAAGCCCGGTATGCTTTATTACGACGCGCGCCGGATGCAAGACTCCCCAAAAGGGCATGCGTGCCCCCGGAGACTCCGAGTCCCCTTTTTATCCCCCCTTCCAAATGCATATGCATACAGTTTCAAATTAAGTTCATACATATTCATTCCACGCGACATTTAGCACTAATTCTTCTTTATCGAAGGAATTCCTAGGTCGGGGGCAGATTGACCTCGCGGTTTTCTGTTTTTCTTTCTCTGTCTCCTTGCTGTCTCTGGAATGCGGCCTCTCCTTCAGCTTTAGCTCCACAGACCCTTCACCTCTCCTAGACACTTCACCTAGTTCAGGATGGATACTCTGTCTCATTTAGGTCTAAAACCAGATTTACTATGAGAGGATTAAGTATCTCAGTTTAAACCATTTCTTGATCCATTTATACTCCATTAACTCCCATATGGCTGTCTCAGTTTTACTTAATGGACTGTAATATTCACAGGTTCAGCCAAATCAGCACAGCTTGCTTCAACTACAGACTACACAATCCAAAAAAGATGGCCAAGGACCCGACATAGCATTAGATTTAACTATCCACTAGAGAGTAACTAAGATACCAGAAAGACTGGGGAGTCAAGGGGGCAGAGCTAGAGGGCAGAATTTAAAATCAAGGGGTTTGCGATGAGAAAAACCCCAACACCAAAACTAAAAATAACCTACTGCAGATATGTACCAGGGTAACTGCTTATCTTTCTTTCCAACATGCAATTCCAAGGCAGGCATGATTCCATGCTATTTCACACAGTATGTTTTAAGAGGACAACAGCAATCCCAAAATACAACTTTTAAAAGTTTGAAAAAATTAGTAATTTAAAATGTTAAAGTTTGCATTTAAGGCTGAAATAAGGCACAAAGCAGAGCACATGAGCTGGCATTAGTAATTCCTAAGTATTTTAGATAATTGTGAATGAATCAATCAAGAGGAACTTCTGTCTGAACTGGGAAAAACCTATGGAGGATTTACAAAACAACACCACAAATTTTTAAGTTCATCAATGCTTTCAGACTCAATAATCTAGTCTATAATCAGATACTACACTGCAATAGCAAGTCGGAAGTTACAGAACTTGGTAGAATTTTTTAAGCTGCTATCTAAAGGCTCCTAAAAGCTGAGTATTTTCAAGTGCTATTTATATTCCATACCTGGCAAGTACTGCTTCTCACTATGTAGACTTTGGGATGCTGTACCTTGTCTGTTGTCAGCTAGAACCAACTTAACAGAGGTTCTAATTTTGTTTGGCTCCATGAACTGTCTGATGGATTTATGGAGAATGTACCTTTATCATCCAGTAGACATTCTGACCAACTGGATTAAAATTTATTAGCTCATGAATCTAACAGCTGTACTTTGCATTAGATAAACAACTTTCTACTGTCATAAATTATTTCTATTAAAAATCTGTCTGGCTTTGAAACACAAGCTAGAAGACAAAATATATTTTAAGAGCTGTATCAGTATTACCTTGTGTATTGAGATAATAATGTTTTCACAAAGGCCTCAATTTGTGCTTTCCTCCTACATACCATATAGTAAACTTCAAATTTCTGTATTCTACTGTTTCCACGTTAAAACCTGGAATAAAAATATATAAGTTTTACAGTCCTGCTCTGTATGAACATAAAATAACCAAAATTAGTAGATAAATCAAACATTCAGAAAAGTCATTACATTTAAATCGTAGCTACTAACCTATGGTTGGAATTGGCTGCATGAATTCATCTTGCTTTAACTTAAACAAAATAGTTGTTTTGCCAGCTCCATCTAATCCTAAAGTAACAACCCAAATTTCCATTTTTGGTCCAATATGTACCCTGTTGTCCTGGAAGAAACAGAATATTATGTATTAATAACAACAGCAAATTTTGGAAATTCAATCTAGAAAACCCTTATGTTTAAAACATGTATTCTGTCACCATTTCTAAAGTGACTAATTGGATGGTCTCCAAAAGTACAATGCATAAGCACTCCCAGCAATAACAGAAATAAATAGAAACAAAAATATCCAATAATAGAAATAAAAATATCTAATAATGTCTGTAGTGAACCTGCAATTTTTACTTGATCTGAGTTACAACATCCCTTTTAGAAAGCCAGTTTCATGACAGTATGTCTGCATTGGATAAAATTTCAAATTCTTTCATCATTCTTGCCTGTGACCATGTGAAGAATTTTTTTATGGCAATTAATTAGAGTTCACTGACCAGGAAGCTCTTTTTTTTCCCCACTTTATTAATGCCTCCACCTAGAGAACTACTTCCTTGCTGGAGGTTCCATAGCTTTACCTCTTCACCCTAAGCCTCTTCCAATCCTTTGCAACAACAACAACATTACTAGCACTAAGCAGTAATCTGAAATAGTAGAGAAAAGCAAACAAAATCCCCCAGGTCTTGCTTGGAGACAAGAAATGAGAATCAACTTCCCTATTTGTAGTTTACACCAAGCTATTGTTGAGGAGATGAAGATGACACTGACAACATGATCAAATGGCAAAGCATAAATTCTAAAATAAACCCATAGGCTGAGATTAGTATATATTTCTGAAACACATTTTGAAGTACTTAGAACTGCTATCTTGATGAAACACCAGGGCTTCAATCACCAGAAATATGTAGCAGTATATTTGTTTTCTTGCAAAATCCAGACAGCACTGTGCCTACTCCACACAGCCTCTTATTTCTTCTCACAGAACAAATACTACTGAATGCAAAAATGCTACATCATCTCTTGGTAAGAGACCAACAGGTTGACAGTGTTGCAGGACATTTAAACATCTATATCACATGATGTGAGATATCTAACTATTTATCTTTCCATATACACATAGATACACACAGAGGATCCATTATGTATCTGGATATATTGTCATAATGACAAGCAACTGTTTTCTCCCTTCTGTTATCAGAGAAGTAGCATACTTTCAGAATAATCAATACAATTCAATGACCTTATGCTATCACAATCCTGGAAGAGAATAAAAATACCTTGAGAAACTGCTTCCTAAAAAAAAAAAAAATTAAATATAATTGTGCAATTACCTCAATGCAAAAGTCAGCAACATCATGACTATAAGTGTAAAAGCCAGATCAAAGGCTCATCTCATCAAATATGCTCTCTGAAACTAGGCAAAGATGGACATGAAATAAGAAAATAAGAAATAAGAAATAAGAAATAAGGAAGGTACATAGTGATGATAACTGTCCTAAATAACTTCCCTGTGCTTAAGAGCTTGCAGCTCATGTGAATTTCCTAAGCCAACTGTGAAGTTTCTTCAATCAGCAGATCTTGATGCATTATTCACCTATGAAATTGTCTGCTTGCTGCTTGAAACCTAAATGGGCCCAGATGGTCCTTATCATAGAACTCCACAGACTACCTTTTCAGTATGAAATAAATGAATTACTTTATTTGAATCTGTGAAATGAACTTGGATAAGCTCAGCAGGTTCAGTACTGCTATTACAAAAGGCATATGCTCCACAACCAAAAGACTATTTGAGATTTGGAAAATAAAACATTGAGCCTTAACTGCTTTTTAATAAATTTTTGTCCAAGTTCTAGATATTTGGAGTCAGAGCTGAAATTCAATGACAACACCGCAACACAACATGATTATCAGAATGGGTTATCTCATTCTGGAAAAGAAGAACTTGTGGACAGATTTTTGACAAGGTGCAGAGAAAGAAAAAACAAAAAGAAGTATGCAGAAGGGTCTGAAGAGTCTAAAAATGCCATGTCTCCAGCACTCTTTTCACACTCAAACTTTAGTTCTGATTTTATCCAGAGTTTCTGGCAGTGGATCTCCCCAATTCTTCTCTGCACCTGAAAGGAAGAAAGAAAAGCAGCAGCTCTGGATAGAGCTGCTCAGTTCACAGGTTTCTTGCAGAAGGCAGTACCCTGGCTATGGGCAGAGCTTGCTAACAGTGAGCCAGTCCTTTCACAGCACCACCAGATGTACTGGTCACCTGACAGCTCCCATGGCTGGAGGGCAGAGGCAGTACCACTTAAATCATCAGGGAAATTAAGGAGATGAGTGAGACTGTCAAATTTAGCCATCCTGCTGCAGTTTGCCTTCTCCACGGTTTGGAATGAAAACAGGCTGTTTTCAGCATGTTTGTATTCTCTCAGAAGGAATCAAAATGTGACGGATGCCAAATTTCCACTTTCTGCACAAGTAGTTCTGTCACTTCAAAAAACATTGCAAGCAAAGTTGCTATTTAGAAAACTGTGTGTAGCATCTGCAATATGAGTCAGTAATAACGGACTATTCACAATCACAGCTAGAAACTGACATGAAAGAAGTCTCTCATTGTCAATTGTATCAGCACCTTTAACTAAAATGTTGCTTAAAAATGACAAATAAACCCCCTTGGTGTCTGTATTTCTGGCAGGTGCAAAACTTGATGGCATACTTAAAAACAGGTAACCTTAGACTCCTGTTTAAGTAAAACTTGTTTTCTTAAATCTCAGTGCAGAAGAAAAATCCACAACTATGATCTCTTCACTTTTTTATCCTTGATGTCTTTCAAGAAATTTGATGAGACAAAAGCCCTCTGTACAGGTTTCCTTAATGGTATCTTAAAGTGCTTTCTCTCTGAGAGAACACTTCCTTCTCAGATAGTCTTGATGTTGGTAAGGGTTAGTTGCCCATAGTTAGTTTAATATCATAATGAGAATTTATCTGTCAATCTCAGGCACTGCTTCCTTAATAGTTTTCTCTCTCTGCAGCATGCACATATGTGCAGCTTGCACATATGCATATTCATGATGACTACATGCATTTCTTATATATAATGTTCTGCAGCCACTGCACTCATTTAACAGAAAACTATCTTTAAATAAGGATCACGATCCTGGGCAAGAAGAATTCTCCAAATCCTCCCTTCAGAGCTTTGTATCTGGCATTTCCCTAGCTGGTTTAGAAAGAGGAAATGGCACTATGACTGTTTTCTTGTGTCATCAGTGAAACAAAATATAGGTAAAATTTACTCATTTTCAAGAATGAAAAGGACTTCTCCCTCCCCTCCTCAAACCTCCACAACTTTCATTTGATATTAAATGTTCCTCTGATCTGGTACTGTCTGAAATGCTTTTTTACATTTTATAATGGATGCAGCCTTCAGTGCATGCCAGCTCATGAGGGGGACCTTTCCAGTAATATAGTAACAGTTTTACAGTTTTTTGTCTGAAGATTTTATTTCTGCCTGATATCTGTTGCCAGGTCCAGATATGTACAACAAACCTCACTGCAAGTCACAATAGTGGCCATCAGCATAACAGTAATCTAAAAACACATTGCTAAGAAAGAGAACATTAAGCTTTATCAGATGTGAGGAAACAAGAGGCTGCTTTCACCTTATTTTTTCATGGCTGATGCTGTTTTTCTGAAAAATAAAACTTGCTTTACCACCTTTGAACTTCAGAAATTAACCTTCAGAAGATTTCATAAAAATACAAATTGTTACAAGATAAAACCAAGTCTTCTGGGTCCCCCAAGCCTATTTTAGGCCTCCTGTAACACCTTAGCTAGCTCCCATCATTCTCTTTCCAAATGCTCAGAAATTAACATCCAAAATTTTCCAAGTCTGACAAACAGCTTTGAAAGCCAAAGCTTTCAAACATTCAAAATGCCCCTCTGACTCACAATTCTTCATCTGTGAATTGTGATTACTGCTTCATTAATGGAATAATGAGGGTTTGCAGAAGAGGTTTCCTTGGCCCTATGAGCTTTGGTCTCTGCTAAATAGGAAAGAGACAGGCAGACGTGAAAATGCTGCATTAACATGAAAATTCAAATATACTGAGGTTACCAAATGAATGATTTTGAAGAAATTTAATTTCCTAAGTCTGCAAGAACTGACATAGAATCTCTATGGAAGCATTCATTTCCTTACAGTAAATGTTTCAACAGCTACAGTTAAATTCTCATGTTTGTCTCAGCCACAATAGATCCTCTTCCTCTTTCACCCATTCAGAAGCAAAAAAACCCCATACATCAAAGTACTTGTTCCTTGAGTTTCAAACTTACTTACTTTCCTATGAGGAAAGCATTATAAATAATAAATACCATATAAATACACCAAATAAAAGTAACATTATCAAACTTTGAATAATTTAATCCTTTTTAATGAAAGTGGCAGTGAAATTATATTGAAGCAATAAAACCCAAAACTACTTAGAAGATTAATCATGTATTAGCTAAGCCATGAGTGAATACCAAGCAACTGTAAAACAAATTACTGTTTAATAAACTGAAAGAAATATTTTTTTAACATTATAAACTGAAAGTTATAATAGTAGTATTCAATTTAAAATAGGTGAGCAATCTCCAGGAAATAATCAAAGAAAGATGTTTCTAGGACTCGGAAATGCTATCCAACTTCTTTAAAAGAAAACAGCTCATGTTCAAACAAAGTTACTGATACGTTCAATGACAAAAGAACATTTCCCACCCTTATTACAGCAGCATGTGGTTTGTTGCTCAAATACCAGATTGCATTCATCATGTGATAAGACAATGTGGCTCTAACTGATACTGAATTGCCTCAACTTGTTGCAACAAATACAGCATAATAATGTACATCAATTATTCCTGCTTTATTTTACATTAGATTTGGGACTTCATAAAGTGGTTAACTGTACTTCCATGAGGTTAAGAATACCTTTGTAAAAGTGACAGGTATGCTAGCATCCAGCTGTACATGATCTGCAAGTTCTGTAAACTGCTGTTGCTGTTTCTGTAATGTCTCTAGCAATCTTGTAATTTCCTGTTTGGCCAACACTACTCTGCAGTCGTCCTAAACAGACAAAGAAAACAAAAGCATGCCTTTCCTTTAGTAATTTACTTTAAAATACCCCAAATATAATATAAATATCATTGCTAGAAAGAAGGCTTTTTAAATAGAAATACACTACTTCAAGAAATTAACATTTACAAAATAGATTTATTTAAAATTGCAACACAAATATGAATATCTTAACAGTTTTCCTTAACACTAATAGATGTTAAGTTGTTCTGCAGGTTTATAAAAAAACTAACAAACCTTCTTTATGAGCCACCTAGGAGTAATACAAATTATAAGAAGCAATAATATCAATGTAACATATAAAGAACATTTATATTTTTCATATATCATTTAAACAGATGGAACAGAGCAACTGTTTTGCAACATATGGCAACACACTTAATAGGAACATATTAGCATCCCCCCCTCTCAGGATTCAGAACATTTGTACAGTTAAACCTGACTACACAACCAAACAAAAGCTCTAAACAAATCTGGAAAAAAGAAGTACAAATAACACATTCACGAAGTAGCTTCTCACATTCAGTTTACTATTTGCTACACATACTATTTACTTTTTCCTATCATTACACTGAATTAATTAGAGACCATTGAGAAATTCACACACAGCCACTTTCTTCATACATTTAAGATGTAGAATTACCAATGTTACAAGTGTAACTGTAAAATCTTTCCAATACATTCTGTAAAGGTTTTTTTTGCTTCAGTCTTGTCTTGCCTTCCCACTAACCTCACAAGTATCAGAAAGTACTGCAGAAAAATCATGCCACAGGGTTTCCAGTAACTGGAGGACTCTGCAATTTTGGACTATCTTTGGCTAACATCCCTTGTAATGAATACTTGTATCTCATGTTAGACCATGACTGATTTAATCTTATAAGAAAATAATGCAGAATACCATACATCTCTTTTTTTATAGTCTAAAATTAATTTGTACTTCCATGTATTTTGCCATATGCTACAGCTCACTTGCCAACCTACTTGTTGCAAAGTCTTTTCACAGTGAAGGCAAGCTTGTTGAAACCTGTGACAGAATGGTCATATCTTCGTGCTGTTGCCTAAGCTAAATCAACTTCTCTCTCACATGAGCATTCAACAATGCTAAGAGCCATTTCTTCCTGATGACAAAGGGTTTCATGAAGATCAGAAAAATAGGCTCTGACACATGAGCACGCATTCTCTGCAGTTCCTGGTACCTAGAGTGTTGCAGAAAGGTGATCCAACAGTTTAAGGACACCAGTTGATTCCAGGAGCAAAATTTAAATTTTGTTCCAGATTCTAATTTATTTTCACATATGCCTGGCTGCATCACAGTTCACGTCCCAGTTAGGGCTGATAAGACTTCCTGAATAACACCAAAACACTTCTAGAAGTTACTCCTATAATCACATAGCTCATTTGCATGTATAAACACCTCACTAAAAATGACCAGGTTAAAAAGCCTCAGTAGTGTTATGCCACCTGAGAACATACACAGTCTGTACACTAGGAGTCAAAAACTTTTTCCACTGCCTCCACATTTCCATATAACCTAAAAACATGGTAACACCAAGTTCCCATCTATCTGCTGACCTAAGCTTCAATACTGACTTGCTAGATAGAAGACCCTAAAATCTTGCCCTTCAAAACCTACGCATAATTTTCAAAGAAAGTCTTTATCCAGTTATTACAGAAAAGCCAATAATCTGTGCATGTGGGGGAAATAAAAATTTTTTAAAAGCATACATGTTCAATATGGGCCATTCCAACTCCATCTTCAACAATTTGTTCTCCTCCTTCTATATGCTGAACAATTCCAACTAATTTTCTGGAATAATCAGATTTCTTCTGTGAAAGTTCTGATACAGTGAGCCATGTCTAAAATGGATGCACAAATCTGGTTTGCTTCTGGTTCCAAGACAGAATGCTATTAATTAAAAGCAACATATTAAACATCAATCATAATTATCTTCCTTAATAATATTTTTTATTTTACTACATATTTATTATACATGTGCAAGTATATGGGCATATATTTTACACATACATATAGTATAGCCAAGTAAGAACTGAAAACCATCTTGCAATTTAAAAAAACAGTCAGGACTTACAGATTATGCTGAAACTAGCTCATACATCTAGCAATTACAGAAGTAAACAAAAACTTGCCTGTTTATCATAATTTATTAGAAAAAAAGAAGAATAGTTAGATTGCACCAGTGATATGATGTGTATGTAGTGTCTACATTATGAAAACAGCTTTCTAGATGATGACCCAATGTCATGAAAACTTCAGAAAAGCAGCAGATAAAGGGACTGTCCTTCTTCACATATATATATTCACATTAGTAACTCATTGAGTTCTTAGATTTTTTTTTTCCTCTATTTTACCGTGGCAACTGTCTGACACAAAGGGAAAACTAAAGAATGGGATGAACACATCAAGAATCTATCCTCCTTTCTTGACAAGCTTTTGTACTTTATTTGGATAAATAATTATGCAAGCTACCCCCTGGCATGACTAGAAATTAACTACTAGCAGTACCTTATGACCTTGATGCTTCCCATATTCTTTGCAGACACAACACATGAGAGGACTCGCCTGACAACCTTCTTCTAAACAAACAAACACAATGGCATGCACTTGGTGTTGGGAGCACATTGTCTTCTCATGAGGCTTATCAGCAAGAGGTACATGCCTGTGCTTCTCCAGAGTCTTAGTAGAATGAGTAAGCTGGGAGCAGTCTGCACACAGGTTGTCACAGACATCTTTTGTGAAAAATCCTTTCTTTAGGATTTTTCCTTCTGGGAAGCTGAGGCCCCAGAAAAAGAATCTAAACAATGGTTATCTGCTGTGGAATGCAACAGGTGCACCTGTGATTGGCCCATGTTGCTTGTGTACAATTAAGGGCCAATCAAAGACTGAGCTCTCTCTGGGAGAGAATCAGAGAGAGCTCCTTTGTTTATTCATTCCTATTCTATTCTTAGCGTAGCAAGCTTCTGAGAACTTTTCTCTCTATTCCTATTAGCATAGTAATAATGTAATATATATCATAAAATAATAAATCCAGCCTTCTGATCATGGAGTCAAGATTCTCGTCTATCTCTTCACCCTTCAACCCTTGCAAGCCTGGTAACAACAGGTGAGTGGCAGAAACAGTGCAATACACAGATGCAACATGGGCTTCATCTTCATCACAACGAATGCTACTCTAACAACGAAAACCAGGCAAAACTCAAGTGGTTAACATTTAATACCAAAAATGGAAGAAAAATTAGAAGACTTGTCAACAATACAGTCTTTGTTTAAAAGTTATACACTAATAAATATTTGGACTACTTTGAAACTTGATTATAAGTTTTCAATAACCTTTTTGAAAGCATAAGTTTAAAGTGTTCAGTAATTTTATAAATCCAAGCTTCAGTGCAAGTTGTAAAGGTTTGGAGGAGAAAATAAATATGGCTCTGGGAACTTCCTCCAAAGCAGTTATTACAGACCAGAAAATTACTTACAGAAAAACAAAACACCAACAGTCAAATAAGCACTTAGGAAAGTTATCTACATCTAGAATGGTACTGCAAGATATGTTGCACACCAGCTGTTAATATTGAAATGATAAAAGCAGCTACTTTTGGTAATGAAGTACCATATGATATAATAAAATTACTATAAAAGGCAACTACTGACAACAGCTGAAGTCTTTAGGAAGAGTTCCTGAGGAGTTTCAGAAAACTGTGCTTATATGACTAAAACTAATATATCAAAATGAGTAACCTTTTCTAAAAGCCCTAAAGGCATAAAAAGAGGGTGAAATAGTATGCATGTTTATTAATACCAGTTTATTTTCTGCTTTAGTCAAGTACAACTAGTATTTAATTATGAACAATTAACTGAAGCCTTAATACTAGATACTGGAAGAAAAGAACAGTATTATTGGTGAAATTTGGCAAAGAACTGATTTTCAATCTTTTTCCTGTTTAGAGAAAACTTCTAGCAAATGAAACTTCTTTTTTTGTTTGTTTTGTTTTTTGGGTTTTTTTGTTTAAAACTCAGTACCTCTCCAGAGAGACCAATGCCTTCTTCATCTGTCCCATACTGCCCAGCAGGTCCATTCTGCAACCGTTCCAAGAGTTCCAACAAAGCAAAGTTCTTTTTCAATCCCCAGACACCAGAATCTCCTATTTTTGATGAAGAGTTAAACAAAGGCGAGGAGAGGAAGAAAAAGCTCAAGCATATATAATTTTGAGAAATTCCACAAACCACAGCTGAGATTCGGACTAATATTAAGAGCATATCAACTACATTAATATTAACCAAGTGAGATACAGCTATCAGTTTTTCTGCAAGCTCACTCCATCTTCTTCCTTCCTTTGATCATCGAGCTACTTAATATTTATGCAGATCTTCCCTCCCAAAAGATGCCAAGATTATTAAAAATTTAGAGAAACTTAGTAAAAATACTTGTAAAATAATCTGCAATAGCTAACAACTAAAGAATACAAGGAACACACAAACACTGTGTATTATAAAAATTATTGTTTTCAGAAGTATAGTGAACATTTCTACCCTGCTAATGGAAGCCATGAAGAATTCCCTACTGAGAAACCTTATTCCCTGTATCACAAGATGTTGCAGTCGAGGCGGTCATGACACAAAGCAGAGACCACAAGCAGTCTCAGTTGGCAACACTTTATTTGTGAACATGGCTGATCTTTTATACACTTTCCAATTGTTTCCTCTTCTTCTACCTTAACTATTGGCCACAATAAGTCAATACCATGCTATTGGTGAAAAGTTATAGTGACTTCACCTAACTTTCTAAAAATGCTTCCTCCAGCTGCAAAGTGCTCTTATCTTTCTTCTCTTGATCTACCTTGGTTACAGCCTTGGAGAAAGCTCCTTATCAGCTTCTTCTTCTTCTTACTTCTCGCTCCTTTAGCTAACAGGCCCGCGGTTAGCCCCTTCCACAATTCCCCCTTTTTGTTTTTGAACTGTAAATACAGCTGCTATTGTTTTTTGCAGGGCCCTTTGCAAAAACCCAAGAAGAGAGGGGACACACAAAACCACAATCACAACCATCAACAAAATTTCCATTCTTAAAACAATCGTTCCTGTCCTTCATCCATCTTCAAGTACTGATATATGGTCTTGGCTAGTGTCATCCACACGTTCTGCTTCAGCTGCGGAACCATCAATCCTGTCCTTTCCCGCACGCTCTAGGTAAGGTTTGACACAGCGAGCAGGAACCCATCGAGGACCATTATCTGTCAAAACACAAGAATAACCCCTTCCCCAGGTTATCAGTTCCACTGGACCAGACCATATACCAGTAATCAAATCCTTGACTCATACCTTGACATTTCTATGGAAATTTGGTTGCTTAGAATTCAAAGAAGAAAAATGGCAAAAGATTGGAGATAACTGTGAGTCAGGTAGGGGACGCAAGAAGTTTAACACATAAACAGCTTTATCTAATCTCACTTGAGGTGACTCCTGTTGCATTCCTCCTTTTTGTTTTTGAACCTGACATTTAAGAAGTCCGTGAGCTCTTTCAATAATTGCTTGGCCTGTGGGGACATGTGGAATACTTGTTGAATGCTCAGTGCTCCAAGCACGAAAGAATGCTTGCATTTTCTGCGAAGCATATGTTGGGCCGCTATCTGTTTTTATGTGACACGGAACACCTAGAATAGAAAAGGCATGATGAAAATGATGAATAGCATCTAGAGATTTTTCTCCTGTGAATGCTGAAGCAACCATTGCATGAGAAAAAGTATCAACTGTAACATGAACATACTTAAAGCGACCAAATTCTGGCATTTTTGTAACATCAGTTTGCCATTCTTCTAACGCAGAAAGACCTCTAGGGTTGGTACCATAATAGTGAGTGACATGAGTCATATGACAACATTAAATACAATGGCTGACAGGCCACCTGTTGTAGCACCACCCAACCCCAGGAGTCCAAAACTTGCACGAGTGAGAGGCCACGATTGAGGCCAGCAAAGTCACAAGAGTATTGTGACAGCTGCTCCAGTGTCAATCAAACCTGTTACTGATATAGTTCCTGGATGACATCCACTGGTGGTGAGAGTGCATGTTTTTTCTGGACAGCTCTCTGTTACTTCCTCAGTCCAGAACACTTGAGGTACTCCTGTCGATCCAACGCTTCCTGTGCTGCAACTTCGGTCCACTGTATTTGGAACACAACTCACAAAAGGTACAAGTTGAGCAATGCAAGTTCCTTTCTGAATAGTGACAGGAGGGTCATCAATGGATACCATAGCATGAATCTGCCCTAAATAATCAGCATCAATAAGCCCTAGATGCACATGAATACCTCTAAGTGTAGTACTTGATCTCCCTATCAAAAATGCACTCAATCCCCGTCCTATCAGACCATAGGCATCGAGGGGCACTTTACATATTTCTTTTGTTAGAATGGTTACTGTGTCAGCGGTGGGTATATCAATGCCTGTGGACCCGCTTGTTGCCCCTGAGTATTGTTCGCAAATGGGTAGCTTTGCAGGGCTGGAAAGGCCCGCATTTGCTGTTGTGGTTGTTGGGGTATTTGTTTCCCCACGCGCCCCTTCGTGCTCCTCTTTGGGTTTCCCGGCAATAGCTGACCATTTGCATGATATTTACTCCTGCATTGTTTAGCAAAGTGCCCAGATTTAGCACAACAATTGCATACAGCATCGCTGCTTGCACTTGGCCTAAATGTTGTTTTCCGGACAGTACACTGTGACTTTACGTGCCCCTGTTGTCCACAATTATAACACTTCGCTGAAGGTCTTAGCACTGCAGCAAGAGCTGCCATTTTATGCTCAACTGAACCAACTTTCGAGCAAGCAGTAACCATTTCAGACAAGGTGAGTTCCCCAGGTAAAGTGTCAATAATCTTTCTGCAGTCTGGGTTTGCATTTTCTTTATCCAATTGTACGCACAATTTGTCTCGCAAAGTTTCATCCTCTACCTGTTTCTCAATAGTGGCAGCAAGTTTTTCTGCAAACTGCAAAAATGGTTTTCTTGTCCCTTGCTGTATAGTGACATATTTCTGTTTTGGAGGTGCCATTTCCATTGTTTTAGTTAAGGCACTCATGCCAATTTGCTGAGCTTGTGCCAAAATCGAAGGATCCCACCTTGCCTGTAAATCTGGATTGGCAAAAGGCCCAGTGCCCAGTAGGGCATCAATACCCACAGCATGACAAGGGTCGTGTTGTGGCAACTGCATATTTGTTAAAGCCGTGCGCTCAGCCACTCGCCTCCAAGATTCTTGAAATACACCATATTGTACTGGCTGGAATAGAATTGTAGCAAGATGAGTGATGTCATAAGGTGCAAGCAAATCTGCATTAATCACACGTATTAATTGCATTACATCTGAGGAATTAATACCATACTGAGCTACTTTCGATTGGAGGTCTTGCACAACCCTCCAGGCAAAGACGTGATGACTGTCATCCTGCCCTGCTCCAGGAGCTGCTTTGAAAGCTGGAAAAGCCATAGGGTTATCACAAGCAACATTTGCATTGGCACTGTTCTCCTGAGGTACTCTTGGAGCACCTAACCTTTCTATGATGTCCCAATTCTTTTCTTCAACTGCTTTCCTCCTAACAAATTCCCAAAACTCCTGAGGGTGTCGAGGAAGCACAGTGACTGCATGGAGGCAAAGTCCATGGGGCAGTAAGGCTAGAGCTCTTAGGAGATGAAGGGACCAGAGCTCCTTGCCCCAACTCAGGTGTTACTGCAGGCGACTCATCACTTGATTCGCTGTTGCTGTCACTGTCAGGTAACGGAGGATACGGCCTTGCAGGTTGTTCAAGCCGCTCAGAGGGGAGCGGGGGGTGGGCAGACGGCTGGACCAGAGAGGAGGGACGCGGTGGGGCAGATGGCTGGGTTTCTCTCTCTGCTAAAGACATTTCAGCTAACTGGCGTAGCAGTGTAGTATATACAGGCACCATCGTGAGCTGCTGTGCAGGTGTGAGATAAGGAGGCTTAGGGGTCTGATAAGAAGAGGCTAGGGCAGGTTGCCCAGAAGTTTTGGCAGCTTTCCCAGAAGCTCTGGCAGCGTGCCAGGTAACTTCCATGGCATCCGAACTTTCTTCACCAAGTTCCCTATCAGTGGCCCCCTCTGCCTCAGCCCCCCCGTCAAACTTTCTTCACCAAGTTCCCTATCAGAGGCCCCCTCTGCCTCAGCCCCCCGTCAGGTTCTGTCATCAGCCCCAACTCTTCGTCCGCATCTTGCTCTGTTTCTCGCTCTGTTTTCCATTCCTTTAATGCCTCAAAGAGCGATCCCCAAGTAACTGCTAGATCGACAACTGTTTTATCTCCCGCTCGAATAACTTGCCAAAGTCTGTCCCCAACTTTTTTCCATGCCTTAACACTAAATGCTGTGTCAGGATCGGTGACAAAATTCTGTGATTTAGCCCACAGCAATATATTACAAAGCGCATAGTCTGATGTATTAATTCCCTTATTTCTTAACAAAACTTTCCATGTAGACAGAACATTTTCTTCCTCTTTAGATAAATTATGTCCCATTATTACTAGTTAGTGGCTCACCTACTTCCAGGTGTCTTGATTGGAGGGAATCAGGTCCAGACCTCCCTGTGGCTTCCACCTGCCACTCTCAGCTGCACCGACGCCGCCTCCCCCACTACGTCCCAGTGGGTCACGGTTGCCAATTGCTAGGACCCCGTATGGGCCCCCACCGACTATGTTCTTATCACGTCGGGGATCACAAGATGTTGCAGTCGAGGCGGTCACAACACAAAGCAGAGACCACAAGCAGTCTCAGTTGGCAACAGTTTATTAATGAAAATGGCTGATCTTTTATACACTTTCCAGTTGTTTACCCTTCTTCTACCTTAGCTATTGGCCACAATAATTCAATACCATGCCATTGGTGAAAAGTTATAGTGACTTCACCTAACTTTCTAAAAATGCTTCCTCCAGCTGCAAAGTGCTCTTATCTTTCTTCTCTTGATCTCCTTGGTTACAGCCTTGGAGAAAGCTCCTTATCAGCTTCTTCTTACTTCTCGGCTTCTTCTCGCTCCTTTAGCTATCAGGCCCACTGTTAGCCCCTTCCACAACAAGATGCAACACTGTCGTGGTTTGACCAGGAAGGAGTGGGAATTCTGGGAAGCTGTGGTCAAACCAATGAAGGTTTTGGGTTTGAGACTGGCGTCCGGTGTGGCCAGTGGGGTTTGGACACACCTCCGAGAATACACAGGGGTTAAAAGCAAGGCACTGCCCTTGGCACTTCCTCTTTTGGACATCGCGGCGAGGAGTTCAGATCTCTCTCTCCCCCGCCCAGCCTGTTGCTGCTGGGCGGGGGAGGGGCCGGCCATGCGGTAGGCCCGGGGCCTGGACAGAGATGGGGTTGAGGGGGCTTCGGGGGGGCTTCGGGGATGGAAGGGTGGAAGATCCCAGAGAGTCAGCCCTCGGGCAGCCAGCCCCCTCCCCCCCCCCCCAGGAGAGCAGCCAGCCAGGAGGAGAAGGAGGGAGAGTGCCCGGCCGGAGCGGCAGCGTGTGGGCGGCGTGCGTGGGAGTCGCTCCGGACCGACAGAGACTGAAAACTTTTAACCCTTTCTTGCATGATTGGGGCCTTGCAAAAATGCTAATCCTCCTCGAAGCTGAATAAGAAGGGAGATAAGAGATGAGATAAGACAAAGACCTGGCCCGAAGAATGTGGAGATGATTGGATGGGGAGAGATGATTTGGAGTGGCCTTTTGGCTGGACTTTTCTCGTGGCTATGGACTCAGTTGTTCCTGTGACACAGACTGCATTTAGGGGGAGGCAGTGGTGCCTCAAAACCAGGAAGGTTCTTCGTGAGGACCCCCAGCCCCAGGGGGTTGGAAAAATATGGGGGGACAGATGTCCCAAAAGCAGAGACTGTGCCTTTTTGGAGTGAGACAAGGCATCCTTGAAAGACAACCCTAAAAGCAGCTCTGGCCATGCGCAGTGGTGAGAGCACTGGGCATGGAAGGAAGATGTTACAAGCGGCAAAAGGACTTTTTTTTTCCGGGCGGTGCCGAAGTGACAGAGAAGCACACGAGGTTTCAGTGTGTTTCCAGGAGAAGCCTATGGAACGAGAAGGACTCCTTTCCTCTTCATGAACTGATGTTTGAGTATACTAAAGTGTGGGGCCAAGGCTGGGCAGTTGTTTTGGGAGAATGTATCGGATTGGGAAAGTCAGGGAGTGGGGAGGAGGAAAGTGGCTTTTTTGTAAGGTTTTCAATTTCTTTTTTTTTTTCCCTTTTCCTTATAGTCTCTCCCTATTTTCCTGTAGTGTAGGTAATAAAGTGTTCTTTATGTTTAAGTTGGAGCCTGTTTTGCTTATTCCTGGTCACATCTCACAGCAGACACCAGGGTGAGGCATTTTCATGGGGGGCACTGGCTCTGTGCCAGGCTCAAACCATGACAAACACCAATTGCAGATCTCATGCCAGCAAAATCTAAGTAAGAGTTAAAACAATATTCAGAAAAAAAATCCAATGTGCTACACTATTTGATAAAATGGAAGATCACTCATACTCACTAGAGCAAAGCAGAAACCCATGTCTACTCCTGCATGATCCTTAATTCGTAGAAGTTAACATGAAGTAATGAGATGAGAAGCAAAATCAGAACGGCATCCCAATAACTGCTGCTAAATGGTAACCATATTGGCCACATAGCATATGAGAATCCTAGAAGTTGCTTCTTCAAGGAATTGGCATTTCTTGACTCTTTTCCAGTGTGACTGTCATAAATTTAAAGACATTTTGTCTGTTGCAAGGAAAAGGTGGCTCATGAGATCAAGCATCATCTTTGAGCACTGGATAATTACTTTTTAACCATAACAAAACCACAAAATTGTTTACATTGGGAGGGTCCTCTTCATCTCTTTGCCTAGGTCACCTAGAACTGGGTGCCCAGGACCACACCCAGGCATCTTCTGAAAATCTCCAAGGAGGGAGATGCTATCGCCTCTCTGGACAACATGTGGCAGAGCCTGGTTCGTCTTACACTCAAAACTATTTCCTTATATGCAGAAAAACTTGTGCATTTCAGTTTGTGCACATGACACATCAGCTATCTACATGAACTCAAGGAAACAGTATTCCCATGCGTTTTACCAGAGAGCCCAGACTACTTGAATTGTCCAGTTGTTTCATGTTGTTTCCTAACTCCTAAAGTATGCTGCCCGGTGGCAGTCTCGTATGTGCCCTTCATCCTTCTGGAATTCAGTGTCATCTCACTGGTCTTTTACAGACATGAAGTGTGGAGAGCCTGGTTCAAGCCTGGTCCAAGCATAGCTTAAAGAAAGAGGCCATGAAGGTACTCAGCTAAGGGAAAAATAAAAGGCAGCTGTAAAGCAGCAGTTCCCAGGCTTGATCCTGTAAATAATAAAGGTTCTCAGCCACCTTTTATATAAAAAACAAGATTCTCAGACCGTTTTCTCAAAAACAGGCAAACATTCTGTCCTTGGCTGCTCTGGGAACAGATGGCCGTTCTGGGAACAGATATAAAGGTTTTGAGAACTTTTCATATCATGGTGAGAACACTGATCTTGGTTTCAATAAACAAACTTCAGCTATTGTAAACAGAAGGAGGAGCTGAAGTTTTCTCTACAGCCTATCGGGAGCTCAGATTTTGCAATATGCATGAAGTGAATTAGCACTGTTATAAAAGGTGCCTGGGTGATCAATAAATCGGAGTCAATGCTGACCAACAAAGGTGGGTTGTCTCCCTTCACTTCAACAATGAAGTTTTACTTCTTCAATATGGACATTTATCAAACACTCCATAGACTGTGATTTATCATTAGAATGACGGCAGTTCTAAATGACCAGACAGATAACAACTACACAGTTATGAGAAATACCCAGCGGGTAACCACACTGCTTTATGTAGCTTCAACTTTAACTTCATGAAACTGTTTTTCCCTAGTCCATCTTCCTCACAGACTATAGACTGTAATACTCTATTTCAAATTTGGTCACTGAGAATTTATGTGCCTCACAGATGAAAGGCAATAAATGGATGATACTGTTTTCCTATAGCAATAAATGCGAGCATTTTGAACTATTTTATGCTCCAACACTCTCAATGGGTATAAACAACACTGATAACCTATTTAAAAAAAATATGTTAACCAGTAAAGACCGTGCATTTGCTGCTTGCAGAAATGGGCCTATGGAAGCACTAGTCAGTAACTAGTACTATCTAACCGAAGTTAGATATAAAGCCAGATGCTTTTAAAAGTCTGTGCTTTTAAAGTCAGGGACCTCCGCATTTATCAGTTCCATGGTGGAAGCCTTCCCTGCTTTAGAGAGGCACTACATTACCAACACCCAATCTAAGATCAGTGCACTCCACAAAATAAGCTGCAAACAAACAAAATATTTTGACTTTTATTTATCACAGATCTTGAAGGAGTTTACAGAAGGTATGTTATGTTCCTCCAAAATTACACTAAGCACCAGCAAAGTCATCTGCTTTGATATATTCTGACCTCAGAGCTTGTTGGGAATTTGGCTGGCTAAAGACTGGAAAAGTACAAAACCGTGGCTAATTCCAAGTCCTGCACCTGTAAGATAGTGTGTCCTTGGGCATAGCTGTAGTATGATAACAAATAGTGAAAGAGACATGAGAAAAGAGAGATGTAACCCCTAAGGAATGGGGAAGAACTGATGTTGTGGTGTGGCCAATTGACGGTGTAAATTACAGAATATTCATGAGCTTATTATTTGCTGTATAAGTGTCTGATGCTCTCTTCAATAAACGGAACTTGTTTATCACTCATATTGAGTGTCCGAGTCTCCCCTCAGCGACAAATGGCTCATCCCTGACAAAGGCCTCATTTCTGAGACAAGAGCTTAGTAATTTTTTAGGTTGAGCACTCCTACCAAGATCACTGTTTTTTCCATAACACAGAACGAGTCACCTCTTATTACCAACTGAGGAAATACAGAGCACTATATATATGCTTTTAGAATTTAATTTGCATCAAAACAGTTTTTAAACAGTCTGGATTTGCTAAATAGGTATCTAGACAGACTAACTCTCAGAAAACAAAGCACTGGAAAGTGGCTATGTGGTTCCCTTCTAGGGTGTTTAGCACTTTCCCACAGCAAACTAACTGTGCACAACCTTCAGTTTCTACAGCACACAAAATAGTGACATTAGCAACACAGCAATATAATGGCTGATACTAACACGCACCTTCTATTTTCAGATTAGCCACTAATCCAGATAGCCATTAATAGCCCAGTATTAATGGATGTACATGTACCAAAAGGATAAACCTACTTAAGTAACAGATTATAGTTCCTAGCCTTTAAGCAAACATTGTCTTAGCCTTTAGGCAAACACTGGGTAAGGCTGCAAGAGGAACAAGCTACACAATCATTACAGAGTTTCTTACAAAAGTCTTTTCTTTCACAGGTTTTAGTGTTTATTACAAAAACCCTAGAAACGGAGAAGTACTGTCCTGGTTTAGGGCAAATTTGTTAAAGAATCTCCAAAGGAGGGCCCCTCCAGAAAGTAAAACCCACACGGCCCCTCCCCCCAACCGGTTCGGGAAAAAATTCCTCGGAGAGAGGTGGAAAGAACCTGTTTATTTGACCGGCCCAGCACCCCCCAGCACACAAAATGAACAATACCCGATGACACCGCTTTGAGAAAGATGGCAAAATCAGAAAGTCTCTTTCAGGGGGTGGTTGCTCTGTTCTCAGTCCCTCCGGCGCTGGCCCAGCTGCTGCAGCCGAACCTTCGGTGTTCCCGGGTCCCGGTCCGGAGCAGGTTCAAGATGGTCACAGGAACAGGAGAGGAGAAACAGTCCAAGAAGCAATGTGGACTGTTTAGCTAGAACTAGCTAATAAGCAGAGGCAGAAAGCAGAGCAGAAGCAAGAGCAGAAAAAGAGAGCAAGCAAAAGCAGCAAGCTGAAGCTGGAAGTGAAAAAACAGCCTTATGTACCACTTGTCTCTGTGTTCCTGATAAGAGAAACCCAAACAAAACTTCCACTCTTCAGAGCCGGTCTTAAAGGCACAGAACAGATGAATGAGGATATACAAGCATCATAACGTCACCCCAGGACACAGAGGGAGCCGCATGAAATGTTATCGATGCGGAGGCATGGGTCATATGCGCCGGGAATGCCAAGCCACAGGACTTTGGTGCCAAAAATGCCGCTCGGACAGCCATAATACGGGCGCCTGCAGACAGAGATTGGGAAACTTCCCCAGGAGCGCGAACCGCAGCGACGGCTCCCCAACACAAGTCGTCGCTGCAGCAGCAACACCCCCGCCTGCCTCCAACCCGCCACAGCCGAGAGCCTCGGCTTGGACCTGGCAGCCGCAGTAGATGTTACATTGATGACCCCGCACCCTCAAAAAAACCCAACAGGGATTCATGGACCTATTGTTATACAGGATAAAGCGGTGGGTGCTTTGCTTTTCGGAAAATCATCTGCGTCTATGTTGGGATTATTTGTTTTGCCTGGCGTCATTGATGCGGATTATACAGGAGAAATTATGGTGATGGTGCATACCCCTTTTCCCCCACTCCAAATCAATAATGGACAGAGGATTGCTCCGTTAGTACCACTTGAGCAAATGACTAAGGGATTACAAGCTATAAAAGGACAAGAGAGGGGGGGGAAATGGTTTTGGATCTACCAGAGGACTTACCTTGTTGACTTTGAACCTTTCTGAGAGACCCAAGAAAAGGGTGGAAGTGGAATTTCAAGGACAAAAAAGATCATTTTCAGGTCTGTTTGACACTGGAGCAGATTCCAGCATCATTAGCCCTAGCTGTTGGCCTCAACACTGGCCTTTGCAGCCAGCAGCCACCACAGTGACTTGGGTTAGAGGCTTTACCCTGGCTAGCCGTTTGCCTCCTCTCCGGGTTTGCATAGATGGAAAACAGCTAACAGCTATTTTTTCAGTAGTCCAATTACCACCTACCGTGCAATGCCTTATAGGGCGGGACATTATGGCTCAGTTGGGGGTGGTTTTAACTAATGAACACCCTTTGGAGTAAAAGCCATTGCTTGGACTTTCCCAATTCCCATCACCTGGACTGTTGACACCCCGGTATGGGTTAAGCAATGGCCCTTAAAAGAGGAAAGTCTTCAACACGCACATCAGCTGGTATCAGAACAATTTCAACAGGGACACCTGCGGTTATCTACCAGTCCCTGGAATACTCCAATTTTTGTGATAAAGAAAAAATTTGGGAAGTACAGGTTACTCCACGATTTGCGTGCTGTTAATAATCAAATGGAGCCTATGGGCGCATTACAACCTGGATTACCTAACCCTGCAATGATTCCAAAGGATTGGCCTCTGCTAATCATTGACCTGAAGGATTGTTTTTGCACTATTGCCCTTCATCCACAGGATATGCGACGGTTTGGCTTTACATTGCCTGCAATTAACAGGGAAGGGCCTGATCAAAGGTTCGAGTGGACTGTACTTCCGCAGGGAATGCACAACAGCCCCACCTTGTGTCAGCTTTATGTTAATGCAGCATTGCAACCATTAAGAAAACAATGGCCGAGCACAGTGATATATCATTACATGGATGATGTCTTGTTTGCTCAGCCCGTGCCTTTTACAGAACAACAAATCCAGAAAATAAGGACCACGCTGGCACAATATTCTTTGGTGATAGCTCCTGAGAAAATTCAAACAACAGCCCCCTGGAAATATTTGGGATGGTCCATGTCGGAGCAAACCGTAAAACCTCAGAAATTGGAGTTAAAAACAAAGATGGCAATTTTAAATGATGCTCAAAAACTTTTGGGTGATTTGCAGTGGCTAAAGCCAATAGTGGGAATACCCAACGAACTACTGGATGAGTTGCGCCCGCTACTAAAAGGAACTGACCCAACCTGCCCGGTGCGAATCACTGACAAACAACAGCGGGTCATTCAGCAAATTCTGGACTGTGTTACACATGGACAGGTTTACCGAAGGGATCCAGAATTACCCATAGACTTGACAATTTGGAATGGTCCAAAATATCTTCTTGGAGCGCTAACGCAATTCAAAAAGAAAACGGGGGAGACACGGATACTAGAATGGCTTTCCCCTCCGTTACAACAAACTAAAACTCTTTTTCAAAAAGTTGAAATGTTAGCAGATCTAATAAAGAAAGGCAGAGAAAGGATGTTACAGGTGGCAGGGGCGGAACCAGCTATCATCAGGATGCCAACGAAAAAGGACACTTTGGATTGGTACCTGAATAATTCAAAAGAACTACAGGAAGCTCTTTTAGGTGCATGTTGCCCTATTGAAACGGACAAGCTTTCACCAGCTTCGGTTCAATGGATAGGGGACTGGGACTGGATAACTCGCCCAAAGCGAGAAAACTCGCCTATACCAGATGCTATTACTGCATTCACAGATGCTGGCAGGAAGTCAAGAACTGCTGCAATAACTTGGCAAGAAAAGGGAATATGGAAACATCACATTCTGCAAGCAGAGGCAGTGGACAGCTTACAAACCATGGAACTGTTAGCAGTGGTATGGGCAATGGCACAGCTTAAGGAACCATTGAACATTGTTACAGACTCTTTGTATGTTGCAGGAGTTGTAGCAAGAATTGAAGATGCCTCCATAAAGGAGGTACAAAATCCGAGACTGTATGAACTGTTAATGCAGCTGAAGAAGGCTACAAGATAAGGGAGCACGCTTATGCTGCAATTCATGTTAGGAGCCACAAATGGAATGTTGGTTTAGGAGAAGGGAATGATAGGGTGGATAAATTGGTTACTATAACCCAAAACACACCCCTGTCAAATCACCAATTTGCACGAGAAGCTCACTCAATGTTTCACCAAAATGCAAAAGGCTTAAGTAGAGAATTTAAGGTAACACTCACAGAAGCAAAAGCCATTGTGAGGGCCTGTCCAACTTGTAGTCACCATAATGGGGGTAGTGATTTAGGCTTAGGAGTAAACCCACGAGGCCTGCAAACAAATGAGTTATGGCAAAAGGATGTCACACACATCCCTAGTTTTGGCAGGCTAAAATACGTACATGTGTCTATTGATACTTATAGCAAATATATTTGGGCAAGGGCTCAGACAGGAGAAAGAGCAATACATGTGGAAAGGCATTTGTATAGTTGCTTTACAGTGATGGGTACACCAAAAAGAATTCAAACAGATAATGGTTCTGCCTATATCAGTCAGAGGATAGGGAGATTTTTAAGAAATTGAGGAATTGAACATGTTACAGGCATTCCAAACTCCCCGACAGGGTCAAGCCATCATTGAAAGGGCAAATGGTACCTTGAAAAGGTATTTAGCCAAACATGAGGGAGTAACTGACCCCCAGGTGAGGTTGCTAAAAAGTTTGTTTGTGATCAATCACTTGTGTGTATTTGGGGATGCAGGGCAACCCCCGGCGGAGTTGCATTATAAGCCACAAGAGGTTGCTGAGCAGAAAAAAGAAATATGGGTAAGATACAGGGACCCCAAGACAGGGCTGTGGAAGGATCCTGCTAAGGTCCTGTTCTGGGGAAGGGGATATCTCTGTATTTCCAGCCCTGCAGGAGCACTGTGGGTACCTGCCAAGTGGACTAAACCTGTTCTTGATGCAGCGATTGGTGGACCACCTCATGGAAGGGGACAAGGAACGTCTGGAGAAGAAACTGCCCCTGATCCTGCGACCACTACTGCTACAGCTGAAGGGACACTCGAAAGCGGTCGACAGGGCCGTGACACGCCACTGCCGGACGGCCAAGGAACTGGTTGACACCGCCGAATCATTATCATCTTTCCACATAAGGGGACTGGCAAGGGAGAAGTGCCTTGACTGCCGCAGCCCAGATTGTGCTGCTTGGGTAGCACTATATTGTGGGGGTTGTGGTAGGACCTTTTGGGTGGAACAGTCATTGCTTTGGCATTTGTGGTGTAACACCTGTGACCGTAAAAACACATAGGGCCATGATTGGGAATGGGAACTACGGAGACAGACAGGGCTAAATACAGCTTCAGCTTTCGATCTTTATGAGTCTCATGAACAGAAAATTTTGGCTTACTATCGGTGGGAGGTACAGTATATTTTGAAAAGGGTTAATGCTCAAAGTAGGTCATACATAGCCTCTGCAAGGTGTAGAAAATTGGTGCCCTTAACACAGCGTTTTGTTGTAGGACCCGTTAAAGGAGATCCTGATAAGGCATTAGATCGCTGCATTAAGGAACTACAGGAGTGGAGACTACAAGTGTCAGGAGCGGTAAAGTTAAAGACTGATAAAAAAAAGAAAGCAAGAAAAAGAACAGAAAAATGAGGGGCTTATTTTTATTATACTGCTTAGTGCAGTGGTGGCTGGAGTAGTAGGGGTAACACACTTTAATCAACCAAGAGATAATATATGGATAACGCTTGTTAATCAAATTAACCAATCATCGCTTTGTCTCAGCCTTGGAGGGGTTACTAACCCATTTTGAACATGCTTGGTGGGACTCCCAGTGTGGTCTCCTTGGGAATTTTGCAGTCTGATCGATAACCAAACTCTATGCATGCATAATATGACAAAAATTAAATTGCCCGCGCAACAAGGGTATACTGCAAGTCAAAGTGACGGCTACCGCCAATGCTTACTAATCCAATCACTTAATACTCCTTTGCACTCTCCTCCAGAGGAATTGGATATTTTGAGAAGTGCAAACACCAGTATGACTAACACCTCAAATGGTGGATGGTTCAGTTTTGATCCTTTAAATCTTCAGAAGTTGAATCAGCATAGAGGAACATGGGCTACTTTGGATTCATCTCTGAGTCTGAGCACAGTGTCTCAGCAGCTTTATAGCCAATGTAACAGCACTAATATCGTGACACCAATGAAATTACCCACAGGGATACTTTTAATTTGTGGGGACAGAGCCTGGAATGGTATACCAGCCCGCCCACAGGGTGGATCTTGTTATTTGGGAAAATTGTCATTATTTCATCCCAATGTATTTATATTAATGCAACTAAACCAAAATGCAAGCAGACAGAGGCGTAGCCTACATGACTTAGACTGCAGTCAGATAGGAGACCCACGGTTCTGGAGTGAGCTGAAGCAAGTAGTGGATTCAACTATCCTGTCAGGAGGTGCTGCAAACAAAGCTATGAACTTAGCAAAACAACTGGGGTGCTGGGCCAAGGGTGAATTAAATAAGACATCACAAATTTTAGATATGTTAACCGCAGATGTACAAAGTGTTAATCATGCTGTTTTGCAAAATAGAGCCGCTATAGATTTTTTGCTTTTAGCACAAGGGCACGGGTGTGAAGAGCTTGAAGGGATGTGCTGCATGAATTTGCCTGATCACTCTGTATCCATTAATGCTAAGATAAAAGAATTGCAGCAGGGACTTCACAATCTCAAAGAAGAGGAAGGACTGGGAATTGATGAATGGCTTAAAAGTTTGGGACTTGGACCGCGGCTTAGGAACCTTGTGACATATGCTATAGGGATACTAGGTGTGCTTTTAATGCTTTTGCTTATTTTACCTTGTATTTTTACTTGTATTCAAAATATGGTCAATAGAATGATAGAAAAAACCTGGCAGACTAACCTCCTTGCACAAAAAGAAAACGGGGGAAGTGTGGAGAGTTTTGTGCAGACGTGGCTTGAAGAAAAAGGTCATGATCATATACAACTGGTTAAGCAGTAAAAAGCAGCTGTAAGCAGTAAGTTCTCAGCCTTTTTCCTTACGAGAAAAACAACAACACTGCGTCCTTGAGCAAATAACAAGAAAAACACGGTGAAAAACATGGTGTCCTTGAATGTAGTCAACAGCAGGATAAAAAACAAGTACTAGTCTCAACAAGAAAACCACAAGTATTTTGAGAAAGTAGCCACAAAAGGAGGGGTTGATATGTAATCTGTAACCAACGATGAGCTCAGCTTTTGCAATATGTATGAGCTTAATTAACACTACTATAAAAGTATGTAAGCTGGATCAATAAATTTGAGACCGATGATCATCAATAGGATGTGCTCGTCTCCCTTCACTTCCATCAGTACTGTCTCTCCCAGTGTCCTGCTGGACAAGATGTCCAGCACACAGCTGGATAAGCAAGAACATCATGTGTTGGGAGAGCAGCTGGTTCATGGGTCAGGCACAAGGGGTTGCAGCAAATGGGGTGACATCAGAGTGGTGCCTTGTCACTAGATGGGTTCCATGGGGCTCCACCTTAGGATCTGTGCTCTTCAACATCTTCAGAAATTATTGGGTGCAGGACTGGGAGGGATACAAAGTTCACAGATCATACAAAACTGGGAGGAGCTGTTGGCTTTGGCTGGGAGGCTCTGCAGAGAGGGCTGGGCAGTCACCAACCACATGAAGTTCAAGAGTAAGGGGAAGGTGCCACGTTATGCATCTGATGTGGGGCAACACTGAATGTACAGACAGACTGGGAATGAGAGGCTGGAGAGCAGTGCCATGGAAAGGAGCCCTGGGCAAGCTGATGGCAAGCTGAACATGAGCCAGCAGTGCCCTGGCAGCCAGGAGGGCCACCCGTGTCCTGTGGGGCATCAGGGATAACATCACCAGCCGGGCAAGGGAGGGATTGTCCTGCTCTGCTCTGCCCTGGGGCAGCCTCACCTCGAGTGCTGGGGGAACTTTTGGTGCTCCAGTGTAAGAAGGGCAGTACTGGAGAGTGTCCATTGAGGGCATGGAGGGGTGAAGGGCACTGAGGGGAAGCAGGATGAGGAGTGGCTGAGGACACTTGGTCTGTTCAGCCTGGAGGAGACTGAGGGGAGACACCACTGCAGTCACAACTTCCTCCCGAGGGGAAGAGGAGGGGCAGGCACTGATCTCTGCGGCGTGGTGAGCAGTGACAAGACTGAGGGAATGGCCTCAAGCTGTGTCACAGGGATTTAGGTAAAATATTAGAAAAAGGTTCCTCACCCAGAGGGTGGTTGGGCGCTGGAATAGGCTCCTCAGGGAAGTGGTCACAGCACCAAGTCAGCCAGGGTTCAGAAAGTGTTTGGAGGATGCTCTCAGGCAAACAGTGTGGTCATTGGGAATGGCCTGTGCAGGGCCAGGAGTTGAAATCGGTGATCCTTGTGGGTCTCTTCCAACTGAATATTATTCCATGATTCTATGTTTTATACGATGCTTGCTGATTATAAATTCTGTTTCAGTAAATAAAAAGTTAGCATGTAAGCTTCACTTGTTTTTCAGCTGTGCCAAGATGGACATGTTAAACAATTGCTTGTACTTGTATTATCAAATCCCATGACACATAATAGAAAGAATGTAAGAGCGATGTATCTTTGTTTCTCATGACATCTTAGAGTTATGGCCATAAAAACAACTACATAATAGCTACTCATCTTTTCTGATCTTCTTGGTAACAATTCAGTAAATTAGTTTTGTTTTGACTTTCTCTTCGCTGCTAGACATGGAACAGAACTAATATGATTAAATCACATACAGTGTTGTAAACTGAGACGAGTATGTCCTGGGGTGACGTTATGATGCTTGTATCCCCATTCATCTGTTCTGTGCCTTTAAGACTGGCTCTGAAGAGTGGAAGCTTTGTTTGGGTTTCTCTTATCAGGGACACAGAGACGAGCAGTACATAGGGCTGTTTTTCACTTGCGTTTTGCTTCAGCTTGCTGCTTTGCTTGCTCCCTTTTATGCTCTTGCTTCTGCTCTGCTTTGGCCTCTGCTTATTAGCTAGTTCTAGCTAAACAGTCCACATTCCTTCCTGGACTGTTTCTCCTCTCCTGTTTCTGTGACCATCTTGAACCTGCTCCAGACTGGGACCTGGGAAACACTGAAGGTTTGGCTGCAGCAGCTGGGCCAGTGCCAGAGGGACTGAGAACAGAGCAACCACCCCCCGAAAGAGACTTTCTGATTTTGTCATCTTTCTCAAAGCGGTGTCATCGGGTATTGTTCATTTTGTGTGCTGGGGGGTGCTGGGCCAGTCAAATAAACAGGTTCTTTCCACCTCTCTCCGTGGAATTTTTTCCCGAACCGGTTGGGGGGAGGGGCCGTGTGGGTTTTGCTTTCTGGAGGGGCCCTCCTTTGCAGATTCTTTAACAAATTTGCCCTAAACCAGGACAAAATATTTGTTGCCCAAACGTGGGGTGAGAGAGAGAGTGGAAAAACCCTGTTTTGACTGCATTTTGGCTGCTATTACTTTGTGTTCGTTTAAATCAGCTAATAGCCATGCTTTTTGGATTCATAATGATTATTGGGGTGAAGGTTTGCATGCATTTCTGGTCCCTAGGGTTTTTTGAGATTTTAATACCTCTCTGGTCCCTAGGTTTATTTTCTTATCCAGAAATAGCTTTAGCATTGCCCCTAATACGTAGTTTTTACAGCAGAGGGGCAGTGACCAGAATAGCTATCCTGCTGGGCTTGGTGGCAATAATGTGCAAGAAGTTGATAAACATGCTAGGGTCTGCTCCAGGTATGAATGGTTCATGGCTATGGTTATGCATCCAGTTTGTTGCAGGAGGAGCAGGAGGGAATGAGGTTTTTCAGCCTCTGCTTTCCTCCTTCTCCTATGAATCAGTTGCATCACTAGTGAAGGATGTTCAGTTTCCCTTCAATGTTAAAGAAACCATCTTCCTGGTATTCAATCTGGTAACCTTCCTCTATACAGCCTGCTGCTTCTCTAGAATGACGACTGAGATTTCTAGACGGGCTGATGAGACACCTGACTCAGGAGTAGACCCAGGTTTGGAAAATCCTAAGTGGTGTGGGAAATGGGAGGATATGGGCCAAATCCTGAAGGAATTCTCTGACCCTATAGTGTGGGATTTTCCCCATAAACAAATTCACAACCCAGCTGAGGTGGGGAAATATCTGAAAGAGAAGTACCAGGATGAGCCTAAGGAGAGGAAGGTCATTGCAGTGAGCTGGGCCCTGGCATATGCTTATCGCACACTGCTAGATACTTTAGGGCAGCAGACAGAGGCAGGGGGGCAGGGAGATAAATCAGCAACTGTCCCGGTGACTCAGGCTGCAGCCAACACCCCAGGCTCGAAGGCAGCAGCTAAACCCATGGCTGTTGCTACCAGCACTAGAAGTGGGAAATGCACAGCCAAGACCAATCGACCAGTGGACGATGATGATGATGATGATGATGCAGGAGAAGGAACCTCAGTGCCTCCTGACATAAAATCAGGAGTCAAAGCAGCAGGTGCAAGATCAGATGCCAATATTGAGTCCTTTTCCCCAAAGGACCTTTGTGGCCTATGGAAGGATTACACTCGAAGGTCTGATGAATCCATAATTAGTTGGCTGGTCCGTCTCTGGGATGCTGCAGGCGAGGCTACCGTTTTGGATGGCACTGAAGCCAGGCATTTGGGATCCCTGTCACAGGATCCTGTCATAGACCAAGGAATGATGAGGGGGGCTAACTCTCACAGCCTTTGGGAACGGGTCCTAAGAAGTGTAGCAGAAAGATACCTGTGTGCAGACGATCTCTATATGCAGCAGACTCAGTGGAAGACAATAGAGCAAGGGATCCAACGCCTGAGAGAAATTGCCGTGGCAGAGATTATCTTCTCAGATGATGTAATAACTAGGAACCCAGACTTAGTACCATGCACGTCTGTGATGTGGCGAAAACTTGTACGACTCGGGCCACATGAATATGCTTCTGCCTTAGCCATCATGAAGAGGGATGAGAGGGGTGAGACTGTGCTTGACATGGCAAGGAAGCTCCGAGCATATGCAGATGCTGTACAAGGCCCAACACATGCCAGAATCGCAGTGGTAGAAACACGTCTGCAGAACATAGAGGATAAGATAGAGGAGAATCATAAGAAGCTTAGAGAGGAGAATAAAGAAGACCACCAAATTTCAGCAGTACAGATCCGAGGTTCCGGTATCCAAGGCAGACGTTTCCCAGATGGTGAGAGAAGATACACCCCACGAGCTGAGCTGTGGTTTTACCTGCGTGATTGTGGGGAAAACATGAGAAGGTGGGATAGGAAACCTACCGCTGTTCTGGCACGACGGGTGCGTGAACTGAAGGAAGCCACCAGGAGGAAAGCAGCTCCAGTTGCCCATAGCCGAACAGCCAGGTACGGTGATGATGACATGTGTGATCCCCTTGAAGGAACCTCCAAAACATACACCCAGGGAAAGAATGATAACCAGGCTTAGAGGGGCCCTGCCTCTAGCCAGGTAGAGGCTAGGGAAAATCGTGTTGTCTGGTCTGTGTGGATTCATTGGCCTGGCACATTGGAACCACAAGAGTACAAAGCATTGGTTGATACTGGTGCGCAATGCGCATTAATCCCACCAAGACATGTGGGGACAGAATCTATTTCTATTGCTGGTGTGACAGGGGGATCCCAGGATTTCACTTTGGTTGAAGTTGATGCGAGCCTGACCGAAAATGAGTGGAAAAAATACCCTATAGTGACTGGCCCAGAGGCCCCATGCATTTTGGGCATAGACTACCTTCGAAGCGGGTATTTCAAAGACCCAAAAGGACTCAGATGGGCATTTGGGATAGCTGCTGTAGAGACAGTGGGCATCCAGCAATTGAACACCTTGCCTGGGTTGTCTGAGAATCCATCTGCAGTAGGATGCCTGACGGGAGAAGAGCAACAAGTGCCAATTGCCACTTCCATAGTGCATCGATGGCAGTATAGGACCACTCGAGATGCTGTGATCCCCATCCATAAGATGATCCGAGAGCTGGAGAGCCAAGGGGTGGTCAGCAAGACCCACTCACCCTTCAACAGCCCCATTTGGCCTGTGTGAAAATCTGAAGGAGAATGGACATTGACTGTGGACTACCGTGCACTGAATGAAGTGACTGCACCACTGAGTGCTGCTGTGCCAGACATATTAGAGCTCCAATATGAGCTTGAGTCCAAGGCAGCAAGGTGGCACGCCACTATAGACATTGCCAATGCATTTTTCTCCATTCCTCTGGCAGCAGAATGCAGGCCTCGGTTTGCTTTCACATGAAGGGGAGTGCAGTACACCTGGAACCGACTGCCCCAGGGGTGGAAGCACAGCCCCACCATCTGCCATGGAATGATCCAGACTGCGCTAGAAAGGGGTGAGGCCCCAGAACATCTGCAGTATATTGATGACATTATTGTGTGGGGGAACACCGCTGCGGAAGTGTTCAAGAAAGGGAAGGAAATCATCCAGATCCTCCTGGGAGCTGGTTTCGCCATTAAAAAGAGCAAAGTCAAGGGACCAGCTCATGAGATTCAGTTCCTGGGAGTGAAGTGGCAAGATGGACAGCGTCAGATTCCTATAGATGTCATCAACAAGATCACAGCAATGTCTCCACCCACCAATAAGAAAGAGACATAAGCTTTCCTAGGTGCCATGGAGGATGCATATTCCTGAGTACAGTCAGGTCGCGAGCCCTCTTTACCTGGTCACCCGCAAGAAGAACAATTACCACTGGGGCCCTGAGCAGCAGAAAGCCTTTGCCCAGATTAAGCAGGAGATTGCTCATGCAGTAGCCCTGGGCCCAGTCAGGATAGGACCAGATGTGAAGAACATGCTCTACTCTGCAGCTGGGAATCATGGCTTGTCCCATAGCCTTTGACAGAAGGTGCCTGGGGAGACTTGGGGTTGACCACTGGGATTTTGGAGTCAAAGCTACAGAGGCTCTGAAGCCAACTACACTCCAACAGAGAAAGAAATCTTGGCTGCCTATGAAGGAGTCCAGGCTGCCTCAGAGGTAATAGGCACTGAAGCACAACTCCTCCTGGCACCCCGACTACCGGTGCTGGGGTGGATGTTCAAAGGCAAGGTTCCTTCCACTCACCATGCCACCAGTGCTACATGGAGCAAGTGGATTGCTCTCATCACTCAGCGCGCCCGTATAGGTAAACTGAATCGCCCTGGGATTTTGGAGGTCATTACAAATTGGCCCGAAGGTGAGAATTTTGGTGTCACAGATGAAGAGGAACAAGAACCAGTGACACGTGCTGAAGAGGCTCCTCCCTATAACCAACTGCCCCCAGAGGAAACATGCTACGCTCTTTTCACTGACGGTTCCTGTCGCATCGTAGGGATGAACCGGAAGTGGAAAGCAGCCGTATGGAGCCCCAAATGACAGGTTGCACAAGCTACCGAAGGAGAAGGTGGATCAAGCCAATTTGCTGAACTCAAAGCTGTTCAACTGGCCCTAGACATTGCTGAGAGAGAGAAGTGGCCAAGGCTCTACCTCTACACTGATTCATGGATGGTAGCCATGGTAGCCAATGCTCTGTGGGGATGGCTGGAGAGGTGGAAAAAGGCTAACTGGCAACATAGAGGGAAACCAATTTGGGCTGCTGATGAGTGGAAAGACATTGCTACCAGGATAGGGAGGCTACCTGTGAAAGTCCGCCATGTAGATGCCTGTCTCCCCAAGAGTAGAGCTAATGAAGAGCACCAAAACAATGAGCAGGTAGACCAAGCTGCAAAGATAGGGGTGTCCAAGATAGACCTAGTCTGGGAACACAAGGATGAGTTATTCCTAGCTCGATGGGCCCATGATGCCTCAGGCCATCAGGGCAGAGATGCCATCTATAAGTGGGCACGAGACCGAGGGGTGGATCTAACCATGGACAGTATTTCTCAGGTTATCCATGACTGTGAGACGTGTGCTGCCATCAAGCAGGCCAAGCGAGTGAAGCCCCTCTGGTACGGTGGGCAGTGGTCCAAGTACAAGTATGGGGAGGCCTGGCAGATTGACGACATCACACTGCCCCAGACATGCCAGGGCAAGCGCTACATGCTGACCATGGTGGAGGCCACCACTGGATGGTTGGAAACCTACCCTGTGTCTCATGCTATGGCCCGGAACACCATCCTGGGCCTGGAAAAGCAAGTCTTGTGAGACATGGCACCCCTGAGAGGACTGAGTCAGACAACGGGACTCATTTCAAGAGCAGCCTTATCAACACCTGGGCTAGGGAACATGGCATTGAGTGGGTGTACCATATCCCCTACCATGCACCAGCTGCAGGAAAAGTGGAGAGGTACAATGGACGACTAAAAACTCAGTTGAAAGCTTTGGGTGGGGGATCTTTCAAAAATTGGGAGCAGCATTTAGCAAAGGCCACCTGGTTAGTTAACACCTGAGGTTCCACCAACCGAGCAGGTCCTGCCCAGTCTGAGTCCCTGAATGTAATTGAAGGAGACAAAGTCCCAGTGGTACATATCAGAGGTTTGTTAGGGAAGACTGTGTGGATCAATTCTGCCTCGAGTACAGACAAACCCATTCATGGGGTTGTCTTTGCTCAGAGACCAGGTTGCACGTGGTGGATAATGCAAAGAGATGGAACAACACAATGTGTACCTCAGGGAGATCTGATTGTGGGGTAAGAATGATATGGAATATCACTGTTCATTGGATGTTACTGCCATTGTCTGTACATTAAACTATACAGACATGAGATAGAAGGAAATGTGTAAGTGTTGAAGGTCTGGACAAGTGCAAGATGGAGAAGGAAATGTGTGTCAAAGGTCTGAGCAAGTGATAGATGGAGCTTTAAGTGAGTAAAGTGAAAGGGGGGAATCCTGCAGCTCTGTAGTATAGGGCCTGGATTCAGTGGTCCAGTGTGAGGATGTGATGAGGGCATGATGGGTATTGCTTGTAAATTTTGGGGGAACAGATGGAAATTTTGTATGAATAATGCATGATGTGTGGTAGTATGTTGATGATATGGGGATAAGGGGTGGAATGTCCTGGGGTGACGTTATGATGCTTGTATCCCCATTCATAAGTTTCTGTGCCTTTAAGAGTGTCTCTGAAGAGTGAAAGTTTTGTTTGGGTTTCTCTTATCAGGGACACAGAGACAGGCAGTACATAGGGCTGCTTTCGCTTTTTGCTTTTGGCTTTCTGCTTTGCTCGCTCTCTCTCTGCTCTCGCTGCTGCATGCTTTTGCTTCTGCCTATTAGCTAGTTCTAGCTAAACAGTCCAAATTCCTTCCTGGACTGTTTCTACTCTCCTTTTTCTTCGACCATCTCAAACCTGCTCTGGACTGGGACCTGGGAACACCGAGGGTTTGCACCGTTTGGCCTGCAGCAGCTGGCCCAGCGCCGGAGGGACTAACAGAGCAACCACCCCCGAAAGAGACTTTCTGATTTTTCACCTTTTTCAGAGTGGTGTCATCCGGTATTGTTCATTTTGTGTTCTGGGGAGTGCTGTGCCTGTTAAATAAGCAGGTTCTTTTCACTTCTCTCTGAGGAATTCTTCCCGAACCGGTTGGGAGGAGGGGCCGTGTGGGTTTACTTTCTGGAGGGGCCCTCCTTTGGAGATTCTCTACCAAATTTGCCCTAAACCAGGACACTCCTTTAAAATGATATCTCCCAGGGTCCTGATGTCTGTCCCTGAGATGGATGTGTGGCAAATTGAGGGGAACTTCAGACCGTCTCTCACAGCTCCCCATTGGGATAGAACATCCCTGCCCCAAAGGGTGATGGGAACCCTTACCACAAATGGGTGGATGGTTGCCAACTTGCCTTCAGGCCTTTCAACGAGGATGTTGTGCTTCCTTTGCATAGAAACTGTAGCTCCACCAATCCCTGAAATCATGCCTGCTACTGGTTGTAGTTCCCAGTTTGCTGGCCATTCTGAGCGGGCGATGATTATCACGTCAGCACCGGTGTCCAGCATCCCTCGTCGGTAGATCTTCTCTCCTCTGCAGGATAGACCACACTCGATGGTAGGCTTACTTGTACCCACAACTCATGCCCACATTGCTGTATGATTGAGAGGAATCTGTTCCCTGTGATTCTTTGGGAGTAGAAAGGCTTGTGCGATCAGGGTTCCCCTTGAAAGGTAAAATGGTAAGTCCATGCAGCACAGCTGGACAGAGATTTCTTGTCACGGGTGCACTGCTTGTACTTCTGGAACAACAAAGGTTTCCTTTGGGCCATGGAGAGTGTCACCTATAATTAAGATGTCAAAAGGACCACCTTTTGGCCCATGCTTGCCTGTGGGAACATGATAAACATCCTTATTATTAAAGTTGATGGACAGAGCAGTTACCAGCTGGCACTGGGTTCCCATCTGTATCGCTCTGTGTGTTGGATCCTCTTCATGTGATCTGGAATCTCCTGGGATGTGTGGCTGGGTCTGGACGGCTTTTGATTTGTTGTCTTTGAGCGGGGCCTGACTGTATTCTGTTGGAAGTTTCCTGAACGCTGCTGGTAGCACTGCTGATTCTGGGGGTTTTGGTAGGTGTTATGGGGGTTTTGCGTAGGTGACCTGTCTGGACAGTCCTTTATAAAACATCCAAATTCTCCACAGTGAAAGCAGCGGGCCTGGTCTTTGGAAGCCACTACTGCATATGCATATCCTTCTGCAATACCCTTAACAACTGCTTGGGCCACTGTGTTTTCAGTGGCCAAATGATGTGTACAGCTTTCCACCATTTACTCTATGGTAGTTTCTGTATCCAATGGTAGGGCACTCAGAATTGTTTTAGACTGTTCATTAGCATTACTCATGGCAAGTTTACACAACAGTTCTTTTCTTGCCTCTGTGCTCTCTATGTTTTTCCAGAGCATCCTTAATTCTGCCCACAAACTTGATAAATCTTTAATTTACTCCTTGTTTAATATTAGAGAAATTTTGGGTAGGAATAGAGTCATCTGGGGTAAGAAGTAATGTGGAAACCCAGGGCGCTGGGAATATTTCTCTGATCTGGGGTGACTTGACCCCCAGGGGAGCACTGACTTTGACCCTTATTCATGGAGAAAGTTTCCTAGGCTTCATAATAGACTAGAATTCACCAAACTGTGAAATAGATTATAGAGAGTAGTGTTAGGTGTATTACTCGGTGAGAAATTTAGGTTTTGGAATTTTTAGTATGTTGTGGATTGAAGCAAGATGGAGGGCACAGGGTGTCATCCTGGGTTTCTTCTTCATGCTTCTTCTTCGTTCTTCTTCATGGGTTTGGGTGGCATTTTGTAATTGGGCAGAAAAGTCTGCACAGTGGGCTCTTTGGGATCAGTTATTGGGTTAAAAGGGAAAATAATCTAGGTGTCAGTCCTTAATTGGATAAATTAGTCTTAAAAGACCTTATAACAAGAAATTGTTAGCCATTTTGTGCCTTCTAATGAAAAGCTGCTGAACTCACAGTAGTGAGACTGTTTTACTGATAAGAAATAATAAACACTTGAGTCCAAACACAAATTACTGTTTCAAGTGCCTTCAATCCAGATCCAGAAAAAGCGATGACTGGTACCCTCACAAAGTAAGGAGGTTTTTGCAATAGCCACGTCTTGTAGTGCTGCCTCATGTAAGGTGTTAGCTTGGTCAGAGGGTTTCTGTAAATCCCCTTCTCCAGCCAGCTGTTTGACTGTAAAATCTGTCCCATTTGCATCTTTAGCATAGGTGTCTGATAATGTTTTGAATTGTCTTTTCCAATGCCTTTCCCATAGCATATATTCTGACAGGGAAAGAAGGCAGTGGGGAATATTTTTAACATCGTGAGGTGTTGCGGTGTGTTGTGATGTCCTGTTTTAGACTTCCGGGTCCCTTCCCAGGTGTGCCTATACCTCTCTCCCTTCCCCCTTGCCCCCTTGCTGAGTGAGTCCTGTCAATCAGGCTTAACATTCCAGGAAGGTCGTCGTGTGGTTGGTCAAGTTCAAAAGATGCCCCTATGCCCAGAGGTCATTCGCCTGTCTAGGTGTCATCCTCCCCTGAGACCCTGCCCCTTCCCTCCCCCTCCCCCGGGAGCTTAAAAAGGTAATGAGACCATGTGCTCGTTATTCTGTTGGAGCTGTTACTGACATTCAGACCTCTGTGACCATGGAATGAAGCTCTGGATATAACCCTCCAGCAGAATCCATCTCCTTTTGCTACTCACCATCACCTGAAGCCTTCCCTCCTGACGTAAACGGAGTTCCTACCAAGCCTGGATTTGTTCAGCTGCCCAGCTGCAACCACCAGCAAGCTAAAGGTGTCTCTGGGGTGATACACCACAGCTGCCACCTTTGGCCCAGCATCAAGGGTCAGACTGGCCCAGGCACAATCTAACTGGTAATATTGGGATTCCTATTCCAATATTTGGCGTCCCTGGACGGGCAAAACGCCTCTGCAGCCCCAGACTGACTCTGAGTACCTCGGGCAGGTTTTCGGCTGCTGTGCACCCAGCTGAAGGAGCCTTGGTTGCATCGCTCTCAGCTAGAGACTTTGGGAATATTCCCAGAAGAAGTTTCGTGGACTGTTCGGCGCCTCTGGAAAGCCCAGCTCCATTATGGTGAGCAGGTTTTCCAGAGGAAGAACAGGGTAGCCTCTCCTGCCCATAGAGAGGTCCTGTTCCGGTGAGGAGACCTGCCTGCCTGGACCCTAGCCAGCTACAGCTTCCATTTCGGGTGAGTATCTCTGCCCTCGGTGGAGTAGAAGCTCAAAAACAGACCCTGCTGTGAGTTCTGTTCCTTTTTTGCCTTTTCATTTTTGGCTGCGCAGCCCCACAGATGGGAATCCATTGCGTTCTAGGCTTTTACCTTTCTGCAGCGTGTGTTACTCTCTTTTGGAATTCACGACGGTGCGAGAGTGCTCTCTGCCCTTCCCCCCGGCTCGGCAGCGCAGCGTGCTCGGCTCTTTTTGAGGGGGAGGGGGGCTCTCAGTACACGCGGCACGGGGGGGCCCCGGTTTCAGCTTGCCACGTGGTGTGGGGGAGGCTGCTCTCTCTCTCAGCTCTGCGGGGGAGCTGCATTCCACAGCGGGGGAAGCCTTGTGTCTGCCTCGGCTTGGCAGGCCGTGCCCTGCTGCTGCTGCCCATGAATTTTAAAAGCAGTATATACAGCTGCATTGTGAAGCTTTTGTCTGTTTGTTATCGCTTTCCTATCTGTGGTTTTTTTAGAAATCGGTAGCTGATTTTGGCTTTGTTTTCGGTCAGGCGGGATTTAGTACTTTGCCTTTTACATCTAACATGGGTTCGAATCTCAGCATTGTACAAAAAGGAGCGTATTATCATATTGTTAGCATTTTAGTCAGTGGTAATGTGAAGTTCTCAAAAGGAAAATTGAAACAGCTTATAAGATGGCTTTTTCTGCACTTCCCACAAATGTCCCCTGAAGAAATACACAATATTGAATTTTGGAATAAAGTAGAGAATGAACTCACAACCTTAGGACAATCTGGAAATACACCCTCAGCTAAATTTGTGTTCTGGAGTTTACAAATTCAAACAGCCTTGCTCAAACAAAAGGAATTGGAGAAAAAGCCAAATGCCAAGCCATGCACCTCTGTTCTCCCTGTTTCTCCCTCTCCTAGCTCTAAAACCCCTAAACCTCTTACCCCAAAACTTGGTATTTTAAAGAGAGCACACTCATTGGGAAGTCGACTCCCAGAGTTTGCTAAAATGCCTGAGTTGTCCTGTCCACAAGGCCCTGGCCAGGCTGCGCAGAACCTTTCCCATTCCCCTGTGTCCCCTGCTCTGAAACCCAGAGCACGTGTCAGCTTTCCGGAGAGCAGTGATGTCCAAAATGGCCCCCAGTCCCTAGGGGGTCCACAAGATGGTGGATGCCATGCGGCATCTTCCCAAACCTGGTCTTCTTCTTTCCAAAATCCTCTTAAGCATTCCAAAATTCAATCCCCCTCTCCTCCTGTTCCTCGTGACCCCTTCCCCCCTCCCCCTCCCTTTCCTGCAGTACCCTCGGCTCCGCCCCTCTACTCCTCCCAGGGGGCGTCTGCTGACGTGATGTCACCAGGCATCCCCGCCCCCTGTTCCCATGGTTTCCCCGCCCTTTGCCAGCCTCCTGTCCCCGCCCCCTCCCCGGGTTCCCACGGTGGGGACACACCCACTGCCTGTCCCCAAACCTGTATCTGTGATCCCAATGCTTCTGATTCAAGGGATACAGAGCAGGGAACAGCAGATTCAATGCATAGTCCCATGTTGTCACTAGCTCCTGTTACGTTTCAGCCTGCAGCTCAAGCAGGAGCAGCCCCAACTGCTAATTGGAGTTCTTTTGGACGACAATTGATTAAAGAGATCTGTAAATCTCATAAAGAATATGGTCCACACAGTCCATATTTCCGTGGCCTTTTAAATTCTGAACTGAGTAGGACTGTGGTGATCCCACATGATTTAAAACAGCTCTTTTCCTGTCTCATGACCTCCACGGAATTCAAATTATGGGAATTAGCATGGAAACAACTGCTAAAAGACGCTCTCCCAGGCTTGCATGCTGATCCAAACAGAGCAAAGGACAACAGTGGCAACCCCATCACCACTGAGCACCTCTGTGGTGAGGGCCAATGGTCTTCTCCCTCAATCCAAGCTACTGCAATTCCTGCAGAAACACTTGAGAAAGTAAAAGAAGCAGCTGAAAAAGCATTCTTTTCCCTCCAACCTGAGAGGCCTTTTGAGCCCTATAGTAAAATTAAACAGCTACCACAAGAGCCTTTTTTTAAATTTGTAGAAAGGTTAACCAGAGCCATTGAAATACAAGTTAAAAAAGTGAATGCTAGGGAAGCGGTTTTAGAGGAAATGCCATTTACGAATGCAAATGAACAGTGCCGAGCAGCAATCCTGAGCCTTCCTATGGAACCTTCCCCTACACTAAAAGATATGCTTCTAGTCTGTAACAGGAAAGTGCCTCTGATGAGTGTGGCTAAAGACACCAGACCAAGGCTGCTGCCAAGACCACCTCAGCGTGTCGCCGTTGCCAGCCCTGCGCCTTTTCCTTCAGCACAGCAGTACCCTGGGCAGCAGCGGAGACCAGCAATGGTTGAGCCCACTAAACCATGCCTGCTTTGTAATAACCTAGGGCACTAGAGTAACCAGTGCCCCCTGAAAAGGCAATTTGATGAATTCAGACATGGCAGGGGAGAAGAACTACAAGCCCTCCCTGGGGGTCAACAACAACAAAAAATCTGAAAAGGGAGCGCCCGCCTGCCAGGCATACAGACACAAAAAGAGCAGGCCAAGAGAATAAGGGTAGCAAAACAAATCAAGCGCGCAATAATATTAATATTTGTGTAAGTGAAGCAGGTGCTTCAAAATTATGTCTGCTGGTCCACTGCTGAAAGTGAAACAAAATAACCTTTGTTATGATTTAGGTGATCCTATGTTAACCACGTCTTCTGTCAATGAGCCTTACAGGTTGCAGCTGACAGAGTCACTCCACCTGAAGGACACTGACTGGCATTTTGTCTCTGTAAATCCTGAACAGAAGGGTACTTGGAACCAAATTCGTTGTAAGTACATCGTCATTGGGGACATCAAACACACACCACAAGAGATCAAAATTGCTCCGGGAATGACAACATCAGATCCTGAGCAATTCGTTCTCGGGCTGCACTGTTTCCACCCTCCCCTGTTTCTTCCCAAGGGACAAATTGTTGCACAAGCTATCCCTGTGCCGTCTTTACCTGAAAGTACTGAAAAACAAGGGTCCACAGTCGCCCGGGTCCAAGTTATTGGGAAAGACAAGCCCAAATTATGGTGTAACCTCAGTGGGGGTGGGGAGTCAAAATGCATTGAGATGCTTGTAGACACAGGTGCAGACTGAACAGTGATTCCAGTACAAGACTGGCCAGCACATTGGCCTTTGCAAAATGTTGCTGGTCACCTTCGAGGTGTAGGAGGTCTGCAATTGGCAAAAAAAACAAAAGCATTATTCAATTCGAGGGACCAAACAGATAATTGGCAAATATCCGTCCATTTGTGTTAGATTATTGGGAACATTTGTTAGGGAGAGATTTAATGACGCAGTGGGGTGTCACAATTGATATTCCAGACTCTCCACAGCATTTTTGTGCAGCAGTCATTGAACAACAGTGTCCCATCCAAAAACTGAAGTGGAAAACAGACAAACCAGTTGACATGAAACAGTGGCCACTCAGTAAACAAAAAATAAAGGTGCTTGAGGAACTAGTACAAGAGCAACTAAGAAAGGGCCACATTGTGGAGACCATGTCCCCATGGAACTCTCCAGTGTTTGTCATCCAAAAAGCTGACAAAAAGAGATGGCAATTTCTTCAAGACCTCCGACAAATTAATAAAGTAATTGATGATATGGGTTCTCCCCAACCTGGTATGCCATCCCCAACAATGCTTCCCCAAGATTGGAAATTAGCTGTTATTGATATTAAAGATTGTTTTTTCCAAATCACCTTGCACCCTGACGATGCACCGCGTTTTGCATTCTCGGTCCCTTCCATCAACATGGAAGCCCCTATGAAAAGGTACCATTGGACCGTTCTTCCTCAGGGCCTGAAGGTATCGCCAGCTATCTGCCAGTGGTATGTCTCTTCCCTGCTTTCCCCAGTGCGTGCAGCCGCAGAGAAGGCCAACATCTATCATTACATAGATGATATCCTGGTGTGTGCCCCCAATGATGATTTACTCACACATGCACTTGACCTAACGATCGATGCATTGATTGTTGCAGGGTTCAAGCTCCAAGAAAAGAAAATTCAAAAGATGCCACCTTGGAAGTATTTGGGCTTAGAAATTGGAAATAGGACCATTGTTCCTCAAAAACTAGAAATCAATCCAAGGATCAAGACCCTTGCGGATGTCCACAAGTTGTGTGGGTCTTTGAATTGGGTAAGACCATGGCTTGATCTGACTAACGAAGACCTTGCCCCTCTTTTCAATTTATTGAAAGCGGGAGAGGACCCAAGTGCTCCTAGGTCTATTACCCCAGAGGCAAGGAAAGCTCTAGAAAAGGTTCCGATTGCAGAGTCCACAAGACAGGCCAACCAACACCAGCCTGACCTGCCATTCAAATTTATCATTCTCGGTAAGTTGCCACACCTCCATGGAATTATTTTCCAGTGGGAGGAAAAACAAACACCTAAGGCTAAGAACACACCAAAAAAGGGCCAGGACCAGAGGGACCCTCTCTTGATCATAGAATGGGTTTTCCTCAGTCACAAAAGGTCCAAGAGACTGACAAAGCCTCAGGAGCTGGTAGCGGAACTGATCCGGAAAGCAAGGACCCAGATCAGGGAGTCAGCAGGATGTGATTTTAAGTGCATTCACATTCCAGTTGAGTTAAAATCAGGTCAAAATACTATGAAAATACTGGAACAATTGTTTCAAGAAAATGAAGTGTTGCAGTTTGCTCAGAATTCCTACTCAGGACAAATTTCGGTAGCTTGGCCCGCTCACAAATTGTTCGAAAAAGATGTTCAATTCACTCTGAAATTGAGAAATGCTCTGAGTAGGAGACCTTTAAAAAGGGCTCTAACTGTCTTTACAGATGCGTCCGGGAGGTCCCACAAGTCCGTTATGACTTGGAAGGATCCTCAAACCCAGCAGTGGGAGATGGACATTGCTGAGGTGGAAGGTTCACCTCAGGTTGCTGAGTTGGCTGCGGTTGTTAGGGCTTTTGAAAGGTTCTCAGAACAATTTAATCTGATTACAGACTCTGCATACGTGGCAGGAGTAGTATCCAGGACAGATCAAGGAATACTGCAAGAAGTTTCTAACATTGCACTTTTTGAATTGCTCTCAAAACTGGTAAAGTTAGTCACTCACCGAGAGCAACCCTTTTATGTGATGCATGTCAGGTCACACACTGACTTGCCAGGGTTTATCGCTGAAGGCAACAGAAGGGCAGATGCTCTTGCTGCACCTGCAGTGATGGCCACTCTCCCAAATGTTTTTGAACAGGCAAAAATCAGCCACCAGCTTTTCCACCAAAATGCACCTGGCCTGGTTCGCCAGTTTAACATCACTCGAGAACAGGCCAAAGCGATTGTGGCCACGTGCCCAAATTGCCAACAACATGCACTCCCTACATTGAGTATGGGAGCAAACCCAAGGGGACTGAACAGTTGTGAACTGTGGCAAACAGATGTAACACACATACAGGCTTTTGGACGGCAGAAATATGTTCATGTTAGTGTAGATACCTTTTCTGGAGCGGTCTATGCTTCTGCCCACACGGGAGAATCATCTATTGATGCTATTAAGCACCTCTTACAGGCTTTTTCTTTCATGGGCATCCCCAAGGAGCTGAAAACTGATAATGGGCCTGCTTATAAATCCAAGGAATTCGGGAGCTTCCTGCAGCAATGGGGAGTAGAGCACAAAACTGGCATCCCCTACTCCCCTACAGGTCAAGCCATTGTAGAAAGAACTCACCGTGATATTAAAAGGGTCCTGGACCAGCAACAACAGGTTCTGAAGGTAGAACCTCCCCACATCCGGTTATCCAGGGCACCATTCACAATCAATTTTCTGAATTGTTCTTTTGACAGCCTGAACCCACCCATCCTACGCCACTTTGGGGGGAGCAGTCACAAGTTGATAAAAGAAAAACCTCCGGTTTTAGTAAAGGACCCTGAGACTTGGAAAATGGTGGGACCTTACAAATTGGTTACTTGGGGACGTGGATACGCCTGTGTGTCCACCCCCTCTGGTTTAAGGTGGGTTCCTTCCAAATGGGTAAAGCCCTATGTTCCCAAAGTCTCAGAGAAATCTGCAGAAGCGCCCCAGGTTACTCACGCTGCCTGGAGAAGAAAACGCCGCACGCGTTCTCTGGAGGAAATTCCATTTAAGCCTCCCATCTGGAATAGTTTGTAATATATGTTTGTTTCAAGTTCTTGTACCAGTTTAGATCCCACTGTTCGTGTGTAGCCTCGAGATGCCATGAGACCGAGCCTGCTTCTCGTCCTACTCGTGATCATCCCGCCTGCAATCTCCTACCGCAGCCCAAACCACATATGGACTACCTTGACAAAAGTTCTCAGACATCAACAGAGAAACTGACAACTGGCTGAATGGACTGTTCAAAGGCTGGGGACTCTCGGGCTGGTTGGGATCTATTCTGAAAACTGTGGTTTTAGTGCTGTTTATTTTAGTTATAGTTATTGTAGTTGTTAGCATTGTTTTTGGACTAATCAACTGCATGGTTCTCAAGTTAATTTCAAGCTCATCTCCCCCTCCTGAGGTCTACCATTTGGAAGCCCTCAGTGCTTCAATGGATGACCTGGAAGCCTCAGTGGAAAACACTGACCCTCCTGTAGAGGAAGAATCTATTTACCAACCATGGTTTGGCAAGCATTCTGCACCACAAACCCAGTGCTCTTCTTTTTAAACAAAACTAGGGAGAGATGTTGCGGTGTGTTGTGATGTCCTGTTTTAGACTTCCGGGTCCCTTCCCAGGTGTGCCTATACCTCTCTCCCTTCCCCCTCGCCCCCTTGCTGAGTGAGTCCTGTCAATCGGGCTTAACATTCCAGGAAGGTCGTCGTGTGGTTGGTCAAGTTCAAAAGATGCCCCTATGCCCAGAGGTCATTGGCCTGTCTAGGTGTCATCCTCCCCTGAGACCCTGCCCCTTCCCTCCCCCTCCCCCGGGAGCTTAAAAAGGTAATGAGACCATGTGCTCGTTATTCTGTTGGAGCTGTTACTGACATTCAGACCTCTGTGACCATGGAATGAAGCTCTGGATATAACCCTCCAGCAGAATCCATCTCCTTTTGCTACTCACCATCACCTGAAGCCTTCCCTCCTGACGTAAACGGAGTTCCTACCAAGCCTGGACTTGTTTCAGTGCCCAGCTGCAATCTCCAGCAAGCTAAAGGTATCTCTGGGGTGATACACCACAGTTGCTGCCTTTGGCCTAGCAGCAAGGGTCAGACTAACCCAGGCACAATCTACCTGGTAATATTGGGATTCACATTCTAATAGTGAGGTACTAAAACATGTGCCGAGAAGATAGCTTCTAGGAAATTTCAAAAAATATGCGAACTTCTACTGTGTTCTTTGGCTATGTTTCATAGTTGTATAAGTTCTTTATTTGTGTTAGGTTCCCACGTTGTTACAGGGGTGGCACCACCTCTTTTTCTCTTTATATAAATTACTGGGAAGGCAGAAATTCTCTGAGCCAGTTCCCAATCCCCTGCCCAAGTCACTTCCATTTTGATTAGAGCCCATGGATCTATGTCCTCTGTATCAGAATCTGACTCGCTGTCACTACTGTCCTCAGACGAGGAGTGAGAGTGAGCAGGCGTGCAGTATGCTTTTTTAGGTGTGTTGGAACGAGAGTTTGCAGGAGTGTAGAGGACTGAAGAAAGTGTGAGGAGGCACATGGCAGAGCTTGGCTAGAGGGAGGCAGCAGTGGAGCGGCAATAGTAGCACTGTTATGAACAAAAATTCGGTTAATATTTTTTTGTGAGAAAGAGCTACAGGGAGGCAGCCAGATCTCTGTCCCTGCCAGGGTTCTGCGTGCTTTGTTATTGTAATCACGGGTCATTGTAGCTTATCGCCCCTTTTGTATTAGTAAAGGCCCTGGCTGGGGTGAGGTAATGGCCCTTCCCCGAGGCTGTGTTCTCTTCCCAGCATAGGAAAGACACCTGAGAGGGTGGGGGGGGTTATGCAAAGTGACTCCAAGACCAGCATGCTTTTTGGGACCCCGACTCCAAAATGCAATGAGAAAACACCAAAAACAACGAGCCAAATAAGAGTTGAGAGACTAAAGTGATGGCCGGACGTGAGGAGCCAAGTGCTGAGCCTGCAGAGATGCGGAGTCCCTCTCGCCCTGACCATGAGAGTCGTCCCCGGCAGTGAGACCAAGCCGAATAAGCGAGGAGGGGCAACATCTGACGGGGACACTACGCCCTAAAGGCTCCCACGAGGACCGGATCCCCCGGCTCTGCCCCTAGTGGACAGAGCTGCGCATATCCTCCTCTTCTGAGTCGCCCTGGGAGACGCGACGGGGACTGCAGCCCTGCCAAGCCGCCCAATCCTGAGCTGATCAGTTTTAATAAAGGCATTAAAAAGGAGAAGAAGTCTCCTGGCCCTGTTTATTTCAGCACCACGTGTGGCACAGCCTGCACAGGACTGAGGCGCGTGGAGAAGCGGGGTGCCGCCGTGGGGGGTCTCGGAGGTGCCGTTTGAGGGTCCCTGAGGGTGGGTGAGTGGTTGCAAAACCTGGGGATGCGGGCAGGGGAGAAGTGGGGGAGAGGAGGCGGTGGGATTGGTAGGGGCTGCCGCTGCCACAGCGGGCATGACAGGGCATACAGCGTGGTTTGCCGGAGCTGCGGTGGGCAGGCAGGCAGGGAGAAGACGGCCTGCTGCGGCAGGAATGGTAGTGGGGGTGGGGAGACACGCGGCGGGGGTGAGAGGCATGGCGGCAGGGTTGGGGGTTGGAGGTGGGCTGCGTGGAAAGGTTGGAGTGAGGGGAGGCAAACCTGATATAAACCGGCACAGTTACACCCGAAGACAGCGCGGGGGGAGGGTAAAAGCAGCATGCTGTGGATTGCGCAATAGGTGGAGCGGAATCCGTGCTTGCCGCGTCCGGGGGGGGGGCAAAGGATAGGCAGGCCCCGTAGGCGCGGAGAGGGTGGGTGGTCGCGGCCCGAATTCCCTGTTCCCCGTCCCAGGAAGGTGGCCCGAGGGTGGAGCGGCCCCAGAGACGCCATTTGGACCCAGAGAAAACCGAGGATAGGATTGAGAGACTGAGAGAAGAGGAACGTTATCTGCGTTATTAGCATTTGAAGAGAGAGTCTCTGATGGGAGAGATAAGGTCGGAATGCCCTCAGTAGGGGAGGGTTGCAGAGAAATTGAGCTCTTTATATGTAGTTTTTGACCACTTTGGTAATATAATGAAACAGAGGTAAAAACCGAGTTACAGAAAAATCTTCATTAGTTTGGAGAGAATATGATCTTGTCCCTACTGTGTCCCAAAAAGAATCTAGAGTGATAGTGTGTATGTTAGTATCTGGAAACTGGGAAATAATCAATTTTATAAATTTTTCAAGTTAGTTTTGAGAGATTGCCTTTAGAGAAAGAAAAGCTCTTAGCAGAGTAGGTGTCCGGATAGCGAAGTCCTGCTAAGCACAACCTGAAATAAATAGGGCCAGGAGACTTCTTCTCCTTTTTAATGCCTTTATTAAAAGTGATCAGCTCAGTATTGGGCAGCTCGGCAGGGCTGCAGTCCCCGTCGCGTCTCCCAGGGCAACTCAGAGGAGGAGGATAAGCGCAGCTTTGTCCACTAGGGGCAGAGCTGGGGATCAGGTCCGCGTGGGAGCCTTTAGGGCGTGGTGATCCCATCCGATGTTGAATTGGTCTCAGTCTCGCCTCCTCCCAGACCTGGCCCGGGGGCTCTCGAACACAGGGTGAGGAACAACGAAGGTTTTAAGCATCTCTGCAGGCCCAGCACTCGGCTCCTCAGGTCCAGACATCACTCCAGTCTCTCAACTCTTAGTTGGCTCATTATTTTTGGGGTTTTCTCCGTGCATTTGGAGTAGGGGTCCCACACAGCATGCTGGTCCTTGGAGTCACTTTGCATAGCCCCCCCCCCCACCCTCTCAGGTCTCTTCACTATTCTGGGGAAAAGTACAACTTAGCCTCGGGCAAGGCTCTGCTAATACAAAAGGAGCAATTAGCCACAACGACCCGTGATTACAATAACAAAACACGCAGAACTTTGGCAGGGACAGTGATCTGGCTGCCTTTTTGTAACCTTTTCTCACAAAAAAAAATTAACAGAATTTATGTTCATACACAAGCTGTCCAGGTCCCTCAGGCAGGCTCCCAGCCAAAGGCAATCTTAGCAAGCAGCTCAACTCTTAAGTGAGATCAGCTCTTTGGCGAATTCAGCTCTTTAGTAATTTCAGCTCTTTGCTTGCTAAGTGCCTCAGCAGACATGGAGAGAGAGAGGAGAAGGCTGTATGAGGTTCCACAGAGGTGTCTTTATTGGCAGCTTCTGGGAAGGGTGACAGTGACAGCTCTTCTGTTGAACAGCACAGAAGTAGGAGCTTATATAGGGTGAAATAAACAGGGCCAGGAGACTTCTTCTCCTTTATAATGCCTTTATTAAAAGTGATCAGCTCAGGATTGGGCGTCCTGGCAGGGCTGCAGTCCCCGTCGCATCTCCCAGGGCGACTCAGAGGAGGAGGATATGCGCAGCTCTGTCCGCTAGGGGCAGAGCTGGGGGCTCCAGTCCTCGTGGGAGCTTTTTAGGGCTTGATGTCCCCATCAGATGTTGCTCCTGTGACCTTCCCAGGTGGCTAGTCCCGGCGTTGGGACCACTCCCTGCTCAGGGCGAGAGGGACTCCGAAGGTGTTCAGCATCTCTGCAGGCTCAGCACTCGGCTCCTCACGTCCAGACATCACTTTAGTCTCTCAATTCTTATTTGGCTCGTTGTTTTTGGGGTTTCCTCGTTGCATTTCGAGTCGGGGTCCCACAAAGCATTCTGGACTTTGGAGTCACTTTGCATAACCCCCCCCACCCTCTCAGGTGTCTTCACTATGCTAGGAAAAGAACACCTTAGCCTCGGGGAAGGGCCATTACCTCACCCTAGTCGGGGCTTTTACTAATACAAAAGGAGAAATAAGCCTTAACGACCCGCTATTACCATAAAAAAGCACTAAGTACTTTGGCAGAGACAGAGACCTGGCTGCTTTCCTGTAACTCTTTCTCAAAAAAAAATATTAACTGAATTTTTGTTCATAACAGTCCCCCCTCTTTTTCTTTGATCGAGCTTAAATTCTTAAGCTCGCATCAACTTACATTTTTTTTGATTTGAATCTACTATAAATATCTTGTGCACTTTGGTAATCATGCTTACTTAACCTTGTTACTTTTCTTGGTTTTTTTCAGATTGGTTTGTACAGCCAATACTGTTTTACTACAACAGACAAATAAGCATAGTAAAAAGAGCAATCCTCCAAGTATACACACAGCGAGAAAAACCACTTTTTCCCATACATATTTTCTGAAAATCTCTAAGTTCTCCCACCCACTGGCATCAAGTGTAGGAGTTTGATCTTGATTATTTACACATGCTAATCTTTTTATTTCATTTGAAATGTCCCTAATAATTGAATTCTTTATTTTTAATACTGCCTGTAGCCGGATGACTTTGTTCAACACAGATTTTGGGATCCGAACTTGGCTTTTACAATTTTGGATTTTCTCAATTTCTATTTCACTTTCCCGGTTTTGTTTAATTTCTCCCAAATCATTATATATAGGAACTCCCAAACTTGATCCAGTTTCTTTGGATAATAAGAAAATTGGTTTTATCACTCTAGCAATGCAGTTGCCAGATGAGATCAAACTTAGGGGTTTAGAGCTCCCCTGAAACGTGTTCCAAAAGGGGTTTATCTCTTTTCCAGTACACTCATATAAATACTTGTAACAAACAGTTTTTCTTACCATTTTCACCATTTCTTTGCTTTTTACTAGATCTGCTGAGCTTGTTTCAGCAGCATCACATTCAAAGCAAAACCAGGCTTCCTCTATAGGGCACTCTCCTAGGAGTGGCTGCCTAAAAGTGGCAGTATTCTGGGCTATCCAATACACTCTCTTATTTTTCTGATAAAGGACCAATTGGGAGAGGTTAACACCATCAGGGTTAGAACTGATGTGGACTCACGACAAGGAGCTCACTTCCTCCTCATAGAGGGGTTGGTAGCACTCACTGCACAGCTCAGCTGGGCTCCCCTGAGCACCACCAGCAATCAGAGCCATCAGTAGTACCCTTCCCAAGAGTCCGGTATGGGTCATCTTGCACAGCCTGCCCACCCGGCCTTGCCTCTTGGGGAATTTTTTCTGAGGAGAAGCTTCCAAGCTCTTTAGAGTCCCTTCTACCCGCTTCTCTGGTTAAGCCTCTCTTGGTCTGTTCCCTACAAATTTTAGTTTCCCCCCCAGGGGAGTGTTCTGTAGAGGGTTAACCTGGAGTCTTTAGAAGTATATTGGGGAACTTAAACTAGAATTACTTATTTACAGCCTTAACTTTTTACCAACATAATTTACACAAAACAGTTTTGAAACATTTTAAGCAATATTAGAACTCTGATACCAATTTTTCCCATACAGTTCAGTCTTTTTGACTCTTCCTCCTGAGAGTCAACTTTAAATCACAGTATACCCAGGTGAATTAACTTGTGATGTGGATGAATCCTTATCCAGTGCCCAGAGGTGAGTGGTGTGGACTCGGGCTCAATGCCAGAGGGGAAAACTGGGAGTCTGGCCCAATGCCAGAAGTAGACAGGGGTGTAGTCCGGTCCAATGCCACAAGGAGAAACTGGGAGTCTGGCCCAATGCCAGACGTAGAAACTGGGAATCTGGCCCAATGCCAGACGGAGACAGGGGTGGAGTCTGGTCCAATACCAGGGAGAATGGGGTGCAGTCCGGTCCAATACCAGAATGCCAGAGGGAAAAACTTGGTGTTGAATCCTGGTCCAATACCAGGGGTGAGAGTGATGTGAGTCCAACCGTCTTAGTAATGAAGAATACCTGAAACGGGCTTTCAAACACAGGCATTAATGGTCTACTGTTAATGATTTTATCAAAACTCAGCTTCTCTGTTTAATGCTATCAGTAATTTCTCCTTTTCCATAGCTTGTATGTTTCTCTCATCAACTTCTACATACTCTGTATTTTGCAAGGAGTTGTATTTCTCAGCTAACTTAACTCTCAAAGTACTTTTATTCTCCTATTTTTTTCTGTGTATTCAATTCACTGGTTTTCTGTTGTGTTTTCAAGATCTTATTTATTTATCTCTTGCTTCTGTTTCATACTTTCACTTACAGCTTAAATATTTCTTTCAACCCCTTACACCTAAATTTTTTCCTTACACCATTCTTTTACACAATACACTTCCTTCTAAGGAGATGTGGTAAAACTTGTAATGCACAATCTACATTACCTCTATTCTAACTCATCTATATTCACTCTCTCATTTCTCATTCACTTTCACACACTCCTCCACACCTTTAAGACACAAACTTATTGCTAGAAAATCACGGGTCCCTATAGCCCCCCCTCACCTTGGGGTTGGCCCACAGGTCTCAGTATCTCTGGGCCTCTTGGAAGGGCCCAGACTCTGGTTGCCTCTGGTGCACATTCACCTGTGAGGCTGCCTGCGTGTCACTCACATTCTTACAGCTACGGCTCCCTCACACATCTCAGGAGCACTAGTCTGGTTTGCGGATCACACACACACATATTTTGGTCACAGCCCCCACCCGCCCAGGGGACACAAGCCTGGTTTGCATGTCACACACACACTTCCACTGCCCCCTTCCCACCTGCCCGGGAAGTTGAGGCTGACTTTGCTTGTGACTCACTCTCACACACACAACAAGACAACAATAAGGTACCTTTTACTTTCACACCACTTATTACAAGTTAAGTATTACTGGCCAGTTTTGGTGCTCTTGGATATCCTTTCTACCTAGCTGTTTTTTTGTCTAACTTCAGATGTTACTTTGTTGAGACAGGACTTATCTGCTCCTGTATCAAGCAAAAATTCAAATTCTTCATTTAGGGGTCCCACCTCAAAGTTTACCAAGGGCTCTTTTAGATGTTTCATCGGGTCCCCTAAAGTGTAAAGCCCCTGACCCTCTACTCATCACCTCTAAGGATCTTTCCAGACATCATCTTGTTCCCTGGCTATTGCCACATCGAGACTGAGCTTTCTACAAAACCTCCTGGTGTGTCCTGGCTCTCCACAGTAATAGCAATGTCGTCCTCTCAAAGAGATTTGAGGGGTCTCTATCCCCGTTGCACCTGACAGTACAAGAGGCCTATCCTTGCCTCCTCCTGGTGGTGGTCCCGCCCACCCTGCACTTTCTCTAGCTACAGCAACCATGATCTTAGCCTTGGCCTTTGCTTTTTCTTCTTCCCTCCTTAAATACACCTTCAATGCCTCTCTTAATAACTCATTAATATCCTTCTCTTGCCAATCTTCCATCTTTTCCACTTTCTTCCTTATATCAGGCCAAGATTTGGTAACAAATTGGACTTTTAGTAGCATTTGACCTTCTGGGGTGTCTGGGTCTATTCTAGAGTACAACTGGAAGTTCCGCCTTAGGCGATTAAGCCAGGCAGCAGGAGCTTCCTCTTTCTCCTGTGTACCCTCAAATGCCAATTGGGTGTTTGTTCCTTTGGGAACTGACTCTTTGATCCCCCGTATTATCAAAGACCTATATTCCATCATGGCCTTCCTCCCCTCCTCCTGGTTAGGGTTCCAGCTGGGATCCGTTAGTGGCAATTTCTGTTCGCCTGATGGCACCTGGGGGCCTGGACGGTTATCTTTCTCCCAAATTCTTATGCCAGCCGCCCTAATCATCTGGACCTCTTCTGGGGAAAATAATATACTCAGGATGGAATTCATCTCCCCCTAAGTATAGATATTTGGACCTAGAAATTGATCCCCTTGGTTGGCTATGCCCACTGGGTCCTCAACTAAATGCCCCAACTCTTTCTTGAATCCTCTCACCTCAGAAGCAGTTAGGGGAGCATTCACAAAGCCAACACCTCCTGCTACTCCTCCCATAGGAACCTCTCTGAGGGGAAAGAGTCTCTCTGCCTTGGAGGTCTTGGATCTGGTGCTACAGTACGGCCCATCTTCAGATGCCAAACTACTTTGAGGGATATCTGGGTTACCCTGAACTTTCTGCCCATCAGCAGGTGTATTTGGTGATAGCTGTTTACTGGGCGAGGAGGCATTTGTGTCCCAACTAGGAGGAGGTAAAGGGACAGCAATAGGAGGGGGAGAAGAGCCTGAGTGGATATTACGTGCAGCTGGAGAAGGGGTGGAGAGTGCAACAGGTGGAGTAGGCACTTGTGGTGGTGCAGACAGAACTGGAGGGGATACTGGGTTTATCATAGAGGAAGCTGAAGGGGTAGAAGGAGGAGTTTGAACAGGTGGTAGTGAGATGGCAGCCGGGGAAAGAACCGGACCTGCCATTTGAGGTGCTTGAAGAAGAGGATTATAAGGTGGAGGGGCGGAAGGAGGCAAATAATCCAGGGGATCCCATCTTTTACTAGTCCTATCATCCCCTCCTTCATTCCCCTCTTTCTTCCTCTGTACCTTACAAATTCGCACCCCTTCATCCCCAAGAGCGCTCTTTAACCAGCAAGCTACATACAATAATTGCTCAGGATCAGTATCCCCTCGAGCTGTCAGATAATTATTTAACAGCTGGCACATCCACTTATCCTTTGTCCCACACCAAGGCCATCCTCCTTGTATCTCTAATTCTGGCCACACTTCCATACAATAATGGATCATTTTCGCTTTATCTAATCCCTCCGTGGCCTCTATAGAATCCCATTTTACTAACAGTTCTCCTAAGGGAATACTGGGAGGTATATCCTTCAGTCTCTTGCCGGTCTTTTTACTATTACACCCTCCCATTTTTCAGGTCTCAATGAAAAAGTCCCAAAGGTGCCTCTACTGACTGGGAATTTCAAAAAAACCTTGTTTGAGGAGCTTCAGCCTCCTCCACTGAACTTCAAATTTCTGCCTGATGCTCAGGACTTTATACTGAAACAACTGCCCGATCTCTTGATTGCCCAACTTTCCCAACGTCAGGTCTTACATCTATCGGGACTTGAACACACAAAACCTCGGCCTAAGAATCCGGGTCGTGCCTGACTCATTCAGTCAGGAAAAACAACTGCCTGATTTTTAGTTTGCCTAACCTGCCAATTTTTAGGCTTCACTGTATCAGGACTTAAAAGCAAACCGCAGCCTCCTTCACTGGGGTTTGTGCCTGACTCCTGTGTCAGGACTTACTTTGCCTGCAGGGCTTGTGAGCTACCCGAATCCTTCTTGGGACTGACAAATCTGCCTGACTTCCCTCTGTCAGGACTTACTTTGGGTGCGTGCCACTCATACACAATCATTCCTTCCGCATGCCCGGAGAGGGGGGGCCCTTTATTCCCCCTTGGGAGACGGCTCACTCACACTAATTCCAAGCACCGCCCCCTGATCCCGGCCGGCCCCTTCGCAGGAGTCCAGAAACGCGGTACTGAGGGGTCTACTCTCCGGTCGAGGGTCGCTGCCAGCCCTCGTCTCACTCACACACACATGCGCACGTCTCCCACTCCCGCCACTGGATTTCTCACCAGTCCGGTGCTCCGGTGCTCCTCTGCGTCGCTGCTCCTGAGCTGATCTCTCTGGTCCTCATAGCCAGCTGTCCTGAGGGTCCAAGATGGCCAGTCCTGAGTCCTCTCTCAGCGTGGCTATCCCGGACGAGCTCCCCAGCTGAAATAAACAGGGCTAGGAGACTTCTCCTTTTTTAAGGCCTTTATTAAAAGTGATCAGCTCAGGATTGGGCAGCTCGGCGGGGCTGCAGTCTCCCGTCGCGTCTCCCAGGGCGACTCAGAGGAGGAGGATAAGCACAGCTCTGTCCACTAGGGGCAGAGCTGGGGAATCACGTCCTCGTGGGAGCCTTTAGGGCGTGGTGTTCCCGTCAGATGTTGTCCCTCCCGGGCCAGTCGGCTCGGTCTCACTGCCGGGGACGACTCCCATGGTCAGGGCGAGAGGGACTTGAAGGTGTTCCGCATCTCTGCAGGCTCAGCACTCGGCTCCTCATGTCTAGACATCACTCCAGTCTCTCAACTCTTAGGTTGCTCATTGTTTTTGGGGTTTTCTCAGTACGTTTGGAGCCATATTCTCCCACAGCATGCTGGTCCTGGAGTCACTTTGCATAACCCCCCCCCCCCCACCCTCTCAGGTGTCTTCACCCTTCTGGGAAAAGTACACCTTAGCTTCGGGCAAGGCTCTGCTAATACAAAAGGAGCGATTAGCTACAAGGACGCGTGATTACAATAACAAAACAGGCAGGACTTTGGCAGGGACAGTGATCTGGCTGCCTTTTTGTAACTTTTTCTCACAAAAAAAATTAACAGAATTTTTGTTCATAACACCTGGGTTTGGGGTTTTTTGGGGGGGATGTTTGGAGCTTGCAGGGCTCCAAAGCTGAGCCGCAGATGCCCCTTGGGGGCACATTGAGGGATCCCTTGGAGATGTTTTTGGGGGGTCCCGGTGGGCGGCGGTGGTGGCAGAGAACCAGCGGGGTGTGGGGGAATGCGGGTACCTTGATGGTACCCCTGCAGGGGTTGGGCTTTCCAGGCCAGGCCATCCGAGCTCTTCCAGGGCCATGTGGGGACTGTGCAGGAGCTGTGGCACCAGCAGGGGGACCCTTTTTTTGAGGAGCCCCAGGAGAGCCACAGCTTCCCTAAACAGGAGCCCAGAGAGAGGAGACCCCCAGAAGGCCAAAGCGGGAACCCCAAGAGAGGGGTACCCTTGGCATTGCCAGCACCCCGGTAATGGGCGGTGATGGGGCTGGAGGGGCGGCATGGCCAGGAAAGGGGGTCAGGGCTCCCGGGGCCGGCAGTGGCAGCCCAGTCACTCCCAGTCATTCCCCATTATGATGCAATTTGCAGTTGATCCCAGTTCCTCCCACTTTCATCCAATGTGTTCCCAGTTCTCCCAGTTGCCCCTAGTATAGTCCCAGTCTCTCCCAGCAGGGCCCCAGTCACTCAGCCTTGACCCCAGTTGCCCCCAGCAGATTTACAGTGGCTCCCAGTGTGGTCCCAGTCACCACCCACATGGTGTCAGGCACTCCCAGTATATCCCAGTTGCCCTGAACATTCTCAGAGTCATTCCCAGGCACTCTCAGTTACTTCAGCATGGTTCAGTTGCCCTCAGTTTTATCCCAGTCACTGCCAGTACATCCCAGTTGTCACCAGCATGCTTCCTGTCATTCCCAGTTGCTCCCAGTGTGTGCACAGTTGGCTCCCAGCATGGGCCTGGTAGCTCCCAGTGACCCCCAGTCAGGGTCCAATCACACCCGCTATAATCCTAGTATGATCCCAGTCACTCTCAGTATGATCCCAGTCACTTGCGATCTAAATCCAGTCGCTCCCAGTCACTCCCAGTATGATGCCAGTGGCCCCCAGTGTGATCCCAGTTGCTCCTTGTCAATGCCAGCATGACCCTGGTAGCCTCCAGTATCATCCTCATGGCTCCCAGTCTCTCCCAGTCAGTCCCAGCATGCTCCCAGTCACTCCCATTTCCTCCCAGTTGCTTTCAGCATGATTCCAGTTGCTCACAGCCACTCCCAGTGAATCCCAGTGTGCTTCCAGTCACCCTCAGTATGATCCCAGTCTCACCCATCATGGACCCAGCTGCTCCCACTGTGATCCCAGTAGGATCCCAGTTGCTCCCATCATGGTTCCAGTTGCTCCCTCTTCCTCCCAGTGTGATCCCAGTTGCCCCTAGTGTAGTCCCAGTCACTCCATAGATGATTCAAGTTCCTCCCAGCATGGTCCCAAGTCATGCCCAGTTGCCCTCAGTGTAGACCCTGTCACTCCCACTCATTTCCAGTTGCCCCCAGCATGGGGTCCCAGTTCTCCCTAGCATGGTCCCCATTATCCCCAGTATGGTTACAGACACTGCCAGTATATCCCAGTTGCCCTCAGCATGTCCGTAGTCATTCCCAGACACTCCCAATGGTCCCAGTAAGGTGCTTGTTATCCCAGTATGATCTCAGTCATGCCCAGTATATTCCAGTTGCCTCCAGCATGCATCCAGTCATTCCCAGTTCTTCCAGTTTGCTTGCAGCAGGATCCCAGTTTCTCTCAGTTGCTCCCAGTAGCCCAAAGTGTGATCCCAGTTGCTCCCTTTCAACACCAATATGAACCCAGTAACCTCCAGTATGATCCCAATTACATGCCAGCATTCCCAGTATGGTCCCAGTATAATCCCAGTTACTTCCAGTCACTCCCAGTATGGTCCCAGTTGCCTCCAGCTAGATCAACCCTGTCAGTCCCAGTACGATGCCATTTGCTCCCAGTTGCTCTTAGTCACCCCCAGTATGGGGGATGATGTGCATGGTGTGTTTCCAGTCACTCTCAGATACTCCCAGTATTAGTCCTGTCACTCTCAGTATGATCCAGAGATCACCCCTGTTGCAGTGTGTTGCAATTTCCTGTTTTAGCTACCCCAGTCCCCCAGGTGTGCCAACCTCTCCTTTCCCCTCCCCCTTGCCCCCTTCCTAAGTGCTGTCCGTCAAGCTCCACATTCCAGCAAGGGCATCGTGTAATTGGCAGAAGTTCAAAAGATGCCCCTCAGCCCTGGGGTCATTGGTTTAGCCAAGTGTCATTTGTCCCCTGAGCCTCGCCCCCTCCCACTTGGATTGGTGGCTTACCTATCCTTTCCCTCCCCCCTCCCCTTGGGCTTAAAAGGACCTTGAGACCATGCGGTCGGTATTCTGTTGGGAGCTGTTACCAAGATTCAGAGCTTTGTAACCCTGGAATAAAACTCTGGATTACAACCCTCCGGCAGAATCCTCTCCTTTTCCTCTTCACCATCGCCTGAACCCTTTCCACCAGAGGTAAACTGAGTTTCTACCACGCCTGGACTTGTTCTGAATGCCTAACTGCAACTTCCAGCCAGCCAAAGGTGTCTCTGAGGTGAAATACCACAGCTGCCGCCTCTGGCCAAGCAGCAGGGGCCAGACGAGCCCAGGCACGTTCCACCCAGTAATATTGAGATCTTATTCCTATAGACCCCAGTGTGGTCCTAGTCACTGACAGTATGAACCAGTTGCGCTCCATATGGTTCCAGTTACTACCTTTCACTTTTGTTCCTGTCACTCCCAGTCTCTCCCAGTGTACCCCAGTTCCTTCCAGCATATTCCCAGTCATTCCCAGTTCCTTCCAGCATATTCCCAGTCACTCCCAGTTCCTTCCAGCATGATCCCATTTGTTCACAAGCACTCCCGGTCAGCCTCAGTGTAGTTGCACTCACTGCCAGTATGATACCAGTCAACTCCAGCATGATCTCAGTTCATCCCAGTATAAGCCCAGTTGCTTCCAATCACCCCCAGCATGTACCCAGTTCCTCCCAGTTGCTCCTAGCATGTTCCCAGTTGCTCACAGCTGCTCCCAGTCACACTCAGAATGATCCCACTTGCTCACCGTATATCCCATTTGCCCCCAACATGGTCTTAATTGCTCCCCGCAGGCTCCTACTCATTCCCAGTATGATCCCAGTCTCCCACACCGTGATTGCAGTCTCCCCTGGCATGGGCCCAGCTGCTCCCGCTATGATCCCAGTATGATGTCAGTACAAAGCCGAGTGGAAAATGCCCCTTTGGGGGACATTGGGGCGGCTGCTGGCAGAGGCAGCCTGGAGGAGCAGAGCCCTGTGTCCCCCAGGAGCCTAAAGGGGGGAGCGCCACAATTTGCAGGACCCTCAACAGCCTGGAGAGGGGCAGGGGAACTCCTTGGACCCCCTGCACCCCAAAGCAGAGAATAAGGGGAGAAGGGACCACAGGACCCCATAACCCCCAGCACCCCTAAGTAGGGAGATCGAAAAGGGGAGAACTTTTTGGATTGCTGGGACACCCAGCAGCCTGGGGAGGGCAGGGTCCGAGTAGACAGGGGCCCCCCAATACAAGTGTGACCCCCATAAGCTGGGACAGGGGAGAACCCCAAACACCACAGGGGAGAGACCAGAGACAGGGAACTCCTGGGATGCATTTTCAGGGCTGAACCTTGGTGTTTGGGAAGTTTTTATGGGCCCCAGATGGCTGGTGACTTCTAGAGATGGACTTGGGTAGAGGGACCTTCAAACTCAATGTGCTCATCCCTTGTTTTTCCCCAAACCAGGATTTCCCATTCTCAAACCTTGGCTGGATGAAGGAGGAGGCTGCAAAGGAAGAGGAAGATGCCCCAGGAGGCCCAGGCAGGTGAGGAGGAAGTCACTGTCCCTTTCCCCCTCTCTCTTGCTCCATCTCCCAGCCCAGCACAGCCCCCGGCTGCAGGACAACCTCGCTGCCGACACCGTCCTGCCAGGTATGCACTGGGGGGATCTCCTTCCCCTTCCCTCTGGCACGGAGGCAAATCCCATCCTGTCCTTGTCCTTCCTCCCCTAGACAAGGAGCTGAGGATGGAGATCAGGGAGGACAAATCCCTGTGGCAGAACCTCATGGAAGAGGCCATTTTGAGCTGCTCCACAGTGCAGAAATCCAACAGGGAGGAAAAGCCCAAGAGATCCTGCAGGAGGAGGGGCTTGAAATGCAGCCCAGGGTGCTCTGAGGAGGAAAGATCCACCCTATGCCAGGAAGGTGAACAGAGCTTCAGCCAGAGCTCGGACCTGGTGGTCTATGAGCAGCTTCATGATGGGGAGAAGCCCTACAAGTGTGGGCAATGAGGGAAGCACTTCAGCCGGAGCAACACCCCGATCCAGCACCAGATTATCCACACTGGGAAATGGCCCTATGAGTGTGAGGAATGTGGGAGGAGCTTCAGTTGCAGGTTTGCCCTCATCACCCACCAATGCATCCACACTGGGGAGAGGCTCTATGAATGTCCTGAGTGTGGGAAGAGGTTTCAGACCAGCTCCCATCTCCTTGTACATCAGCAGATTCACATAGAGGAGAGGTTCTTCCGCTGCCCTGACTGCAAGAAGGGCTTCAAGCACAACTCCACCTGATAGTATAGGGATAAAATGTTTCTAAAATCATAGGATATTCAGGGGAGTTGCAAAGAAAGGTTGGGCCTGGTAGGCCCTGGGAAAATGTTAGGGTAGGTGTCACAGACATCTTTTGTGAAAAATCCTTTCTTTAGGATTTTTCCCCCTTCTGAGAAGCTGTGGCCTCAGCAACAAAATGTAAACAGTGGTTTGCTGCTGCTGTGGAATGCAACAGGTGGATCCGTGATTGGTCTCGGGTGGATGTTTGGATTTACTGACCACTCATGGCAGAGTTGGGTCTCAGTCTCTGCTGAGACACAGACCTTTGTTATTGATTCCTTTTCTATTCTTAGCTTAGCTAGCTTCTGAGAACTTTCTCTCTATTTCTTTTAGTATAGTCATAATGTAATATATATCATAAAATAATAAATCAAGCCTTCTGAACATGAGGTCAACATTCTCATCTCTCTCTCACCCTGAAGACCCTTGCAAGCCCTGTAACAATTGGTGAACCCCGAGTGAATGAGGAGGACAAAACCATCAACTGGTGACCCCCAGAGGAGCAATTGCTGCACTGGGTAAACCCCGAATGTGTGGCATTATGGTTGCTTCACAAGTGACCACAGAAGTGGATTCTAGCCAGAAGCTGAAGAACTGAAGATCCTGATTTGGACAGAGTTCACAGCCAAGGCTGATCACAAAGAGAACCTTCTGAAAAGCCTCCAGGAAGATGTTCGGACAGAACAGAAGCACCATGGAGCTGGCCAAAGCATGCTGGACTCTTTCTCAAGGTACTGTTGGCTTTTCCCTTCCTGAAAATGCATCCCTTCGTAGTTTGTGGCTGCTGATGTGGAGGATTTCTCCCATAGAGGATGAGGTTCCTTTCTCTCCTTCAGAGGAGAAACTTATTGCCCTCTGGCAAAAAATGGGGTGAAGAGGACGGAATTCTCCTGTTGAAGACAGATTTTTATGAGTTTTTTCGATGGGCAAAGCTTTTTGGCTTCTTTACGAATGTGCTATATGCCCTCGATGTTTTCGTATGGGAGTGCATGGACTCCATTTTCCAATTTGTTTTGGACTGTGGGTTTGGATATCCCAGGATCTATCCAACATTCAGAATGCTCCTTCCAGTTTTGAAACGGAGAGCAGCTGTTTTTCCCTGGATTGCTAACTGCAGGGGGCAAGCTCCATTTCCCCCGTCTCCAGCAGGAGAAGACCCTTTGGGGGATGATTTGCTGCTTTCCAGCCCCGCTGTATCCCGGTGGCGGGGGGGGGCGATGTTTCCCCGGGAGCCGAAGAAGTTTTTTTTACTGCGTCTTCGGAGCATGCTCAGATGGAGTCATCCTTTCCCCCCCCATTCTCTCCCTCTGGGGGGATGGGAGTGGGCGGCGCTGCCCTGGGCAGTGCTGCGAGCACTGCCCCGGGCAGCCTGGCAGGCCCCTCCACAGCCGGCCTCTTGGACCCCGCCCCGCTCAGAGATGGGGGTGGCACCGGTCTCCGACGCCCCCCTTGCCGGGCTGGTGGAGCCGCCTCCCAGACCCGCCCCATGGCCGCCTCCCCGGGCGGTCCCACCTGCGCCTTCACCAGCTTCCACGCCTGCGCCTGAGAGCTCAGAAACATCGCTTCCTGCGGCTGCGCCGATGTTGCTAAGCAACAGCGATCCTCTGTTTTGCGGAGAAAAGAAGAAACCTCACAACTTTATAAAAGTTGTAAAGCTTGGTATGTTTATTTACGGCGCCGGATGCACACGGAGAAAAATTCTCCTCAAAAGGCATGCGTACCCCTGAAAATTTCAGACCTCCTTTTATCCCCCTTCCAAATGCATATGCAGACAGTTTCACAATAAGTTCATACATATTCATCCCGCATGACACTTAGCACCAGTTCTTCTTTATCAAAGGAATTTCTAGGTCGGGGCAAATTGACCTCCTGGTCTTTTCTGTTTTTCTTTCTCTGTCTCCTTGCTGTCTCGGCATACAAGTTTTTCCTTCAGCTTTGGCCTCACAGACTTTTCACCATTGTTAGACACTTCACCTAATTCAGGATGGATCCCTACTCTGTCTCTCGCCACTGCCACTCCCCCCGGCTGTTCCACCGCTGCCCGTGCCAGCCCCGCCGCTGCCCATGCACACTCTGCCGGCTACTGCAACTGCGCCTCCGCAGCTGACCCCAGAGCCAGGGGCAGAAGATGCTGCCGACCCCGTGCCGTGCCTGCTGCCGCTCCCAGAGCCAAGAGACACAGCAGCGGCGTGTTCCCGTGCACCCCCGCTGCCTCCACTGACCGCCCCGGCAGTTCTGCCGCCGTCGGGGACTTTTTCCTCCGTGTCTGCGTCAGAGGCTGTCCTGGAACCGGCGGCAGATTCGAGCTTGGACCGTCCCAGGCCGGTTGCCTTTGCAGCAGTGGCCCCAGCAGCCGCCCTCCCCTTCCGTGGAGGCGGGGCTCGTCAGCTGTCTGTGGGTGCAGCCCGTCTGCCGGCTTTCAAGATCAGCATTCTCGGTGGGTTGGGGGGTGTTTGGTCAGTTGCTGCCCCTTGGAGGTTGCCATCTCTGCCGCCCCTCGTGCGCCCCAGCGGCGAGGGGCAGGTGGGTCCCGAGAGTTCTGCCTTTGGTCCCCAGCCCGGAGGGGATGGTACCGTGAGGCAGATGGGAGACACACCTATTGCATTTGCATTGCAGAAGCAGAGGGCACAGCGGGAAGCGATCATGGCTTGCTTGCTCTGGGGAACAAACATTCCTAGACCCGAGATGAGGATTCTTGGGGCTTCGTCTATTCGCCTGCTGCTGGCATGCCTCAGTGATTTTGGGGAAAGGTAGCGTCTCACCACCCGTTCTGCCATTGTACTGGCAGCAGAGTGCAGGTCTGTAGCAAGGCAGAGCCTGCCTCGTGGACTGGGCCTGGGCTGTTGGGCTCAGGAGGTTCCTGGGCCAGGGCCACCGCCCGTCCTCCTGATGGGTTTGGGGGTTTTGCTTCCCCCTACTGGTCCTGGCCCGCCTTTCTGTGGCCAGATCTGGGGTTCCTGGTCTGTCCACATGGGCCAGGGCCCCCCAGGGCCTTTCTCAGCTGCTCTGCTGCTGCTGCTATTTTCGATCACAAAAAAAAAAAAAAAAAAAAAAAAATTTAAATAAAAAAAGTTGAATAGCTTGCAGCAGCTCTGAAGCATTGAAGGGCAAAAAGTTTGCTTCAGCCCAAAAGTGTTCAGTAAAGGGCTGTGGTGAGGACATTCCAGAAGTTAAATTGTTTGAAATTGTTTGATAACTATTGATGAACTTTTCTGCAGCAAGCCTCTTTCAGGACCAAAAAGGTTTTTCAGATATGTCCAAGAGGAACATCTTCAGTCCATGGAACTTTTCCTGAAGCTCAGCTGCTTGGACTTGAATTTTCTTTGCGTTGTGTAACAGACATTTTTTTCATAAAATCCTCTCTTTGGGATTTTTCCTCTTCTGGGAAGCTGAGGCCTCAGAAGAAAAATGTAAACAATTATTATCTGCTGCTGTGGAATGCAATAGGTGCACCTGTGATTGGCTCATGTTCCATGTGTACAATTAAGGGCCAATCACAGGACCAAGCTCGGGGACAGATTCACAGAGAGCTCTCTTGTTTTTAGATTTCTATTCTATTCTTAGCTTAGCAAGCTTCTGCAACTTATCTCTCTATTCCTATTAGTATAGTCATAATGTATTATATATCATATATTAATAAATCCAGCCTTCTGATCATGAAGCAAAATTCTCATCTATCTCTCACCCTGAGGAACCCTCATCAAGTCATTGCAATAGCGTTGTTTTTGTATTTTATTATATTGTAAGATTGTTTTAGTGATATGTTAGTATTGTATGTTTTACAGGTGAAGAAATTCCCTGTTCATTCCACACCAGCACTTGACTGAGATTTGGATTGGCAACAGATAACCTGTCAAGTGTTTGTTCTTTCCTCTGCATGTGCACAGCAGAGAAAATTACAAACATTTTTCTTTTTAATTTATTAAAATTTTAAGGGTGAAATGTCACAGACATCTTTTTATAAAAATCCTTTCTTTAGGATTTTCCCCCTTCTGAGAAGCTGTGGCCTCAGCAACAAAATGTAAACAGTGGTTTGCTGCTGCTGTGGAATGCAACAGGTGGATCCGTGATTGGTCTCGGGTGGATGTTTGGATTTACTGACCACTCATGGCAGAGCTGGGTCTCAGTCTCTGCTGAGACAGACCTTTGTTATTGATTCCTTTTCTATTCTTAGCTTAGCTAGCTTCTGAGAACTTTCTCTCTATTTCTTTTAGTATAGTCATAATGTAATATATATCATAAAATAATAAATCAAGCCTTCTGAACATGAGGTCAACATTCTCATCTCTCTCTCACCCTGAAGACCCTTGCAAGCCCTGTAACAGGTAGGCCCTGGGAAAATGCTAGGCTTTACTAGGTCATGCGAAACTGCACCTGTATAATCATTTAATGACTATGATAAATGATATGATTGTTAAATGTGATGATTGTTTGCTAATTGGATATAATTATTGTTTAATCGTAACACGAATCATGAGAAACAATGTTTGGGGGGTTTGATGGAAATTAGAAAAATCTATGCTTGGATGAAATCAATGTATACAATAGAACAATATAAGTTTAATAATATATATGTAGTTATATAACGATAAGGGTATAAAAATGTGTTAATCCCGAATCCATGTTGTAGTCAGATTTGGGTCTGTACCCCTGACACCTAGAGCTCTTCAATAAAAGCACCTGCATATAATCATTCAGTGATTATGTGTTTCTGAACGCTAACACACCCTCGTCACCCACCAGTGCATCCACACCAGGGAGAGGCCCTACTAGTGTCCCCAGTGTGGGAAGAGCTTCTCCAGGAGCTGTACCTTGACCCAACACCAATGGAGCCACCAGTAAGGGAAGCCCTGCAAATACCCCAACTGCGGGAAGAGCTTCATGCACTGCTCCAACTCCATCCCCCATTGGAGGACCCACACTGGGAAGAGCCCTGGTGACCCATGTTCCCCGTGATCTGAGTTGGGAAGACACTTGGCTAGTTATCCTTTTGTTTTGGCCCTAATTTTATTTTAATTTATCTTCATCCCTTAAAACAGACAAAATTGGGGTAAAAATCATCAAATTCATAAAAGGCATCCAGAGCCTCACTTTTTACTAGTGTTTCGGAGGAATCTGGGATTCAGGGAGATACTTGGGAGGATTTGGGGGGTTTTGGGGGTATTTGATGTAGTTGTGTCCTTTTCTTGGCACTCAAAGAGATGAGAGGGTTTAATCTGTTACCTCAATGCCACTGAAAACTAGTCAATCCCACCCCAAAATTACTTGATTCCACAGCCCCTCAGGGTGGAATGGGGTTGGAAGGGGATTGGGCGAAGTGTGCTGCAAATCAGGAGGGGTGAGATGGGCATTGGATGGGGCAGGATGGGTAGGATGGGGTTTGGGTGGTATGAAATGGGGGAAATACAGCTTGTGAAGGGGATCTTGATGTCCAGCAGGAGTGGGATGGGTTGGGGTTGGGACTGGGACTGGGGAGGTGGGGTGGGGTCTGGAATGAGACAGCTGAAGTTTGGGTATGATGAAGGGAGGGGGAGCCTGTTACTGAGTGAGTTTTGGATATGAAAAGGATGGCATGTCCCACAGCCCCAGAGATCACAGCAGCTGAGATGGCACTGGATCCAAGGCTGACTGTGGATCTCTCCCTCTCACTCTTCTGATTTCCTCTTCTCGAAATCCACACCTTCTCTGGGCAAACTGTTCCAGGAGAGTCTTTTTTCTGAATCCCTACGTAAACCTACTCTCTTTCCATTTGGATCCATTCTCCCTTGTCCTGTCCTTGCCTGCCCTCGTACAAAGTCCCTGTCCTGCTTTCTTGTAGGTTGCCCTCAGGTTCTGGAAGGCCACAATTCGGTCAAGTCTAAGTCTCTTTTCCAGGCTGAAGAAGTCGAGCTGTGTCAGCCTTTCCTTGCAGGAGAGGAGCTGCAGCCCTCACATCATCTCGATGTCCCTCCTCAGCACCTGCTGCAACATGTCCACATCCTTGCTGGGGAGTCTGGCAGAGCCAGACACAGTACTGCAGGTGCAGCGTCAGCAGCGTGGAGGAGACATGGCCCTGACAGCGGCTCTGGGAGCAGAAATTGGCGATTGGCTGCCCACATTGCAGAAATCTGGGGCCCTTCTGCCTGCCCTTCTCCCCAGGGCACCTTTGCTCATCACTTGCCCACCCACCCACTTGGAGGAAATGCACCCTGTGCTGCCCCTCAGTGCCACCCCTCACCGCTGCCCCCCTGGGCTCCACGGCCTCAGCCTCACCATACTCAACTGAAGGCCGTGGAAAAGCAGATTAAAACACCCACCCAGAAAGTGCCCTATGATTCGAAGGTCAGTCTTTTGTCTACTGTACTCAACTGAAGGCCGTGGAAAAGCAGATTAAAACACCCACCCAGAAAGTGCCCTATGATTCGAAGGTCAGTCTTTTGTCTACAGCATGGGTTTGCTATCAGAGACTGGATGGGATTATAAAATCACCAGGAAAAAAGAGCATGAACAAGTGCTTTGGCAGTACGTCCAGGCTTTGAGGGAGAGGGTTTGTGGTGCTTACTCACAGGGATGCAAGAAAGTGTTGAAATGGTAAAAATAGTCAAAATCCCTTAGAAATTGGAAGGAAAACCTGAGGCACTGGCAGCTAGCACCTCAGAAACATGTGGCTTTTGCTCCTATCTTCTACCTGAGAGCTTCCTGGGCAGGGGCAATTCTTCCAATTGCATCAGCGTGGCCATGGCTGGAAAGAGCAGTGAGCAGATGCATTTAGCTTCTCCTGCTAGCCCCTGAAATGCCAGTTGTCATTCGTGTGTGCTGAGGATTCAGTTTCAGACTCTGAACTTGCACAGCTGCTCCTTGGGCGCTGCTTGCACACAGGCTTAGCGGTGCTGCTGCAGCTGTCCCGCACACAGGGAGGGCTCTGGAGCCTCCCCAGGGCCAAGAAGGAGCGGAGGAGGCAATGTGCCTGGGATCTGGTGCAGTACTGTGAGGTTGCAGGGGATCCTTTAGTCTCTTTGATGGGGGAGGGAGCAGGGCAAATGGAATCAAGATGAGACAGGGATCAAACAGCCCCACACCAGGCAGCATTTTCTCCCACCTGGGCTCCTCTGAGTTGAGCAAGCTAGTGAAGCCTGTGGAGCAAATGAGACCCAGGAATGAGGGAAAGACTGGCTGGGAAGGAGTCAGATAAAGCCCGGGTAGGCATTTCTCTTTTCAAGGAGCTCCTGGGGTGTTAAAGTGAAGGGAGACGACCCTCCTTTTTTGAGTCAGCATCGACTCTGATTTATTGATCAACCAGGCACCTTTTATAACAGTGTTACTTCACTTCATGCATATTGCAAAATCTGAGCTCCCGATAGGCTGTAGAGAAAACTTCAGCTCCTCCTTTTGTTTACAATACCTGAAGTTTGTTTATTGAAACCAAGATCAGTGTTCTCACCATGATATGAAAAGTTCTCAAAACCTTTATATCTGTTCCCAGAACGGCTATCTGTTCCCAGAGCAGCCAAGGACAGGATATCTGCCTGTTTTTGAGAAAACGGTCTGAGAATCTTGTTGTTTATATAAAAGGTGGCTGAGAACCTAATTATTTACAGGATCAAGCCTGGGAACTGCTGCTTTACAGCTGCCTTTTATTTTTCCCTTAGCTGAGTACCTTCATGGCCTCTTTCTTTAAGCCATGTTTGAACTAGACTCTCCACACTGGTGAGGCAAAGGTGACAAGAAGGATGTCCCATCCTGCAACATTTCCTGGGATATGCTTTTGTGGTGGTCTTTGCAGTGTTAGTGGTCTCAGGTTATTGGGAGGACTCTATTATACTAAAGGTCTTTTCCAATGGAAACAGTTCTGAAATTCTAAATCTCCATTCCTGCTTTTGAAGGATGCAGTCCCAAATAGACCAACATTTGTGTTTTTAAGGGATTTAGCATCTACCTTTCCTTGAAAGTAATAGAAATCAGGCTTTAAATGCTCTCGAAACACTTTAATTCCTTGATCTTAAGCTGTGTGTTTGAATTAAGGTGCTTTTGTACAGAAAGGTTGGACCATGGGATAAATGCAGGCAATTCAGCTGCAATAGCACTTGTTTCATCTGCTTTTCTTCTTCCTTTCCCTATGGGTGGCCGATTTGGGAGTATTTGTCTTGTACTTGGAGTTCTGGCTCAGACCTGCTCATGGATGTGCTGTAAAATCTTATCTACCCCATTCTACTGAAAAATGCTTGCAGACAGGTGAGAATTGCTAGAGACAAGGCTTACAAACCAGTGCCCAGTATGATTAGCCCAGTGTCCCTGCTTAAATCCAGGTATGGTTGTATTAAAAAGGAGCCAACTATTCTAACTCACTTGCCCCCTTTCTCCCCTCTTTGTTTTTTTTTTTTTTTGTAGCTCTTGGGACAAGCCCTGTGTGCCATTCCAACTCTTTGTTATCAAATGCGTGAAGGCATGATGCTTCTGTAGCAGTAGCCTAAGTTCAGTGGGAACATGTCCAAAGCACTGGGTCCTACAGTAGTGGGCACAGTGAGAGACTTGTCTCTACTGCCATGGCCATCCAGCCATGGGGAGAGCAGCTGCTGAGGCTTCCCCCATTCTGCCAACAGCAGTCTGCCTCCAACATGTGTACTGTATGGCCGTAATTTTGACAGAATGTGGAAAATGCATTGTTTGAATGTATTTTTGTGGTGTCTGACATCACCTGACTGGAGCAGTTTGGTGGGCAGGACGCCCTGTGGGCAGGGCCATGGCAGGGATCGGTGGCTGGCACTGGCACTGGCAGTGTTATTTTTCCAGACAGGCTCCTGATACAGCTGCGGGGGAGGGCACCAGCAACTGTATCTGCCCAGCGAGCAGCAGCACATGGAGGAGACACTCATCTGCAAAGAGCCCATCACTCCCTTACTCCCTTTGCTCCCCCCATGGCAGTGCAAGATGATTCTGCTGCAGGTGAAGGGCTACTGAAGACTGGAGACTCCTTCAGCCAGGCCTTGTTGCAATCTCGTTGCTGCAGCTGTGCCTGGAGGATGTTGGCCTGCAGCAGCACTGCCGATGCCCAGGAATGCTGCTTGGCTCAGAGAGGCAGAGTGTGTACAAAAGCTGCATTCAAAGCGCTGATCGTGAGACCCCAGAGCCGCTGGCAAGTGCAGCAGCTCTTCTTCATTCCATGCAGGTGAGAGCCCAGCCTTGAAGCACGTCCCTGGGAACAGGGGAACACTCTGAGTGTAGTTCTGAATTTTCAGGAACAGTCAAAATGAGAATTGTTTTGAGGCAGGTGTTGTAATGTTTGGTTTGGGTGTGTCTGCAGGAAAGAAAGTGGGAATAAACCCCTGCAACAATGAAGGAGAACTTTGCATGGCTAATTTACACCCTGAAGATACACTGATATCGGCCCACTGAATACTGGGGGCATCTAATGCAGAGTGCAAAGCTTCTTTGAATAGAGAGGAGAGATGAGACTTGAAGAAATAATTTTGCGGATGCAGAAAAAGGGACCAGACCCACGGGTCCCATGGCTCAGGCTTAGTTCTGCCAAATCAAGCATGATTAGTTTTATTCACTCTGTTGGAGAGTATTTCAGAATGACCTGGCTATTGTGCTATTTCCATTAAGAAAATTTTGAATTGCCAAGAACTGCCAAGATCAGAAATGTTTTGAGGCAGATCATGTTTATGTTGGGTTTGGGTGTCTCTGCAATAAAGAAAGCAGGGAATAAACCTCTAGAACAATGAAGCAGAGCAAAAGTGGAACGTTTGGATGGTCAATTTGTTCCCTACAGTTATCAGCCAACTGAATTGTGGAGTCATCTACTGGACAGTGCAAAGCTTCTTTCACTTCCACTACCTGGTGCCATTGTTTGTCCTCCACCACTTCTTTTGATGTGAAGAGAAATAAACAAAATCCCACACCAAGCTGAAACCCAGAACTGAGTGGGAATTACAGAAATAAAGGCCTTGAAAAGTCGATTTGGAATGGGTCTGTTTCCTAGACAGTGTCAAACCCTCAGGCCCGGCCTGGCTAGGCTAAGGGCTGGCTGCCCTTGGGAAGAGAAGGAAAGGAAAGAGATGGAGTTGAGGTGGGGGTTTTGTAGCCATGGAAACAAGAGAACCACCAGCGAGCGCATCACAAAGGGGCAGCCCCACATTGGTGTTGTGAAGGTTGTGGTTGACATGGCCTCAGTGGCAGGAGACGCGTCTGGCTCTGCCTCTCTGTGCCGGCTGCTGGCCATCGGAGTCACCCGACCTTGTTCTAAGTCTGGGTACCAAGCTCCCATCGCTGTCTACTCTGAGAGCATTCCCAAATTCAAACCCAGATACTTCTGCAGGGCAGAAGCATGGGTTCAAAGATGGACTTTACTGGAAAAGAAAAGACCACTGAAAGAAAAGGTGAGGATAGAAAGGAGCTGAAGGGCTGGAGCCAAATGGATAAAAATCCCACAAGATTTCATAGAAAACCGGTCCATGGTGGTCAGTCCTGGCTCTGTGTCAAAGTAGGTGGCTGACAGCTATAGATGATCCTGCAAGGATGCCCATGGCATCACAACATTCTCTTGTTGCATCGCGTTCCAGCTGAGTTCATCATGTCCAGGGAAAGAGCAGCTGCTTGTTCTGGGCATGGGAACAAACAAGATGGGTTTTCATTTCAGAAAGCTTGAGAATCCATTTATTACCCCTGGGGAGGAGGGGCGGGACTAAGACGAAAGACCAGGCAAAAGCAGGGTGGTGGGGTTTTTATAGGGTATCACAGGGGTGGAGTTTAGGGTTTGGGTCAAGGGAGGAGTTATTAGCAACACAGGAAGGGTAAAATCAAATTCCTGCCTCTTAGGAACAGGGGCACTCCAAATTCTGTCATTAGTTTACTGTACTTTCTCCTTTTTGACAGTAGCCAAATCACTCATACTGTCAGCCAGGACAGGGACTGTAGCCACAGCTGCCCACAAATTGGACATGGTCATGAGATGCAAGTCCTGTTTCTTTCTTTGCCATAATGTTGAGTCTCACTACAGACAAATTTCCCATTCTTCCTCTGCTTGCTGATTGGGTCCAACCCTGAGGATGGTATTAAAGTGCTACAGAAACACCAATAAGGCCTGTCTGCTTCCTGAGAGGTCTTAGTGGTTTGCAGAACTAGCAGTCACAGCTGTGTTGGTCTTTCCTGAGGATTTCCAAAAGGCCACCCTCAGGAAGGAGTCTTTTTTCCCCTCTTATCATTGGAACCTTCTACCTTTCTTATCAGACTTGCTAACTCAATACTGCTCAGAGAAATTAAATGGAGGCTAATTCCATAAAAAATGGTATAAATAAAGTCACATTTCGTAGGTAGGGTTATAAATTGTTAATGATGTAATTTTATTCTGAATTGTTAATTTATGTAATAGACTGTTATACCTAATTTATAAGTTATGAAGTAGTAAGTTACAGTTAAATGTACTGAAGTATGAATGTGTGCCCATGTCCTGGTTTAGGGCAAATTTGGGAGAAAACCTCCAAAGGGGGCCCCTCCAGAAAGCAAACCCACACAGCCCCTCCCCTCAACCGGTTTGGGAAGGATTCCTCAGAGAGAAGTGGAAAGAACCTGTTTATTTAACAGACAAAACACCCTCCAGCACACAAAATGAATGATACCAGATGACAACACGCTTTCATCGCTCTTAAAAAAGATGACAAATTCAGAAACTCTCTCTTGGTGGTGGTCGCTCTGTTACCAGTCCCTCCAGTGCTGGTGATAGCTGCTGCAGGCCACAAGGTGCAAACTCTTGGTGTTTCCCAGGTCCCAGTCTGGAGCAGGTTCGAGTGGTTCCAAGAAAGAGAAAGAAAGAAAATAAAACAGTCCAGGGAAAAAAATGTGACTGCTTAGCTGAACTAACTAACCAGTAGAAGCAATAGCAAGAGCAAAGCAGGAGCAAAGCAGAAGCAAGAGCCAAGCGAAGGCCAAGCAAATAGCAAGAAATGCACTATGTACTGCCCTTTCTCTGTGTCCCACCAGCTGTGGTGGAGCAGGCAGATAAGAAAAGAAAACACACGTTCGCTCTTCAGAGCAAGTCTTAAAGGTGTTATAAATGATCAAATCGTGAGCCAAAATTATTAAAAATTTAGCAAAGATTTATTAATTTGTCTGTGAGACCAAATTTTAGTCTTTGAAACCACCACAGCCAAAGAGACAGCGTCAAGCCCAGAATCGACACCAGGTGAACCTGGACCTGACCCCTCGAGTGTCAGAGTCTCCCCCGTTAAAGCACGCTGCTTCTTGCAGCGAGGTTTTATACAGTTTATTCTGCCTGAGGCAAAGATGACCAAATTTCCTTTGTATCTCTTCACATGCATCGCTGTTTCTTTCCATGTGCAGAGCTGGATAAAGGCCGAGTCCAGGTGTGCCATCGGCATCAATCAGCTCCGGGAAGCCATGTATTCAGATGTATCAGTTTGGCGCCACTGACTATCTTAATAGATGCAATCGGCAAGGCGATAATCGTTCTTGAGTGGCTCCCGATGACTTGGGAAACCGGTGATCATCGCCCTGGAAGCTTCTATTCCTACGTTAGGGTGTAGATCGTTATCTTAACTTGTGTCTGGGAACTAGTTGAATCACAATAGACAGTTGCTCCCGGCCGGGATGGTCAAAGACATGCTTTTGGATTTCACAATATTTTATACCATACATTAATAGCATGAATTATCCCTACCATATATTACAAAGGCACAGAACATAATATCCAGCAAAAACAGAACAGGCGACTAGGAATAAAAACATCATAACGTCACCCTAGGACATTCAACCCCTTACCCCCATATTGTCAACATACTACCAAACATCATGCATTTTGTTCACGTAAAACTTCCATCTGTTCCCCCAAAAAAAATTACAAGCAATACCCATCATGCCCCTGTAGCATCCCCACACTGGGGGACTGAATCCAGGCCCCATACCACAGAGCTGCAGGATTCCCCACTTTCATTTTACTCACTCAAAATTCCTTCTTTCACTTGCTCAAACCTTTGACACTTACACATTTCCTTCTATCACATCTGTGTGGTTTACTGTACAGAAAATGGCAGTAACATCCAACAAACAGTGATATTTGTATATCATTTTCACCCCACAATCAGATCTCCCTGAGGAACACGTTGTGTTGTTCCATGTCTCTGCATTATCCACCCTGGGCAACCTGGTCCCTGAGCAAAGATAACCCCACAAATGGGTTTGTCTGTACTCGAGGCAGAATTGATCCACACAGTCTTCCCTAACAAACCTCTGATATGTACCACTGGGACTTTGTCTCCTTCTATTACATTCAGGGACTCAGACTGGGCAGGACCTGCTCGGTTGGTGGAACCTCGGGTGTTAACTAACTAGGTGGCCTTTGCTAAATGCTGCTCCCAATTCTTGAAAGATCCCCCACCCAAAGCTTTCAATTGGGTTTTTAGTAGTCCATTGTACCTCTCCACTTTTCCTGCAGCTGGTGCATGATAGGGGATATGGTACACCCACTCAATGCCATGTTCCCTAGCCCAGGTGTTGATAAGGCTGTTCTTGAAATGAGTCCCATTTCAGACTCAATCTTCTCAGGGGTGTCATGTCTCCACAAGACTTGCTTTTCAAGGCCCAGGATGGTGTTCCAGGCAGTAGCATGAGACACAGGGTAGGTTTCCAACCATCCAGTGGTGGCTTCTACCATTGTGAGCACATAGCGCTTGCCCTGGCATGTCTGGGGCAGTGGGATGTAGTCAATCTGCCAGGCCTCCCCATACTTCTACATGGACAACTGCCCACCATATCATAGGGACTTCACTCACTTGGCCTGTTTGATGGCAGCACACGTTTCACAGTCATGGATAACCTGCGAAATACTGTCCATGGTTAAATACAACCCTCGGCCTCGTGCCCACCTTTACATGGCATCTCTACCCTGAAGGCCTGAGGCATCATGGGCCCATCGAGCTAGGAATAACTCTCCCTTGCCTTCCCAATCCTGGTCTGTTGTATTGAACTAAATAGATTATTTAGTTTTTGTTTTGCACTGGGTGATTGGAAATTTGTACTGAGTATGTTATGTCACGTAGATTGTTATTTCTCTTCTCCCATTACATGGTCTTTCCCTCATGCACCCCTCTGCTATACCGCCTGGTGGTTTAGGCCCTGGTTACCCCTCCCCTCACCCCTCCTCTATGGTATCCCATTGGCCACAGTCCTCTTCCCTCTTCCCCCAGCCCCATTCCTTCAGGTATAAAAGTCCACTGCAAGAAGGTCACACCCTCTTTTTCTACCTGGGTGGTTGCCGGAGCCAGAAGTCTCCCTTCCCAAGCCAATAAACAGGACACTCGTCCCCACATGGAGAAGAGCATTTCTTGTCTTTTGCTTTGTCCATGTAAGACCGTTTGTGCCAGGGTCCTAGTTAGCCAGAGTGGACTCATACAACAGCCCAAGAGACATGGATTCTTACACCGGTCTATCTGGGACACCCCTATCTTTGCAGCCTGGACTCCCTGCTCATTGTTTGGTGGTCCGCACTAGGTCTACTCTTGGGGACATGGGCATCTATGTGGTGGACTTTCACGGGTAGCCTCCCTACCCTGGTAGCGATGTCTTTCCACTCATCAGCAGCCCAAATTGGTTTCCCTCTACACTGCAAATTAGCCTCTTTTCACCTCTCCAGCCATTCCCACAGAGTGTTGGCTACCATCCATGAATCAGTGTAGAGGTAGAGCTTTGGCCACTTCTCTCTTTCTGCAATGTCCAGGGCCAGTTCAAAGGCTTTCAGTTCTGCAAGTTCACTTGATCAACCTTCTCCTTCAGTGGCCTCTGCGACCTATCGTGTGGGGCTGCATATGGCCGCTTTCCACTTCTGATTCATTCCTATGATGCGACAGAAACTGTCAGTGAAAAAAGCATAGTGTGTTTCCTCTGGTGGCAGTTGGTTATATGGAGGAGCTTCTTCAGCCTGTGTCACTGGTTCTTGTTCTTCATCTGTGACACCAAAATTTTCACCTTCGGGCCAATTTGTAATGACCTCCAAAATCCCAGGGCGATTCAGTTTACCTATACGGGCACACTGAGTGATAAGAGCAATCCACTTGCTCCATGTAGCACTGGTGGCGTGATGGATAGAAGGAACCTTGTCTTTGAACATCCACCCCAGCATCGGTAATCGGGGTACCAGGAAGAGTTGCACTTTTGTACCAATCACCAATTTGGTGGCTTGGACTCTTGGACTCGTTCATAGACAGCCAAGATTTCTTTCTCTGTTTGGGTGTGTTTAGCTTCAGACCCTGTAGCTTCGACTCCAAAATTCTAGTGGTCGACCCCGAGTCTCCCCAGACACCTTCTGCCAAAGGCTACAGGACAAACCATGATTCCCAGCTGCAGAGTAGAGCATGCTCTTCACCTCTGGTTCCATCTTGACTGGGCCAAGGGCTACTGCATGAGTGATCTCCTGCTTAACCTGGGCAAAGGCTTGTTGCTGCTCAGGGCCCCAGTGGTAATTGTTCTTCTTGTGGGTGACCAGGTAAAGAGGGCCACGATCTGACTGTACTCAGGAATATGCATTCTCCAAAAACCTATGGCGCCTAGGAAAGCTTGTGTCTCTTTCTTATTGGTGGGTGGAGACATTGCTGTGATCTTGTTGATGACATCCGTAGGAATCTGACGCCATCTGTCTCGCCACTTTACTTCTAGGAACTGAATCTCACGAGATGGTCCCTTTACTTTTCTCTTTTTGATGGTGAAACCAGCTCCCAGGAGGATTTGGATTATTTTCTCTCCTTTCTTAAACACTTCTGCAGCTGTTTTCCCCCACATAATGATGTCATCAATATACTGTAGGTGTTCTGGAGCCTCACCCTTTTCTAGTGCAGTCTGGATCAGTCCATGGCAGATGGTAGAACTGTGCTTCCACCCCTGAGGTGGTTCAAGGTATACTGCACTCCCCTCCATGTGAAAGCAAACCGAGGCCTGCATTCTGCTGCCAGAGGAATGGAGAAAAATGCATTGGCAATATCGATAGTGGCATACCACTTCTCTGCCTTGAACTCAAGATTGTACTGGAGCACTAATATATCTGGCACGGTAGTGCTCAGTGGTTGAGTCACTTCATTCAATGCACGGTAGTCCGCTCTTATACTTGCAGGGTTCCCCAGACAAGGGAAGGAATGATGAATCTGACTCCATGTTCTTAGAAGGCTAATTTATTATTTTATGATACTATATAATCTAAAAGAATGCTATAATAAATAATATTAAAGAATACAGAAAGGATACTTACAGAAAGCTAGAAAGATAAAAATGAAAACTCGTGACTCTTTCCAGAGCCCCAACACAGCTTGACTGTGATTAGTTATTAAGTCAAAACAATTCACATGAAACCAATGAAACAACCACCTGTTGTTAAACAATGTCAAACACATTCCAAAGCAGCAAAACACGGGAGAAGCAAATCAGATAATTATTGTTTTCTTTTTTCTCTGAGGCTTCTCAGCTTCCCAGAAGCAAAATCCTGGGCAAGGTGATTTTTTAAACAATATGACTTTGACAGTTCACAGTCAATTTCTATTCTCCTTCATATTTAGGCACAGGCCAAATGGGGCTGTTGAAGGGTAAGTTTTGCTGACCACCCCTTGGCTCTCCAACTCTTGGATCATCTTATGGATGGGAACCACACCATCTTGAGTTGTTCTATACTGTCACCAATGCACTATGGAAGTGGCAATTGGTACCTGTTGCTCTTCTCCCTTCGGAAGTTCTCCTGCAGATGGATTCTCGGACAGTCCAGGCAAGGTGTTCAATTGCTGGATGCTCTCTGTCACTACAGCTGCTATCCCAAATGCCCACCTGAGTCCTTTTTGGTCTTTGAAATACCCACTTTGGAGGTAATCTATGCCCAAAATACATGGGGCCTCTGGGCCAGTCACAATAGGGTATTTTTTCCACTCATTTTCGGTCAGGCTCACATCAGCTTCCACCAAAGTGAAATCCTGGGATCCCCCCGTCACACCAGCAATAGAAATAGATTCTGTCCCCACATGTCTTGATGGGATTAATGTGCACTGCACACCAGTATCCACCAAAGCTTTATATTCTTCTGGTTCTGATGTGCCAGGCCAACGAATCTACACAGACCAAAAACCACAGTTTTCCCTAGTCTCTACCTGGCTAGAGGCAGGACCCCTCTAAGCCTGGTTATCCTTTTTTCCCATGGCATATGTCTTGGATGTTCCTTCAAGGGGATTGGACATGTCATCATCATCATACCTGGCAGTTCAGCTACTAGCAACTGGAGCTGCTTTCCTTTTGGTGGAACTTCCTCTCTCTGCCTTGCCTTCCTTCAATTCACGCACCCATTGGACCAGAGCAGCAATAGATTTTCCATCCCATCTCCTCATGTTTTCTGTGAAATCCCTCAGGAAGAACCACAGCTCAGCTCATTGGGTGTCCCTTTTCTCTCCATCTGGGGGACGTCTGCTTGGGGTACCAGAACCTCTGATCTGTACTCCTGAGATTTGGAGAAGGTCTTCTTTAATCTCCTCTCTGAGCTTCTTATGATTTTCTTCCATCTTGTCCTCTAATTTCTGCAGACATGTTTCCACTGCTGAGATTCTGGCATGTGTTGGGCCACATACAGCATCTGCATATGCTTGAAACTTCTTTGCCATACCAAGCATGGTCTCATCCCTGTCATCCCTCTTCATTATATCTAAAGCAGAAGTGTAAGGGCCGAAATGAGGGATGCAGGACTCCAGGTGGCTCTCCAAAATGCAGTTTATTCCATCCAAGAGGTTACAGCAGTCCAGGGTCGTGGGTGACAGAGCCTGTGCCTACAGCTCTCAACTCCAGCTGCAGGCAGGACTGGAGACCCTTTGGTTTTCGTAACAATGCATTATATACTTTTCTTTGCTTAGCATCTTAATACAGTAGAACCAATCTATACCTTAACTATTATCTATAGCCTATCATAGCTACTATGATTACTATATTCATGTTACTATTCTCCAATCACTAAAAGTTAGTACATTACAGTTTAAGCTAGAAGTTGTTATTCAGTTTTCTTGCAGTGGAAAATTCTAAGACCTTTTTTCTACTTGCCACATCAGCAGGCTTGTTGGCCTGTGCTATCTTCTTGCTTGGTAAAAACATCTTGTTTGAGGTGGATTTATCTTTTGTTCTAAGTCATAAAAACCCCTTCTAACTAATATACCCTTTGCCTCCTTGGTTATCCAGTAAAACTGGCTCAGCAATTTTTTTCTTCTATATCAAAACTTGCTTCCAACTCTATTCCTTCGTCAGATTCTAAATGAGCCTTGATTGGTCCTATCTTAGGGCAAGCTATTACAGCTCCAGAGATCAGCTCCCAGGGGGACTGAGTACCAGAGGCCATCTCGCTCTCAGACCAAGGCCGCGGGTCAGCCCCTAGCAAGCAGGGAATATTCAGCTCTTAGTGATTAGGCAGCTCTTGTGATTTCAGCTTTGCTTGCTAGGTAGCTTTTTCCCTAGGCTTAAGGCTCCAGCAGACGGTAGAGAGAGGATAAGGAGAAGACGCCGGCTGTTCCACCTGTATGGCTTTATTGGAGGAGTTCATGAAGGGTCTCAGCTCTTCTTCTTCCGAGTTAGTAGGGGTACAGTATGCTACTTTTATACCCTTGGCCCGGATACAATCCTGTCCAATGGCAAAGGTGTTAAGAGTGACCATAAGTGACCAATAGTAGGGTTAACAAGATATTGCCTTACATGGCTATAGGGATAGGTTATAGGGCGGATGTCCCTGGAGTCAGGAAGTTTCTTTGCCGCTGTGTCAACATTGAGATTCTCCAAGGGCCTCTGGCTAAAGTTGATGGTTTCACTACAAGATTCCACATTTAAAAATCTTTCTGCTAAGCATACATATCTGTGAGACTTTCTTGTAAAACTTTCATCCTTTCAAACACAGAAGCATATTCGTGTGGCCCAAGTTGTACAAGTTTTCGCCATATCACAGATGTGCATGGTACTAAGTCTGGATTCCTAGTTGTTATGTCATCTGAGAAGATAATCTCTGCCACTGCCATTTCTCTCAGGCATTGGATCCCTTGTTCTATGGTCTTCCACTGGGTTTGCTGCATATAGAGATCATCTGCACACAGGTATCTTTGTGCCACACTTCCCAAGACCTGTGGCCAGAGGCTGTGAGGGTTAGTCCCCCTCATCGTCCCTTGGTTGATGACAGGATCATGTGACAGGGATGCCAAATGCCTGGCTTCAGTGCCATCCAGAATTGTAGCCTCACCTGCAGCATCCCAAAGATGGACTAACCAACTTATTATGGATTCTTTAGGTGGTCAAGTGTAATCCTTCCGTAGGCCACCAAGGTCCTTCAGGGAAAAGGACTCAATATTGGCTTCTGATCTTGCGTCTGTTGCTTTGACTCCTGATTTTATGTCAGGAAGGGTTGACGGTCCTTCTCCTGCATCATCATCATCATCATCATCCACTGATTGATCAGTCCTGTCTGTGCACTTTCCACTTCTACTGCTAATAGCAACAGCCATTGGATGAGGCTTATTGTCTGATTTTGCTGCTGACTTAGGATCACTATCTGGTTTAGCTGCTGGCTTCGAGCCTGGGGTGTTGGCTGTAGCCTGAGTGACTGGGATAGCTGTTGATTTCTCTCCCTGCCCCTCTTCCTCTGTCTGCTGCCCTACAGTATCTAGCAGCGTGCGATGAGCATATGCCAGGGCCCAGCTCACTGCAATGATCTTCTTCTCCTTAGGGTCTTCATGGTACTTCTCTTTCAGGTATTTCCCCACCTCAGCTGGGTTCTGAATTTGTTCATGGGGAAAGTCCCAGACTATAGGGTCAGAGAATTCCTTCAAGATTTGGCCCATATCCTCCCATTTCCCACACCACTTAGGATTTTCCATGCCTGGTTCTACTCCTGGGTCAGGGGTCTCATCAGCCCGTCTAGAAATCTCAGCCTTCATTCTAGAGAACCAGCAGGCTGTATAGAGCAAGTTTACCAGACTAAATACTAGAAAAATGGTTCCTTTAACATTAAAGGGAAAATGAACATTCTCCAATAGGGAGGTAACAGATTCAGAGGAGAAGGAAAGCAAAGGCTGAAAAGCCTCATCCCCTGCTCCTCCTTTAACAAACTGGGTGCATAACCATAGCTATGAACCATCCATACCTGGAACAGACCCCAGCATGTTTATAAACTTCTTACAAGTCATTACCACCATGCCCAGCCTGACAGCTATTCTGGTCACTGCCTCTCTGCTGTAAAAACTACGTATTAGGGACAATACTAGAGCTATTTCTGGATAAGAAAATAAACCTAGCGACCATAGAGGTATTAAGATCTCAAAAAGACCTAGGGACCAGAAATGCATGCAAGTCTTCACCCCAAGAGACTTTATGAATTCAAAATCCATGATTATGAACTGCTTCATACCAGCATAGAGTAATGGCAACCAAAATGCAGTCAGACCAGGGTTTTTCCCACTGTCTCTCAAGCCCCATGCGTTGGGCACCAAACTTTGTCCTGGTTTAGGGCAAATTTTGGGGGAAAACCTCCAAAGTGGGCCCCTCCAGAAAGGAAACCCACACAGCCCCTCTCCCCAACTGGTTTGGGTAGGATTCCTTGGAGAGAAGTGGAAAGAACCTGTTTATTTAACAGGCAAAACACCCACCAGCACACAAAATGAACAATACTAGATGACAACACTCTTTCACAGCTCTGAAAAACATGACAAATTCAGAAAGTCTCTCTGGGGGTGGTCGCTCTTTTATCGGTCTCTCCGGTGCTGAGGATGGCTGCTGCAGGCCACAAGGTACAAACTCTCGGTGTTTCCCAGGTCTCAGTCTGGAGCAGGTTTGAGTAGTTCCAAGAAAAGGGAAAGAAAAACAGTCCAGTGAAAATTCGGACTGCCTAGCTAAACAAACTAACCAGCAGATGCAAAAGCAAGAGCAAAGCAGGAGCAAAGCAGGAGCAAGAGGAAAGTGAAAACAAGAGCAAAAAATTAAAGCTGCAATATGTACTGTCCCCGTCTCTGTGTTGCACCGACCGTTGGAGGAGTCAGCAGACTGATAACAAAACAAAACAAACCTTTGCTCTTCAGAGCCAGTCTTGAAGGTACAGAACATAATATCCAGCATAAACAGAACAACGACTGGGGATACAAGCATCATAACATCACCCTAGGAAAAAGACCAAAGAAATATTCACTATTCAACTCATTCACATTTAAAGAGATAGAACAGGGATTCTGACTGGGAAAAAGGAATTTCGTCATTATTCCGAGTGATTAAACAACTTGAGCCTCTAAGGGGTAACCTGTCCAGGCTCACGCTGTTGAGACTCATACTGTTTTTTTCTTTCCAGGAATGATATCAGTAATGATTCCAGCACACCCCCACTGAGGATCAAGGTAACCATCAAAGGACAGCTTATCCCTATTGCAGGAGCAATCACTGCCAGTAGCAAGCAAATTTGGTTCACACATTAACAAGTTCAACCCACAGGGCAGAGTCACTTCTTTTATTTAAGCTAATAAGTATGGTAACTTAGTACATGCATTCTATATCACACATGCTTTTCAGTTGTAAGTGCAATTAATTGAATATGACCGAGGATTTTAGCCATTACCCAAATTAGATAACACTTCCAATATTATGTCCAAGGATTGCCCCCACCAAAAAAGTGCTATGATAGAAAGGTCTTGGCTGCCCTTTACCTCCTCTGTGCAGCTTCTCATCAGCACCGCAAACACTGGGGCTACATGCTTTCCTTCCTACAGAAAAGAACTCTCATTCTCATCCAGAAGCCCATCTTTCAAATGTGGATACCACCTCCAATATTATATATGCCCAAAGATGACTCTCATACAAAAGCTGCCAGATCAGAAAGCTTTCACTGGTCTTTATCCCCCTAGGGCAGCCTGTAATCTGCACCTAAACCACTGGGGCTTCATGCTTTCCTTCCTATGGTAAAGCACTCTCATTTTACTTCAGGAGCTCTGTCCATTGGAGGTAAAGGTCAGCAAGACCTGTCTGTCCACATTTTGTGTGGGAGCAATCCTTGGATGTTTTCAGTACTGGAGGTGGTATCCAAATTTCAGTGATGAGCTCATTAAAGATGATTGAAGCACTTTTACAGGGGAAGAAAAACACCTAGACCCGGGGTTCAAAGTGCAGATTACATGTTGCCCTGGGGAGGTAGAATCCAGCAACAATTTTCTGACATGACACATATTGTGTGGGAGCAATCCTTGGATATATTTAATATTAGAAAGTTGTATCCAAAGTAAGGTGGTGGACTCCTGAAGTGATTCTCCATAGGAAAGAAAGGACATAACCCACTGTTTCTTGTGTAGATATGCTGCCAAGAGGAGGCAAAGGCTGTTAGTGTTCAAAAACACATAATCACGGGGGATTATATGCGGTGCTTTTTATTAAGAGCTCTGGGAATCGGGGTATATTCAACCCAAATCTGACTCCGACCATACATCCGAAATGATCATGTTTTATACTCTATCGTTACATAACTTTCATGTTAATTATTAAACTTATATTGTTCTATTGTATACATAAATTTAGCCCCTCTCTGAATTTCCAACATAGTTTCTCACTATTCTTCTTATGGTTATATAATAATTACATTTAATTACTAAACAATCATCACATCTAACAATTATATATTTTATCATACTGCTTACGCAGGTGCAGTTGATCTGGGAAAGCCCAAAGCCTAAAATTTTAGATTCTATCTTTAACTTTTTCCAGGGTTCCACTATCAAGGCCACAAAGACATTTCTGCCCTGGATCATTTTGTGTTAGATAATCATTGGAAGTATTCAATATTGGAGTGTGGCTCCAAATGCGGCAACTGTGCTCCTGAACATGAATGACAGTACCTTTCCTTGGGAAGGCAAACACATAATCCTGCTGGTGGTGTTCAGATGACTGCAAAGGGAAGGTAAAAGACAGCAACAGCTTTCTGTTCTCACATGTTTTGTGTGGGATCAATCCTTAGATATTCAATATTGGAGCTTGAATCCAAATGTCAGAACCTGGGCCCTGAAAGTGAATGACAGTACCTTTCCTAGAAAAGTGAAACTCCCAGTCCTAATGTTGGTGCTACAGATGATCATCTGCCCAGTAGAGTGACATGCCAGCAAGACCTTTCTGTCCTGGAGCCTTTGTTTGGGAGCAATCCTTGGACATACTCAATATTGGAGGTGGTTTACAAAATTGTGTGTTTGACTCCTGAAATGGAATGACAGTGCTTTTACATGGGAAGGGAAGCAGCTAGCCACAGATTATAAAGTGGAGAGGGGAAGAAAATGCCAGCAAGACTTTTCTGCCCTAATTTGTTTGGTGTGAGAGAAATGTCTAGAGCCCTAGATGTATTCAATACTGGAACTCAGCTCCAAATGCTGCAACTAGGTTCTTCAATGTGAATGACAGTACCTATTCTTGTGAAGGGAAACACCTTGCCCGACTGATGGTGCTGCAGATGATCATCTGCCAGGTGGAGTTGAAGGCCAGCAAAATGTTTTCCTCCTAAAACTCTGTGACTAGTGATTTATTTTCCAAGGACAACCAGTGTCATTCCCTTTCAGGAGCACATATGAGGAATTTGGAAACCACCTCTACTAATGAATATGTCCAAGGATTTCTCCAACAGACCAGGTGCCTGGAGAGATAGGTCTTGCTTGCCTTTTCCTTTCCTGGGCCAACGATCATCTGCAGCACCCACAATAGGACTATGTGTTTCTTCTCCCAAGGAAATGTGCTTTCATTCACTTTCTGAGCCCAACCTCCTAAATTTGGTGCCAAGGTCAAAATCTGGATCCATCCAAGGATTGCTCTCACACAAAATGTTCCAGGACAGAAAGGTCTTTACTTCACCTGAGCAGTCTCTCATCTGCCTCTGAAACACTGGTTACCTGAGGCATCATGGGCCCACTGAGCCAGAAATAACTCACCCTTGTGTGGCCAGGCCAGACTCGTCTGAGACACTAATCCTGGCAGCCCCATCCCCCTGTCCATTGTTGCAATGCTCTTCAGTGCCCAACTCTTGGGTGCATGAGCATCGACAGGTAGGACTTGCACAACCAGCTTCTCCCCTGGGCAGCGATGTCTTGCCCCAGTGCAGCAGCCCTGATGGGTTCCCCTTGTGTTGCCAATTCTCCTTTTTCCATCATTCCAGCCACCCCCACAGAGCATTTGCCACCATCCATGAGTCAGTGCAGAGGCAGAGTGCTGGATCCACCTTGTCCTTCAGTGGCTTCCACAAGTTGTCATGTAGGACTCCATACAGAAGCTTTTCATTTTTAATGTATCCCTGTGACCGTGGTCACAGGGGTTCTTGAATGAGGGAAGAGAATGTTGATTCCATGATCAGAAGGCTTGATTTTTTATTTTATGATATATATATATTACATTATAACTATGCTAAAAAGAAATAGAAAGGAAAGGTTCTCAGAAGGCTAGCTAAGAATAGAATAGAATAGAAAAGAATGATAACAAAGGCATCTGGCTCTGACCGAGAGCAAGAGCCAGCTCTGCCATGACTGGTCACCAAATCCAAACATCCACAGGAGACCAATCACGGATGGACCTGTTGCATTCCACAGCAGCAGATAATCATTGTTTACATTTGTTGCTGAAACCGCAGCTTCTCAGAAGGAAAAATCCCAAGAAAGGATTTTTCACAAAAGATGTCTGCGACATATCCCTACAATATGGCAGGAACTATCAGTAAAGAGAGAGTGACACTTTTCATTTTCTGGTAGTCTGGGCCTCCTTAGCATGTGCCACATTAATCTCTTCCCCTTCTGATGATAATCTGAAATTTTTGCCTCAGGACCAGATCATAATGACTTCAAAGATGCCTTTCCCTTTGAACATCCAGCCCAGCACTCACAGTCAGGTGCCAGTGGAAGCTGTGCTTTGGTGCCAATCACTTCTGAAACAGATGGAACCTCCTCAAAAGCTGCCAGTACCTGCAGTGTGGTGTAGGGGTATAGCTGGCCTCAGATCCTTCGTATCCCAGACTCAAGAACCATAGAGTGGTCCTCGAACTTCCGCAGGTCCCTTGTGCCGGAAGCTCCAGGATGGACCATTCTCCCTGGCTGCAGAGTAGAGCATGTTTTCTACACCTTGTAACTGTCCTGACTGGTCCAACGGCTACTGTAGGAACAATCTCCTCTTTAATTTGCTCAAAAGCTTGTTGCTGTGATGGACTGTACTTGAAATCAATCTTCTTCCACGTCATATGACAGAGAGGATTTACAATCTGACTGTAACCTGGAATATGCATTCTCCAAAATACCACAGTGCCAGGAAAGCCTGTGTTTCCTTCCTGATGGTCACTGATGACATGGCTGATATTTTGTTGACCACATCCACTGGAATTTGACAGTGTCCATATTGCTATTTTACTTCTAAAAACTAAATTTCCTGGGCAGGTCTCTTGACTTTTACTCTGTTTTATGGCAAAACCAGCCTTCAGGAGGATCTGGATTATCTTACTCCCTGTCTCAAAAGCTTGCTCTGCTGAGGCACCACTTTGCTGCCTTGGACTCTAGCTCATAATGAAGTTCCAACATGTCCAGCATGGAAGCACTCAGTGATGGTGTGACTTCATTCAGGCCATGGCAGTCCACTGTCAGTGTCCACTCTCCATGGGACACAGGCAGGGGCCATGTGGGGCTATTGAGGGGTGAGCGAGTCTTCCTGAGACTGCCCAGCTCTCCAGTTCATGGATCAGCTCATGGATGGCGTCCTGAAGTCCCAGTCGGTGCCATGTTGCCAATGGGATGTGGAAGGGGCTAGCAACTGGCCTGTTAGCTAAAGGAGCAAGAAGTAAGAAGAAGAAGAAGCTGATAAGGAGCTTTCTCCAAGGCCGTAACCAAGGAGATTGAGAGAAGGAAGATAAGAGCATTCTGCAGCTGGATGAAGCATTCTTAGAAAGTTAGGTGGAGTCAGAGTAACTTTTCACCAATGGCATGGTATTGAATTATTGTGGCCAATAGCTAAGGTAGAAGAAGGGTAAACAACTGGAAAGTGTATAAAAGATCAGCCATTTTCATTAATAAACTGTTGCCAAGTGTTACCAACTGAGACTGCTTGTGGTCTCTGCTTTATGTCGTGACCGTCTCGACTGCGACATTTTGGTGATCCCCGACGTGATAAGAACATAGTCGGTGGGGGCCCATACGGGGTGCTAGCAATTGGCAACCGTGACCCACTGGGACGTAGTGGGGGAGGCGGCGTCGGTGCAGCTGAGAGTGGCAGGTGGAAGCCACAGGGAGGTCCGGACCTGATTCCCTCCAATCAAGACACCTGGAAGTAGGTAAGCCACCAACTAGTAATAATGGGACATAATTTATCTGAAGAGGAAGAAAGTGTTCTGTCTACATGGAAAGTTTTGTTAAGAAATAAGGGAATTAAGACATCAGACTATGCGCTTTGTAATATATTGCTGTGGGCTAAATCACGGAATTTTGGCACTGATCCCTACACAGCATTTAGTGTTAAGGCATGGAAGAAAGTCGGGGACAAACTTTGGCAAGTTATTCGAGCGGGAGATAAAACAGCTGTTGATTTAGCAGTAACCTGGAACTCGCTCTTTGAGGCTTTAAAGGAATGGAAAGTAGAGAGAGAAACGGAGCAAGATGCGGACGAAGAGTCAGGGCTCATAACAGAAACTGACGGGGGAGGCTGAGGCAGAGGGGGCCTCTGAGGTAGAAGGGGGCTCTGATGGGGAACTTGGTGAAGAAAGTTCGGATGCCATGGGAGTTACCTGGCATGCTGCCAGAGCTTCTAGGAAAGCTGCCAAAACTTCTGGGCAACCTGCCCTAGCCTCTTCTTATCAGACCCCTAAGCCTCCTTATCTCACTCCTGCGCAGCAGCTCGGGATGGTGACTGTATATACTACACTGCTACGCCAGTTAGCTGAAATGTCTCTAGCAGAGAGGGAAACCCAGCCATCTTCCCCCCCGCTTCCCTCCTCTCTGGTCCAGCCGTCCGCCCCCACCGCTCCCCTCTGAGCGGCTTGAACAACCTGCAAGGCCGTATCCTCCTTTACCTGACAGTGACAGCAACAGCGAATGAAGTGATGAGTCGCCCGCAGTAACACCTGAGTTGGGGCAAGGAGCTCTGGTCCCTTCATCTCCTAAGAGCTCTAGCCTTACTGCCCCATGGACTTTGCCTCCATGCCAAGTCCCTGTGCTTCCTCGACACCCTCAGGAATTTTGGGAATTTGTTAGGAGGAAAGCAGTTGAAGAAAAGAATTGGGACATCATAGAAAGGTTAGGTGTTCCAAGAGTACCTCAGGAGAACAGTGCCATTGCAAATGTTGCTTGAGATAACCCTATGGCTTTTCCAGTTTTCAAAGCAGATCCTGGAACAGGACAGAACGACAGTCATCATGTCTTTGCCTGGAGGGTTGTGCAAGACCTCCGATCGAAAGTAGCTCAATATGGTATTAATTCCTCAGAGGTAATGCAATTAATACGTGTGGTTAATGCAGATTTGCTTGCACCTTATGACATCACACATCTTGCTACAATTCTATTCCAGCCAGTACAATATGGTGTATTTCAAGAATCTTGGAGGCAAGTGGCTGAGGGCAAGGCTTTAACAAATATGCAGTTGCCTCAACACGATCCCCGTCATACTGTGGGTGTTGATGCCCTACTGGGCTCTGGGCCTTTTGCTAGTCCAGATTTACAGGCAAGGTGGGATCCTTCGATTTTGGCACAAGCTCAGCAAATTGGCATGAGTGCCTTAACTAAAACAATGGAAATGGCACCTCCAAAACAGAAATATGTCACTATACAACAAGGGATGAGAGAACCATTTTTGCAGTTTGCAGAAAAACTTGCTGCCACTATTGAGAAACAGGTAGATGATGAAACTTTGCGAGAGACATTGTGTGTACAATTGGCTAAAGAAAATGCAAACCCAGACTGCAGAAAGATTATTGACACTTTACCTGGGGAACCCACCTTGTCTGAAATGGTTACTGCTTGCTCGAAAGTTGGTTCAGTTGAGCATAAAATGGCAGCTCTTGCTGCAGTGCTAAGACCTTCAGCGAAGTGTTAGAATTGTGGACAACAGGGGCACGTAAAGTCACAGTGTACTGTCCGGAAAACAACATTTAGGCCAAGTGCAAGCAGCGATGTTGTATGCAACCGTTGTGCTAAATCTGGGCACTATGCTAAACAATGCAGGAGTAAATATCATGCAAATGGTCAGCTATTGCCGGGAAACCCAAAGAGGAGCGCGAAGGGGCGCGTGGGGAAACAAATACCCCAACAACCACAACAGCAAATGCGGGCCTTCCCAGCCCTGCAAAGCTACCCATTTGCGAACAATTCTCAGGGGCAACAAGCGGGTCCACAGGGATTGATATACCCACCGCTGACACAGTAACCATTCTAACAAAAGAAATATGTAAAGTGCCTCTTGATGCCTAGGGTCCGATAGGATGGGGATTGAGTGCATTTTTGATAGGGAGATCAAGTACTACACTTAGAGGTATTCATGTGCATCTAGGGCTTATTGATGCTGATTATTTAGGGCAGATTCATGCTATGGTATCCATTGATGACCCTCCTGTCACTATTCAGAAAGGAACTTGCATTGCTCAACTTGTACCTTTTGTGAGTTCTGTTCCAAATACATTGGACTGAAGTCGCGGCACAGGAAGCTTTGGATCGACAGGAGTACCTCAAGTGTTTTGGACTGAGAAAGTAACAGAGAGCTGTCCAGAAAAGACATGCACTCTCACCGCCAGTGAATGTCATCCAGGAACTATATCAGTAACAGGTTTGATTGACACTGGAGCAGATGTCACAATACTCTTGTGACTTTGCTGGCCTCAATCGTGGCCTCTCACTCGTGCAAGTTTTGGACTCCTGGGGTTGGGTGGTGCTACAACAGGTGGCCTGTCAGCCATTGTAATTAATGTGAAACATCCTGATGGCCAACAAGCTAACATCAGACCCTATGTTGCCGATGCTCCTCAAAGTTTGTGGGGATGAGATTGTTTATCTCAATGGGGTTTCAAAACTACTACGGATTTTTAATGGGGGCCACTGTGTTGCAGGGCAATGAACGTCCAGTTGTACCCCTGACATGGTTGACAGATAAGCCTGTCCGGGTTCGCCAGTGGCCCCTGACTACTGAAAAGCTTACTGCCCTGCAAGAATTAGTTACAGAACAATTGCAAGCGGGACACATTGAGGAATCATTCAGTCCCTGGAACACCCCTGTTTTTGTAATAAAAAAGAAATCAGGAAAATGGAGACTTTTACATTATTTACGGCAGATAAATGCTGTAATGGCAACAATGGGAGCTTTGCAACCAGGCCTTCCTACACCCACGATGATTCCACAGGAATGGCAAATAGTTGTCATTGATCTAAAAGATTGTTTCTTCACTATTCCATTGGCTGAGCAGGACAAAGAAAAATTCGCTTTTACGGTGCCTTCTATAAATCATGCTGAACCTGATAAAAGATATCAATGGAAGGTACTCCCACAAGGCATGAAAAATTTGCCAACTATTTGTCAATGGTTTGTGGCACAGGCCTTGTCAAAAGTGCAGGAGCAATTTAAAAACTGCTACTGCTATCATTACATGGATGATATCTTGTTGGCCTCTGACAACAAACAACAGTTGTCAGCTCTTAAACAATGTGCTGTGACAAATTTGAAAGGCTTTGGTTTGATCATTGCTCCAGAGAAAGTGCAGGAACACATGCCTTGGAAATACCTAGGTATGTTGATGACCAACACTCAAGTTATGCCTCAACCTGTAAAGTTAGACATTGATGTTAAAACTGCTACTGATGTACAGAAATTGGTTGGTTTAATTGGTTGGATTCGATCGTATTTAGGCATAACTAATCATCAGATGCAGCCACTGTTTGATTTGCTTTCAGGCATCACTTCCTCCACTGATGAGAGGCAATTGACCTCAGCGGCAAAAAAGACCCAAGAAGAAGTTGAATTAGCCCTAGCACACAAATTTGTTAACAGGATGGATACCTCTGTTGGTGTTCAATTGTTTATTTTGAGAGACCATGAAATACCATGTGGAATACTGTGTCAATGGAATGATAATTGGGAAGATCAGTTGCATATTCTGGAATGGATATTTTTATCTTTCAGATCTCGGAAAACAGCTCCAGGACTTTATGAGCTTTTTGCAGATATCATCATCAAGGGCCACAGGCGTTGTCATGAGATTTTGGGACAGGACCCTGTGACCATTGTGATACCTGTACAACAGTGGTATTTTGAATGGTGCTTTCAAAATAATCATGAATTGCAATCTGCCTTATCTTGTTTTACAGGTCAAATCTCGTATCATTTGCCTTCTCATCCTGTTCTAACACTGACTAAAGAGATCCCTTTTGAAGGCAAGCAAATTTGTTCTCCTGTTCCAGTGGAAGGTATAACGGTTTTTACAGATGGGTCCGGGAAAACTGGAAAAGCAGCTGTGGCTTGGAGAAAGGATGATCACTGGGAATATCAGACAGTGATTCAGCAGGGATCTCCTCAACTGGTTGAACTTTCTGCCGTTTTTTGGCTTTTACTTTGTTTCCTGGTTCTGTAAACATAGTTACTGATTCAGTTTATGTTGCCAATTTGGTTAAGCATTTAGATCAAGAAGTGTTGTTTAATATTCAAGAGAAACCATTGTTTACCATATTAGTGAAGTTGTGGACAGTTATTGGTGCTCAAAAACATTGTTACTTTAACATGCACATTCGCAGCCATACATCATTACCAGGATTTTTTGCTGAAGGCAATGCCTATGTAGACTCTTTAGTAGCTGCTGCTGCAATCAAAACTGTACCCAATGCGTTGCAGCAGGCAATTTTATCCCATCAATTTTTTCATCAGAGTGCTCAAGCTTTACAACAGCAATTCAAATTGTCTACTGCCGAAGCAAAATCTATTCTTTCCTCTTGTCCCGACTGTCATATGACTCATGTCACTCAGTATTATGGTACCAACCCTAGAGGTCTTTCTGCGTTAGAAGAATGGCAAACTGATGTTACAAAAATGCCAGAATTTGGTCGCTTTAAGTATGTTCCTTTTACAGTTGATACTTTTTCTCATGCAATGGTTGCTTCAGCATTCACAGGAGAAAAAACTCGAGATGCTATTCGTCATTTTTATCATGCCTTTTCTATTCTAGGTGTTCCGTGTCACGTGAAAACAGATAACGGCCCAGCATATGCTTTGCAGAAAATGCAAGCATTCTTTCGTGCTTGGGGCATTGAGCATTCAGCAGGTATTCCACATGTCCCCACGGGCCAAGCAATTATTGAAAGAGCTCATGGACTTCTTAAACGTCAGGTTCAAAAACAAAAAGGGGGAATGCAACAGGAGCCACCTCAAGTGAGATTAGATAAAGCTGTTTATGTGTTAAACTTCTTGTGTCCCCTACCTGACTCACAGTTATCTCCAATCTTTTGCCATTTTTCTTCTTTGAATTCTAAGCAACCAAATTTCCATAGAAATGTCAAGGTATGGGTCAAGGATTTGATTACTGGTATATGGTCTGGTCCAGTGGAACTGATAACCTGGGGAAGGGGTTATTCTTGTGTTTTGACAGATAATGGTCCTCGATGGGTTCCTGCTCGCTGTGTCAAACCTTACCTAGAGCGTGCGGGAAAGGACAGGATTGATGGTTCCACAGCTGAAGCAGAACGTCCGGATGACACTGGCCAAGACCATATATCAGTACTTGAAGATGGATGAAGGACAGGAACGATTGTATTAAGAATGGGAATTTTGTTGATGGTTGTGATTGTGATTTTGTGTGTCCCCTCTCTGCTGTTCTTCAACCCTCAGTAGTCCCACAGCAGAAGGGTCCTCTGAAAGACCAAGCAAGGGATTCAGCTGTCTGAATTTCTTCTGTCTCCACAGCAGCTCTCCCAAAGCTCAGTGGTGTCCTTTTGGGTCTTTGAAATGCCTCTCCTGAGGTGATCTGTGCCAAGGATACATGGAGCCTCTAGGCCAGCGACAATGGCGTTTTTCTGTCACTCGTGCCCAGTCAGGAGCACTTCAGCTTCCAGCATAGTCCCTGTTGGGATCCCCCTGTCATCCCAGAAACAGAGATGGATTCTGCCCCTGCATGATGGCATCAGGGTGCATTGTGCTCCTGTAGCTCTGCTGTGCCAGGCCATGGATCTACACAGTCCAACTGACCCCACTGTCCTTTTCCCACACCTGGCTGGAGCCAGAGCCCCTCTAGCTCTGATCATGGTACTTGTTGCTCACTTCTTGTAAATATGACCTGGAGATCCCTTCCAGAGGGTCAGAAGTAACATCAGCCCTTCAGTTCTGCCTGAGGACTTGTCCAGTGGCAACTGAGTGGCATTTTTCCTTGAAGAGTTTTCTGCCTGTGAGACCACTTTGAGACTTCTATGAGAGTGACCCTTGTGACATCCCTGTGAGACCCTCATGATACCTCTTTGAGAGACCCTTGTGTGAGAGACCTCAGGTGTCCTCCAGGTAGCCCCCAGGACTCACCAGAGGGCATAAGCTCTCAGGAAGGACAGGTAGAAGTAGCGTAGCGGTACTCAAGGACAATGGTGACAGTGATGGCGATGGCATTGCATAACCAGCTGAAGGCCCCGAAGTGCAGCAAAATGAGCCTGCGCCCAGCAGGTGACTTGTTGGGGAACATCACCCGACCAGGGTCAAAGAACTGCCTCTCCCCCCAAAGATAAACCCCACAAAGCCAATCACCATCCAAATACGCCATAGCCCTCCAAATGCCTCCCATATTCCACAAATACAGCTGGGAACATGGGTCTCACCTGAACCTCACAATTATGAAGCACCTCATGGTGGTCAAAGAACTGACCCCCTCAAAAAAGTACCTCCCTGTGGTCAAAGAACTGCTCCTGCATCCCCAAATACCCCTCAAATACCCATAAACCCTCTCTAAACTGCACAAATACAGGTGGGTGTAGGAGTCTCACCTGGGCCTTGTAGGTGAGCAGGGTCATGTGGGCAATGCTGTACAGGGTCATGTACATAGAGATCTGAATGGAGTTCCCCAGTCTGATGTGGCCCCTGAAAGCACCAACTCTGTGGGTACCCCATAGAGACCCCCAAAACTACTACACAGACCCCCTCCAAACACTCTATAGGGACCCCAACTGCCCCATAGATACCCCCAGCTGTCGCCGTGCCCCCCAGCCACCTCCCCATACCCTCTGTGGTACCTGTGATGGAAAAGCACATGCCCAGCAAGATGAGCATGAGGAGGAAAATGAGGAAGCTGACATGGTGGAGGGAGCTGCTGGCATGGGGGTATGGGGATGGCTGGGACCCCCCTTCATCACACCCCCCTACATGAGGGTCTGTGCACCCTACACTTTCTGTACTCCCCCAAGCCCCTCATTACCTCCTATGACTTCAAAGTGCCCCTGTGCTCCCCCATAGCCCCTGCACTTTGCTGTGAAAGCCCCCCCAAACCCACCCAGAACCCCCAGCCCCATCAAATCTCAATATGCCCCGTTGGACCTCGACACCTCCCAATCTCTGAAGATCCCCCAAATCCCAGTATAACTTCCCCAGACCCTGATGCTCTCCAGTCCCTGCAGCTGCCGCTGGCCCCCACAAACCTGCCCACAGCCCCACAAGCTCCCCCTTCCCACTCCAATCTGACAGCCACCATGAGCATCTTGCAGGTGGTGTGGAGCAGCTACCAACCCTAGACCAGGTTTGGGGGGACTGGGGGGGTGAGCACAGAATCTCTCAAAGCATTGCCTCCCCCCAGGCCCCCTGGAAGCTCAGATTTCTCCCCAGCTGCTCACTAATGAATAACGTGAGGATGATGATGAAGATGAGGAGGAAGGTGATGTCTGTCTCCAGGATGTCTGGGGAAGGTGGGGGGTGGGGTGAGAAGGGTTTCACCCCATGAAGCCTCCAATACCTACCAGGATATCCACAGATGCCCCCAGCATTGCAGCCCCACCATCACTGCCCATGTACCCCAACCCCTTCAGCTTCCTCAGACCTCAATAACCTCCAATGTATCCCCCATACTGATGCACTCCTGTGGGAATGACATTTCTCCGCTGTTCTTGTGAGCCAGTGAAAGTTTCTTGAAGATAAGGAATGCCTCATATCTCTCTCAAGGAATTTACCAAGGCTATCACCATGGCAATGCAAAGAAAGAAAGAGAAAAAAAGTATAAGCAAAAAGATCTGGACTTTGGTTGGCTTACACAGTGGTGTGGCTCCTTTCACCTATTGAAAGCTTTGTTTCTTCTTTATCACCAATGGGCAGTGTATGTGTTTGTTAAGTAAATGTAAACATCTTGTAAAACTATAAAAGCAACATGTTGCTTCAGTAAATAAGTCTAAACAGCCTTCTGAGTGAGTCCTGGTGCTTGGTGCCATGTGGGGCTCTATAGCGACACACCTCAATCCTTCCAACCCCCACCAAACCCCTAAACAGTCCTCCAGACCCTCATAGACATCGCCATCTCAATGCACCTCAATCCCTGCAGCCCCTCAGATCACCATAACTCCCTATACAGCCCCAGACCCTGATGTACACCAATCCCTTCAGCCCCTCCAGACCCTCCAGACCCCAATAAGCTTCCTTAGACCCCGATAACCCCCAATATATCCCCTGATCTCGATGCACGCCAGTCCCCGTCGCGCTGCCTTTCCCCGCAGCCACAGCCACACCGAACTCATCAGCCGAGAGGTGCCGCATCCAGAAGAAATTCCAGTTGGTCAGCATCATCTTGTACTCCAGCTCCAGCCCATCACCCTGGGGGGGCCAGGGGCCTCCCAGGGGGCAGATGGCAGGTACTTGCCCTGCATTTGCATGAGAGACACCATTTTGTCACTGCTCTGAAAAAATATGACAAATTCAGAAAGCCTCTCCTGGGAGTGGTCGCTCTGTTATCGGTCCCTCCAGGGCTGGGGATAGCTGCTGCAGGCCACAAGGTGCAAACTCTTGGTGTTTCCCAGGTCCCAGTCCAGAGCAGGTTCGAGTAGGTCTAAAAAAAAGGGAAAGGAAAAAAAAACAGTCCAGGGAAAAATTCAGACTGCTTAGCTAAACTAACTAATGAGCAGAAGCAAAAAGCAAGAGCAAAACAGGAGCAAAGCAGAAGCAAGAGCAAGAGCAAAGCAAAAAGCAAAGCAAAAAGCAAAAGAGCAAAAGCCGCACTATGTACTGCCCTGTCTCTGTGTCTCGCCAGCTGTGGGGGAGCAGGCTGATAACAAAACAAACATTCGCTCTTCAGAGCCAGTCTTGAAGGCACAGAACATAATATCCAGCATAAACAGAACACGTGAATAGGGATACAAGCATCATAATGTCACCCTAGGACAATCCCATATAGCATCTTATATGGGGAGATACCATGTTCTGAGTTCGGCGTAGTTCGAATATTAAACAATGCCAATGGTAAGCACTTAATCCAAGATAGTTTATTTTCAACCATTAGTTTTGCTAGCTGATGCTTTAGGGTCTGGTTCATTCTTTCTACTCTCCCTGATCTCTGAGGATGCCAAGGAGTATGATATTCCCAAGATATCACTAGGGCTTTTATTACTTCTTTTAATACTTTTGAGGTAAAGTGGGAACCCTGATCTGAATCAATCACTCTAATCATCCCAAATCGTGGAATTATTTCTTCTAAAATAATCTTTGTAACAAAATGTGCTGCTGCTCGTGCCACAGGGTAGGTCCCTACCCAATTAGTTAATTGGTCTACTATTACTAACAAACACTTTTGGTAATTTGGTAAAATCCACTTGTATCTTTTCAAAAGGCCTAGACGCATTTTTTCTCCCTCCCTGTGGGGTCTGTCTAGATGTCTTCTTGTTAATTTTCTGGCAAATAATGCATCCTTGCATATCCTGCTTTTCTATATCAAATATTCCTATACACCCAAAAAATTTTAAAAAGTGGTCGCTTAATGCTCATGTTCTCCAATGCGTTCATTGATGTTGGGTTCCTGTCATTCTGAGCTCTAATTCTTGTGAATTTATCAAAATTGTGTCATATTTCAATATTCTGCTGTCATTAAAGGATCTTTCAGTTGTTCAAGCAGTTTTTCATCATCTAGGGTCCATTTTAAAGAATTTAGGGTCAATTTTTCGTATAAAAACTTATCTTTTTCACTATATCCTTCTATGCACTGTCTACAGTACCCCAATAGTCCTAATGGCTGCCTAATTTGTTTCTTTGTAGTTGATGCGGGTAATGAAATAATACCCGAGACTCAACATGGGTCGAGTTTCTTTTTCCTTTTTCTAATCAAAGGCCCCAAATACTTAACCTCTGGTTCTACAAATTGCAGTTTTGATCTTGATACTTTCAACCCTTTTTCTCCAAGGAAGTTTAAAAACTTAATGGTTCCTTCTCAGACAGTCTGCTGTGATTCTCCTGCTATTAATAAGTCATCTACATACTGTAATAATTTAATTCCATTCAAAAGTTCAAAAGCTTGTAAAAGTTTTTCCAAGGCCTGTCCAAACAAATTTGGGGATTCTGGTAAATCCTTGAGGGAGCACGGTCCACCAAAGTTGCTGTCTCTGTTTGGTTTCTAGATCTTCCCATTCAAATGCAAAGTAATCCCTACTCCCTACTTCCAAAGGACAAGCCCAAAAAGCATCTTTCAAATCTACTACGCTATACCAGGTGTTCGTGGGGGGTACTTGGTTTAATAATGTATAGGGGTTGGCTACTACTGGAAACCTTGTTATGGTTCACTGATTTACAGCCCTTAGGTCCTGCACTAGCCGGTGTGTGCCATCAGGTTTTCTTACTGGCAATATAGGAGTATTATGAGGCTACATGCAGGGTTCTAAGGTCCCTTGTGTTACCAGATCATCAATTATTGGCTTCAATCCCTTTCTTCCCTCCAAAGATACAGGGTGTTGTCGTACTCTTATGGGAACTATTGGATGACTCATTTCTATCTTAATGGGTCCCATTGCCAGCTTTCCTATTTCCCCTTTATGGTGCCACACCTTTGGATTAATTTTGTCTTTGTCTTCTGATGTTAAAGTATAAAGCTATAAAGCTGTACCTGTAGTTCTTGTTTTACTTCTAAATTCACTCCTAGAGCTATAACTAAATCTCTTCCTAGGAAATTATTGTCTGCTTCTGGTACCAAGAACAAATCATTCAAACAAATCTTATTTTCTGATTGAATTTCAACATTTTCAAGTATGGGCACTTAAAATGGTTCCCCTTTTGCTCCCACAACTAGAGCAGATCCTTTACTATTTTTACATCCTTTAGGGAGGTGCTGTACAGTTGATCTTTCTGCTCTAGTGTCTACTAAAAAAGTAACAACTTCTCCTTGGGGACCTATTTTTAGTTTTATCAAGGACTCTTTCGATGTTCTAGTCCCCAAGATGTACAGCTCCTGACACCCCTATTTGTCTTCTTCAAACATTTTTTCATATTTTTGTCCCTGCTTACAGCTTTGCTTTGTGTCCTCTTCTCCCACAGTAAAAGCAATGATAATCTGCAGGACCATCTCCGGGGTTTCTAATTTGGGGAGATTTCATAATCTCCCCTACGTCTTTGTCCTTCTGTTCCAAAGGCTTTCTTTTCCCCCTATCTGAGTTTCCCTCTCAGCTGCTACAAATATCTTGGCTTTTGCCTTTTGTTTTTTTCATCTGTCCTCAGGTACACCTTTTGGGCTTCCCGCAATAGCTTTTGGAGACCTCGTTCCTGCCAATCCTCTAATTTCTCTAACTTTTTTCGTATGTCTCCCATGATTTTGCCACAAATTGAGTTTTAAGCAATGTCGCTCCTACTGGGGAATCTGGATCCACTCCCAAATACATTTGCAGTCTCTTTCTGAGCCTCTCAAGCCAATCTGTAGGTGTTTCATCTTTTTCTTGGTGCACACTGAAGGCTTTGTTAATATTTTGCCCTCGAGGTATGGCATTCCATATCCCTTGTATAATGTTCTCTAAGGTCCCTCATATTTCATCTGTCCTGCTCATTCTGGTGATTCCAATCTGGTCTCTGATTAGGCCATTTTTGATCACCAAGTGGACCCTGCTGTTGTCTCCTTTCCCAATCTCTCATTCTTGCTAGCCAAATAATTTCCCTTTCCTCAGTAGTAAATAGTATTCCTAATATAGCTTGAATCTCATCCCAGGTGTAGTTATTTGGGGCTAAAAATTGGTCTAATCTCTCGGAAACCCCTAAATGGTCCTCAAACAGCCACCTCATTTCCTTTTTAAATTCTCTTACATCCCCAGTATTAAGTGGGACTGTTACAAACCCTATTCCCATTTCATTTCCTCCCGTAGGTACTTTTCTAAGGGGGAATAGTCTCTTCTTTTGATCTTCCTCCTCCCCACTAGAATTATTTTCCTCGTGTTGTTCTCTCCTCTTGCTCAGAGTCCTACTAGATGGTGGTGATAGTGGTGAAACTGTCGGGCTCCGAGGTCTCTCAGGGGAGGATGCAGTTTCCTGCCCTTGATAAGGAGGGGGAAAATTGCCTAATGGTTCCCAAGGTTTTTCTTTTTCCTCCGCCTTTCTCCTTTTTTCAGTTTTCAGGGGGTATAATACTTTTGTTACAGAGGACCCCCTCCAAAGTGCCGCATAATCACTTTCCTTCTGATCAAAGGGTTCCTTACTATTTCCATAAATATTTAAAGATTGACACATCCAATCATCAAAGGACCCAAAAACTGGCCAATATAAATGATCAGGCCTAATTTCTTCCATAGTCCACTCTACCATACAATAATGTACCATCTTTACTTTTTCCCTTCTGAGAGGGCATTGCATCCCAATGCGCAATCATTACCCCCAGGGGGCTGTCTGGGGTATCTCTGGTAATTCGCTCCCTTTCTCATTTTTAGACCCTCTCTGGGGGCCCCGTAACCTTGAGTCTCTCTTGGGGCCCTTTGAACCTCTCTGGGGGTTCGTGGAACTTCTCTGGGGTATCCTTGAGCCAGAGGTCTTACTATTCCCCTGACCCATCGTGACCAGTGTCTCACACCATTAGCTTCATCCCTTCACTGACCAAGCCCCTTGTGGGGTGATGGAAGCGCAGATAGAAGGACTCCCTGATCGCTCCACAATAATATTATGTCTCACTCACTCACTTTCACTCAAATACTGTCACATCCACCCAACCGAACGATACTCACACCCCACTGTTCTTGTCTGGATCTTCGTGCACTAGAATTACAGGTGATTTAAACTGCAGTTCTCAGGGAGCTCAATTATTTGCCTGCTTTCTTTACCGGGTTCATGGTGCCATTAGCTCCTGGACTATTGGCCTCTACAGGCCACAAAAGTGGGGCACCCCCCCCAGTAGCCTCAGTCGGGGCGATCCAAGGGCATCACGTCGGGGTTACCAAAGTGCTATAAATGTTTAATAGTCAATCCTAATTTTATTTCTATATCTTTTATTTTAAAGAAAGCAAGCAAGCAGCAATGGGTGGCCAGGGAGTCACTGCTCTACTCACGGCACACACCACTTACAAATACGGTAAAGTATATATACTGGGGTTTTTTAAGCCTACAAAGCATTTTCCAATGTGCTTGTTTATTACAAATCAGCAAATATCAATAAGCTGAAATCAGCAATTTCATAATCTTTCCAGGTGGTCGTTGGCTCCCTGTTCTTCTTGTGGCCGTCTGGAAGGAGGCCCCTTCACCGGTGTCTGCTACATGATTTTGTTAAGCTTTTTATTATACATAAGCATTTAGTCTCATTGCACAACTTCCTCTATTTTACTCTAAGCTTCAGTTGTCTTGCTACCTCATCTCTTTACTTTATCCTATTTCGATGCTTTATTTGGCTATAGACAATTTCAAAACTCTTCTTTGTATCTATCCCAAGGAATGCATCCATTTTCGACACAGCAGATAGAAGCATTTGCTAATTCCATTGCCGATTGACATGAATCACAAAAATCATTTTCACACTCTTCTGCAAGTAGCAATGGATGAGGCACTAGGTACAGCCTGATGTGATAGCCAGAGCTTCCATCTGCCCAGGAAAGTGTAACAGCCCTGAAAATTCAGGGATGTACATGGTTGGAATTGAAATCCACTGGCAAGTTTGCACAAAGGAACTGGGGAGCACTTTGACAGAGTCCTGGAGTGTGTAACTCCCAACTCAGTGCTGAGTGGGACAGCCCTGGGGTGTTATCTCAGCAGCTTCCTAGCCTAGTTTCCAGCACTGATTGGACCAATATCACAGCCAGCAGCACTCACCTGGAGGATGGCATGGGAGTGGGAGGAGGTGCCGTTGGCCTTGGTGTGATGCTGGGCTGGTTTCTTTGCCCTTCGCCAACATCTCTAGGATCTGCTCTGGTGATGTGGACTGGGAGAGAAGAGGCACAGAGATCAGCACACCCAATACGGCACCCAGACACCCCAACATAAGCAGTCCGAGGCATTCGGGCTGAGGTATCCTGAAGCTCTGCAGGCTCTGTGACAACCTGGAGTCACATCTGCTGCCAGCCACGAGCTGTGCAGGTGGCATCCTGGGATCTTCACACCCACTGTGTCCCCAGGACAGGAGAGAGAGGAGTGGAGGGGGAGAGGAGGGAAGGGGAGCTTCCGGCTGCAGCTCCTGTGCCAGAGGTCACTCCCAGGCTGGGCTGGGATGAGGCAAAGCTTACCACCCTCCCTGCTCCCTTTTAGGGCAATTTTTCTCCCTGTTTCTGCCTCTTCAATGCAACAGAGACAAAAGGACTTGATTTGAGGAAGCAAACAAACTCCATAACTTTTGTGAAAGTTGTAAAGCCCACATGTTTATTACAGAGCTGGATGCATGTGGGAATCGTTCCCCTAAAATGACATGCATACCTCTGGGAACTCCAGATCCTTTTTTATCTCCCTCTCAAATACATATGCATGCAATTTCGCAATAGGTTCATACATATTCAATCTACTGATTTCGCGTGACATTTGCTGCTAATTTTTCTTTATCAGAAAGAATTTCTGGGTCAGGTTGACCCTGCTTTCCATAGCAGCCTCTGTCTGTTTCAGAGTTCAAGGCCCTCCCCCCCCTCGCCCCACCCCCCCCCCGCCCCTTATCTCTGTCTTTTCTTTCAGCTGAAGCAGTTTCTTAGAGCATAGGCTTTTTGCAAGAACAGGCAGTCAGACTAAACAGCTATGTTTGCAAGCTACAGACTTAATTCAAAGATGTACATTTCAGCTAAATCAAAATGGATTTCTACTCTGGAAAATTTCCTGTCTGTCTCATTCCCTCCTTTCCTAAAAGGAATAAGTAAATTCTTTACTTAATACAAATTACTATAACAATAAGCGTGCCGTAATGCTTTACCCTATATATTTGATAAGGAGGTTTCTCAAGCATACCCAATCTTTACCAGTATATACAAGCACAGTTTTCGGATTAGTGCTTGGATCAATCTTGAAGTCGCAAATACTTTGTTCAGTGTCAAGACACACATCTTGAGCATTAATAGTATTGTTTCCTAGTTGTTTCTTAGTAACACAAGATTTTAAGTTTACTGTTAGCCACTTTTCAGTTACTTTTCATGTCTACACCTTATGTTCTGAAGGGTAGAGCACTGTTTTTTCATGATTTAATCCTTGTGCAATGATGTCAGATAGTAGTATAAGCATTTACATGGGTACCAGCTGACTCAACTGAAAATAAAGCTTTTCTAGCAGCATCTTTAATATCTGTGAATACAGGCTGAGGCAATTCCACCACCTGATTTTCTGGTCTATGGAAAGGTGAATCACCTGCTAGTTGGGTAATAGCGATATTCTTATAAGGAGTATTTTCATATGTTTCAACCAATTTATCAGGAAATTTTTTCCATTGTAATTCCCATAAAAGGTATTGTGAATTGGTCAAGGATCAGGGAAGCCACATTTTGACAATCAGCAGGGACCAAGTCATAAGAATTAAATATACTTTTCAACACATTATTAAAATAAGGAGAAGAGTATTGGAATAAGATCCCAATATAACCAGTTAGATGGTGCCTGGGCCAGTTCTGACCCTCGCTGCTGGGCCAAAGGCAGCACTGTGGTGTTTTACCCCAGAGATACCTTGGCTGCTGGAGAGTGCAGCGGGGCACAGGCGCAAGTCCAGGCTTGTCAGGACTCCGTTTACCTCAGGAGAGAGAGCTTCTGGCGATGGTGAAGAGATGAAAGAGAGGATTCTGCTGGAGGGTTGCCAGATGTTTATTCCATGGTTACAGAGGTCTGAACCGGGGCAACTGCTGCCACCAGAATCCCGGCCGCATGGTCTCATTAACCTTATAAGCTCGGGGACAGGGGAAGGGGAGGGGACAGGTGAGTTACCAACCAGGTAAAAGGGGCAGGGTCTCAAGGGACTAGGGACACCTATCCAATGTCCCCCAGGCCTGAGGGACCAATCACACGACGCCTTGCTGGTATGTTAGCCTGATTGACAGGGCAGACTCAGCAAGGGGTGAGGGGGAAGGGAGAAGGTATAGGCACACATGGGAAGGGACCCGGACAGGACATAGCAACACACAGCAACAGAAGAGAACCCACTTTCTTTCAAAGCTCGATGGAGTTCTTTTATATCATGGTGAGAAAGAGTTTCATATCATGGATTTACATCACTACAACCATCTTACAGGTAAGACGAGGAGCTGTTTATTTGAATCCAAATATTTTTCTAAATTTTGATTAATATTAGACCAATTAGGTAGTTGAAATGGAAGATTTACCTCTGATTTAGACTGTTTTGCTTTTCCCTCTCATCACTCCTGTATCTGATGCAGAAGAACAGGTAGTGTTGTCACAGCAATTAGCTGTCCCGTGAACTCTGCCAAGAAGCTCCAAGCTCTTGGCAGTAGTGTCGCAGGAGCAACAAGCCTCCTGGGGAGCCCTGCCAGGAAGGGCGGAGGAGATCTCCACATCCCTAACAACTCCCCCCCCCCCCCCGCTGGAGGTAGTGGCTGAGAAATGTGTTGTATTGGTTACAGGAAGAAAGCCAGAGCCCGCTAAATCACATCTCAATTCACTAATTTTTTTTCTTTTTTTTTGATTCATACAAATTGGGCTGCTCTCGAGCTGCAGATCTCAAATTTGTGTTTGTGACACTTTCCAATAAACTGTTACAGGTTCCACACCGTATCCCCACCCATGGTGATACAGCTGGAAAACTCTCAACTCCAAGCTGCGATCTCAGCATGCTTTTTTTCCCCCCAGCAGCAAATGAGACAGGCTTCAAGGCTTCTAAATGATATGTCTGTGTCTCCACAGAAACTTTCCTGAGCTCTCCTGCCTCCATCCCATCCATCTTTCTGAGCAGAGACATCCCTGCCCTGCTCGACCCCTGGCTGCTGTCACCCCCTCTGTCCACCCCCCTGCCCTCTCCTCTGCAGACAGAGCCAAATCCAAAGCTCCCCCACCAGCTATAACTGGAGGCGGGGGAGTTAAAAGTACTGAAAACCCTGGAAGAGGCTTGGGAGACGAATTAATATGAAAAGAGTTCTCAGAACTGCAAAGTAATCTGCCCGCCTGAGCCCGATCCAAGGGGGTGACTTCCCAGGAAGGTGAAACCGTGGCAGGGGTGACCCTGACAGCCCCTCAGCCAGACAGAGCAGATCCAGAGTCCCCCTCGGCAGACCCTCTGCACAACTTCAGAACAAGATCCGGCCACAACTTGTTCAGAAGAGGAGCAGGGCACAGAAACATCAGCCCCTGTTTTGCAAAGCTTCCCCAAACTCTCATCTCCCGGATCCATTCAAATCCCAACCTCCCCAGAACATGACCGCTGACCCTCCCAAATTCTCAGAACCCAACGAAAATCCTGAAGGCTTTTCTGTGAACTCCAGGGGTGGATGATTTCATGGAGGAATGGGAGGACGCCCGGTCTCAGCATCAGTGACACAGGGAATCCCCAGAAAAACAGAGGACATGACCAAAGCTAGAGGCTGATTTGATTCCCCCTTCCTGGGAATTGGGGTGCTGTCCACACTGCCCGAGGAAACCCCGGACACACCAGGAGAAGGGAAGGAACCCCGAGCAAAACCTGAGACCCCTGCAGAGGAGGACAAAGAGCCAGCACCACTCATAATTAAAGTCTCAGAACCAGGTGTTCTGTTTTGGTGTTCAAGAAAGTCTCTATTACAAGCATTCTGTTCAAAGGTCTCCATTAAAGCTCTGGAGACAGGCATTAGTTTGACCAAAGTCTCTTCCTTTTTGATAGAGATTAGATTGTAAATTTTTCAGTTTATCTGGTCCCAAAAATCAAAGGTAAAAGCAGACTTCAAGTCTATATTTTGAGTAGTCACTTTTACCCAGATTAATAAGTCTTTCAGTTCATGTTTTGAGATGTCTGAAAGTCCTTTATCCTGTAAAATTGTCTCAAGCCGGTAAAAGACATCCCATTCTGTTTTAGATAGATGGTTTCCCATCTAGTTGCCCAGGAGTCCCTAAAGTTGCTACTTATTATTTAAAAGGATATCAGGTACAGATGACGAAGGGGATCATCCATTCCTCCTATTAACAGCCTGGGCCCCCAGCAATAGCACTGTCCATGGTCTTCTTTTTTATTCCTCCAGTCTAACAATCTTCCTCACAGAGGAGCATCATTTATCGCAGGTCAGGGGTCTATGTACAAATCACGAATGGGATGGGACTGCTGAGGAACGTCTCAAGCTGTTTTGTTTTCTAGCACCAGCCTCATTACACGGTTATGACAATGGGAAGATGCCAGCAGTTTACATCCCAGGCAGCAGACAAAGAACTTAATGTTACAACTTACCTTAAAGGATTTTGCCCAATCACACAAAGCAAAAGCATATTGACAGTAGTTCTATCCAACCACTATAAGCACACATACCTCCTGTTAAAACAATGCTTGCTTATTTCTAATACAATACCTGCTTGTAAGCCTTAAAACACAATGCACAGAACTTCATTATTAAGCCGAGAACTTCCTAATATCTTGCTAGATATACTTTTCTGTAGCTTTGGGGGTTATTCTAGACAAGCGTTAATACACAGACCATTGTTCTATTTGTCCTTATTTTTCTACTTCTTATATAATTTTTTTCTGCTGGCGAATCTTATGGCTACTGCTTAGCTCTAATTGCAATTCTGCTATCTTTGAGGCCTGACTTTTGCAGCTTTCCCAAAACCCTCTGATTTTAAGGATTCCCACAAACACTCTTGATGGCAAAAGGCATACCTGCTTCACACAACTACAGGAGATAAAATACTATTTTTACACAAACATTGCTATTCAGAGCTTTCCTTGAAAAATTTCAATGACAATCATGACTGTAAAATTTTGAGTGTGAGCTAAGAACCTTAAGCAAAGGGTAACTCAAGCATGACTTGTATTTGATGTAAAAAAACGCGACTTGGCCTGCATTTGTCACATCAACTCCATTAAAAAGCTTACTCTGACTCAGATCCCTTTTCAGGGATACTAACTCAAGCCGTGAAACCACATGAAAATGATGATTTAAAGAAGGATATATGAGAAGAATGGAATAATGGTTAATGTTCTTTTCCTCCCAACTGCTTTGTTTTCCCTTTTAAAGTCCTTTCTGTTATCACCGTGGTAGCACTGCAGCAAGTGTTCAGTTCTAAGTTGTCCATATTGCCAGCTTCTGGACTACCTTCAGAAAACTTCCCACCGGTTTCATATAGAAATCACAAGCAGTAGAGATGACAAAGACTGCAAAAATCTTCTCATCTCCTTCTAGAGCAAGACCATGTCTTTGACCCACTCTTAACTAGACAACTTTCATCAGTCATCAGGGAGTCTCACATTCAAGAGCTAAGCAATGACAGTTGTAAAGACAAAAAGCAGACTGAAATTCTCTTGGGACTCCAGCACAGAGCAATGAAGGAGCTTGAATTCACCTTCTTGGGAAGTTTTAAAATGCACATTAACTTTACGACAGGAGCTAAGCCATGGTAACCTTTGTTGGGTATGTTTGTATATACAGTCTCAGAGTTTCCATCACTGCAGAAGGAATGTCATTTAACCCACGTTATCATCACTAGTTGCTAAGCTGCACTTACTGAAAAGTATCCGCAACATATTTTACAGGGTGGGCTTTTATGTGTAAACCCTGAGTAACATTTCAGAGAGAGATATTTTGTGTGGGGGGGAAACCCTCAACTCTTAAATATTTCAAATAATGTTTACATTTAAAAGTAAAGGAAAAAAAAAAGATCCAAAACCTTTTATTTTTAGATGTATTACCAGCACAAACTGTACCAGAATTAAAGACACTTTTGATCATGACAGCATAACTATACTGTGGATGCTCTTGCTCTGGAATATTCCTTAACAAACAAAGCCCTGGCTAGAAATAAAAAAAAAAAAAAAAAACCACGCCAAAATATTTGGCTTGATTTCAACGTCTGTGTACTAAAGGCCAAAAACTTGTAATAGTAATGAGTGGACTAAAAGTTAAATCACTACAGCATAACATAAGTCAAAGATGTCTTGTGTCCTAATGTTCTCACAGAAGACTAAAAAAAAAATCTCTGTTTTTGTGGGTTTGTTTTATCCCTTTAGATGAACCTTATACTTATTCCCACAGTATGAGAATGTTTATGGCAAGGTTGGATGACCTCATACAACTTTCTGTAAGTAAAGAAAGAGAAGCCAGAAAAGAAAGGCAAAATTATTAATTGCAGATGGAAAGACAGAGGCAGACAAAGCAAAACAAAAGGAAAATAATAATTAAAACCCCCACTGTTTTCTGTGAAAAGTAATGGCACAGACAAGAAAGAACAACTGCAAAATTCTCACTAGAAAAATGCAGTTTATCCGGCTCAAGTGTTTTGGGGTACATATTTGCTGTTTTCTCATGCCAAAGAGCTTAACCATTGCAGGTGTCCATGTCCCTTTTCTCTTTCTGTACCACAGCTAGAAAGATTGCTGTGTCATTGCTGACAAGCTGCTATTCTCAGAGGTGTCCAGCTGAAAGTCCTATATCAACTGATTTGCTCTGTCATTTTAATATAGCATGACTTCAATCACTTGCAGTTTCAGCACCTGAAGTTCCCCAGCCCTACAATTCTTTGCCCCTTGAATGGTTATGCTCCTTGACAACTGGCATTTGTAAGTACATGAAACTATGCAGAATTTGCACTATGAGATGATATCAAATGAGTCACACCAGTAGATTAACTAGGGCACCCAAAGCAAAGGGGGAATATGAGAGCACAAGAAAAGAGTATGCACGAAGGCAGTACAATCTACTTTTTTTCTGCAACAGGGCTAACATCGTAGAAATCAAAATTAACACAAATCCTCCTAGGATGTGTAATTCTTGCAAAAGACAAAGACTTACTTTGGTGTTCAAAGGCCTGGAATATTTAGCTTTGGAATATCAACTCAGTTACAAATGTAACTGCAGGAGGGAGCCATCATTCTTACAATTAACCTTTATATGTGTATAACTGTAGGAACGTGCCCCCTGTTGACGGAGTGACAAAATTATGCTTTGTCTCCTTAAAAAGGAAAAAAGCCCAGAAGTTTCTCTCCTCAATTAGGTAAAAAGACACCTCATAGGATCTTGGAAGCTTCACCTCAAACTTAAGGATAGCCAATTGGACAGAAGCCAAAAATTCTCACCTAAGCAATTTACTAGAAAAATAACAGAACAAAAGGAAATAATCACTTTTGTGAGGTGTTTTACTAGGAGCAAGAACCTCTTGTCCTGGCTTAGTTTTTCTCTGTAAAGAGCTTTGTTATTATGCCTTTTATTAAAACTTTTCTGTTTCCAACACTGCGACAGAAGCCATCCTGCTGATTTTATGCCATCTGAAGTGGCTGAGCTATCTCAAGTGTGATATAGATCTCTAAGAGCTTATAAGACCTGGCTCAAGGAGACCCTTATATCGTATAACCTTTTGTAGGTATCCATCTTTGTCACGCACATGACATTTTATGAGAGAAGAGGCATTGTTGAACAGCTTCAGTGAAAAAAAGTCTTAAATGTACTCTGAAGGGAATTAGGATCCAAGGGAGCAAGTATTTCAAGAAAGCCTGAGATATTGCCTGTGATGAGATCCCTTCCAAGAGGTTCTCTTAAGGTATCAAATTCTCCATCCAAATACTGGCAGATTACTCAGAGGAGAAAAGCAATCTCTTTAAATGGTCCTTTGGGAAGACAGGCCTTGTAGGGAATTTATTACTTGCTGGTATATTGCCTACATTCCAAGAACAAGTATTAAATACTGAAACGACCTATGGAAGATGATGTCTGAATGTCAAAGTCCAGTGCATGGCAGTCTCAGAAAGGAACTGGTCACCCTGGTTTTTTAAGATTTTCTAAGCCTTCTGATGTTGACATTCTTGTAGTGAACTTTCTCACACACTTTCTGTAAATAACACACTGCTTTGCATTCCTTTATGGAGGAGGAGAGAGTTGATGCACTGTTGATTTGACCAGTGTCATTGGAGAGGTGGCACTGTCACCCTCCAATCCGCTGTCACTTTTGGAAAACTATAAATGTTGGAGTCAGAAAATAAACTTCTCTTTTCTCTTCACCTTGAGAACAGCGGTGTGAGCTTGTGTTCTTTCGTGTCCTATAGTGACAGGAACCAATCAAAGTCCTTGAAATCCCAACGCACAAATTGTGAGTTGGCAGTGTATGCCAGTGTCCTGGGTTGACTATATGATGCTTGTATCCCCAATCGTCTGTTCTGTTTATGTTGAATAATAAGTTTTGCAACTTTAAGACTTGTTCCAGGAGGGAAGGGGGGAGAAAAGAAGAATGGTGTTTGTTATCAGAAACTGTGCTTGCTCCCCCACATCCTGCTCCTGGACTATGTTGACTGCAGACAGACAGCCAGCGGGACAGAGCTCTCCTTTGCTTTTAGTTAGTTTTTAGCTAGCTGAGGCAGAGAAGTTCCCTGGACTGTAGTTTTTCTTTTTCTTTGGACCTGTTGAAACCTGCTCTGGACTGAACATCCAGAGGAGCACCAGCGGCTCGCAACTGTGTCCCACTGGGCCCGGCCTGGGCCGCTGCATTTCCAGCACCAGAGGGACTGATAAGAGACTGAGTGAGCCAAGCTACAGCCCATGAAGGGGACTTTTCAAAGTTTGTCATTTCCTTGGGAGCGGCAAGAGGTTTTATTGTTTAATATTGTTCTTTTTTTGTGCTGGTGAATGCTTTGCCTGTCAAATAAACAGGTTTTTTCTGCTTTTCTCCAAGGAAATCTTATTCCTGAACCAGTTGGGGGGGGGGGGCACTTGAATTTGTTTTCTAGAGGAAATCCCTTTGGAGGTTTTTCTCCCAAAATTGCCCTAAACCAGGACAAATAAAATTTCTGACGCCCAACTCGTGGCTTGAGAAAGTGGAAAAAACCTGTACTAATTGCATTTTAGTTGTGCTTACTCTGTATTGGGATAAAGCAGTCAGCAGCCATGTTGCTTGAATTTGTAATGTCTCTTGGGGTGGAGGCCTTCATGTGGTTCTGGTCTCTAGGCTTTTTTTAGGTTTTAATATCTTTTTGGCCCCTAGGATTATTTTCTCATCCAGAAATAGCTCCAGTATTGTCCCTAACACGTAGGCTTTATGGTAGAGGAGCACGGATTAGAATAGCTACTGTGCTCGTGTTTTGCGGAGAAAAGAAAAAGTACTCCACAACTTTGTGGAAGTTGCAAAGCCGGTATGTTTATTACAGCGCTGGACGCATGTGGAGATTGCTCTCCTCAAAAAAGACATGCGTACCTCTGGGAACTTCAGGTCCCTTTTTATCCTCCTTTCAAATACATATGCATACAGTTTCACAATAGGTTCATACATATTAATTTTTATGGATTTCGCATGACATTTGCCGCTAGCTCCTTTTTATCAATAAAAATTCTGAGGTCAGGTTGACTTCCCCTTACAGCAGTCTCTGTCTCTCTCTGTCATCTTCTGTCTCCCCCCCTTTATCTCTGTCCTTCACTGAGCTTAGACCTTGGAGTCTGGCTAAATAACTATGGTTTCTAACCACAGACTCAACTCAAAAATGTACATTTCACTTAAATTAAAATGGATTTCTATCCTGGAAAATTTTCACTTTGCTTCATTCCTCCCTTTTGTAAAAGGAGGAAGTAAATTCTTTTACTTCGTACAAATTCCTATGACAACAAGTATACTTTAGTGCTTTACCATGTATTTTTGATAATGGATAATCTTAAATTTATTCTGACTAATATTAACAAAACTACAGTAGGATGACACAACTTATTAAAGATTCTATTTGCAGTTGGTGACCACCTAAAGACCATATCCCACCAGTGATGATCTGCATTTTCTTTTATTCTTTGCAGCATTCCAGTTATTTCATTTTGTATCACATTGGACAGTTCTCTCTGCTTCCTTGAGTTTTTCTTCAAGATCCTCAGTAGGTCTTGGTGCTTAATTAATTGTTTTATTAATCTAAGGTCCATTCTAATAGGAGTAGGTGATAGTTTGTGATTAATTGTGTAATTGGTTTCAAACAACTGGTGGGATGTCACTCGGTCTAAGTACGAAAAACCACACTCAATAATCTTACCAAATTACAAATACAGATATTAGAATGATTTCTACTAGACAAAATAACATCATTGCTATCAATTTTTGCAGCAGAACAAGCAGTTCTCAGGCACACACACTCTTTTCCAGTGTATACGAGCACAGTTTTTGGTCAGTGACTGGATCAACTTTGAAGTGACAAATACTCTGTTCAGTGTCTAAACACACATCCTGGGCATTAATAGTATTGCTTTCACAAATGAATATCATCTGTTCTCTAGTAATGCAGGATTCTAAGCTTACTGTCTGCCACTTTTCATTCATCTTTGGTGCCCACACTTTATGTTCTGAAGGGTAGAGTATTGTTTTTCATGGTTTAATCCTAGGACAATGATGGGATGGATAACATAAACAGTGGCATTATGTATGGTAAGCACAAAGGCAGTGGCCATATTAGAAGCAGGATCATAGGTGAAATTCACCATAGTTTACCAGGTCTGAAACTTCCTTTCAAAATCAATTGCATTATCTTAAACAATTCTCCGTATTTCAGCTGGAAAATTACCTTCACCCCCTTCCCATATGATCAGAGCTGCTGTTGCCTGCATCCATATCTGTGCTTGTATACAATTGAAAGCTAAAGATACATTATCTTGAACTGTACTAAGTGCTTCTACTATTAACTTGTGGTCTTGGTGCCCGGCTGTATCTCACTTTGGCAGTACCTTTGAAATCTGCCACTGGCTAGTTCCTAATGCCAATAGAGATGACTGTAAAGGCTGCTTCAATTTTGTTAGGCCACCTGCCACAGTGGCCAGTTTATTCATCAGTATTTCTGTATCAATTCAATTTAAAACTCCTAATCTTGTCTCTCATATCCCAGTTAGATCCTTTCTTATTCTTGTCTTGAGATATACTTGTCTTTGTAACTATGTTGTCTAGCTCTTAAAGGATTTTTTTAGGAAGGAGGAGCAGGCTGGTTGGATTTTTGAGATGTTAATTTGCATTATCAACTCAACACGTTTGAGAGACCATTCTGGATTGAATAATAGTTGTTGTTCACCCACATTCTTTCTTAAGTATGTTAGCATTCAAAAACACATAATCACGGGGGATTATATGCGGTACTTTTTTTTAAGAGCTCTGGGAATCGGGGTATATTCAACCCAAATCTGATTCCAACCATACATCCAAAATGATCATGTTTTTATACTCTATCATTATATAACTTTCATGTTAATTATTAAACTTACATTGTTCTATTGTATACATAAATTTAGCCCCTCTCTGAATTGACAACATTGTTTCTCATTATTCTTCTAATGGTTATATAATAATTAAATGTAATTACTAAACAATCATCACATCTAACAAATATATATTTTATCATACTGCTTACTCAGGTGCAGTTGATCTGGGGAAGCACAAAGCCCAACATTTTAGATTCTATCTTTAACTTTTTCCAGGGCTCCACTATCATTCTCTCCCCTTTGAAAGCATTTTAATTTCACTATAGGTGTAAATGTTTTCACTTGATACAGTCTTTTATTCTTCAGTTCGTACTTGGTTCTTCAAATCTAGGGTTGATGTAAACATTGTCATGGATGCTGTTAGGAACTGGAGAACTAGAAGATGGTGGGCGTGGATCTTGTGTTAGTGCCTTTATTATCTTCTGGTTCTAGGACGTTTTCTTCTGTATCTCTCTCTTTAAGATGTTGTAAACTAACTAAATTGCTAAGAATACAATTAGTAAGATTATCACACTCTCAATGATAGACTTAATCTATGAACTCACATTCTACTCTAATCTTTTAAAGATTTTTCTTAACTAGCTTGTAGCCATATCTCTTTGCTCTTCTTGTGCTTCATGCTCTATTTGTTTCAATTGATTGATGTCATATTTTACATCTGCAGTTACATTTGGGATATGAATGCAGCAATGATCAACTTGTCCCTTTGAAAATCTACATACTCTATGCTCTTTCAGGAGTAACATATCTAGGGTTAATGGATTTTGTAAAGTCATTTTTGTGGTGGCTTGTAATTGTATATTTAATTCTTTAAATCTTTCTAGGGTGACTTTTGCTAATCTATCTACTTGACTTGGAAGTTTGTACAGCATCTTTCTACTCTGATAGTTTGCTATAGGACTAAGTAATGACTCTAGGGCCTATCTAAATTTCACTCTATTAGAGGGTTCTTGCTAAGTGTCATCTGGATTTTCATTGTCTAGAACTTCTCGTCTTGCTCTTATCTGCAGAAGTTCATGTTTTCTATTAAATGGGGACTTTTTCTAAATTGGACATAAGGTTGGGAGGCTTAAAGTAATCTCCTTTACTTTCTTGTCTACAGGCAAATGTGTTGTCTAGGTACTATCACTTGCTGCCCATACAAATTGTCCTGGGCCTCGGACTGTAATTCTGGTACATCTTATAACTGCTTTATAATTCACTCTGCCTTGTTTATGTTTGATCTCTCTGCAAGCACAACCCATTTGTAGGGCTATTGCCAGGGGTGGCATCTGTTTTATCTCTACATCATCCGAAGTGCAGTCATAAGTTTTATTACATGCCTACTAACTTACTTTGTCTGCTCTCGTTCTGCTACTAGTGTCAGTGTTCGTTATTGCTGGATCTGTTTTATTCTCGGGGCCTTCTCACTTAATACACTAAGGGGTGTTTGCCATATATTGGAATCTTTGAAGAATACTCACAGACCACACACTGTCTCAAGGTTCTATCTGATCTTTCCTATCTTTGGCTTCACATTTCCATAGAGTGGTTTCTGTAACTTGCTTTGATTCGGGTACTTGTTTACATGTAATTGTTTTGTTCTTTTGTATTTCAGGTAGCTTTGATGTTATGATTCTCTAATTTACTGGGTCTCTTGCTGCCTTTGGTATTGGCAGACAGGCAGTTATTCGACTGGTGTTTTGCATTTTGGCAAAATCTTTGACTAATCCAGTCATTACATTCTCAGCTCGAACTGCATTAGAAACCTTTATCACTTGTGTTTCTGTTTGTACCTCTCTCTTCATTCTAGAATGAAGAGTGGTTAGTTGATCATTTTGCATTCTACATCTCAAAGATATTAATAACTATAACCTTAGCACAATTACTGATAGCATTCTGAAAGCAATCAAACACATTTTATCTGCAGCCTTTGTTGATTGTAGAGTTTATACAGTCCGTGATCTAGGATGGACTTTCTTCACTCGGGTATAGTGAATCTAGGGGTCCACGCCGGCTACTTTGACTGCTGTAAAGGTGGTCAGTAGTACCTGATGGGGTCAACTCTATTTTTCTTTCAGCAATTCGTCGTTCTAGTTCTTGATGTACACTTCGTCTCCTGGATGTATGTTATGAACTGGGTTCTCGAGAGTCAGTGGTCTATTCCACACGAGGATACTCTGGAGCCGAGCTAAAGTTTTCTCAAGAGACAGAACATAATTATATACTTCTTGCTTTCTTGTAACGTGTACATTAGGGTTAGGCTCAGGAGATTCATATGGTTTCTCATACAATATCTCATAAGGACTGACTGACATCTCACTCTTAGGCTTTATCTGAATCTTCAACAGTGCTATTGGCAAAGCCTGGGGCCACTGAAATTTGGCTTCTTGGCATATTTTACTGATTTGCCTTTTTAGTGTCTGATTCATCTTTTCTACTTGTCTACTTGACTGGAGTCTCCACAGTGTGTGGAGGTCCCAATTTATGTCTAGCAATCTACTTACTTCTCTTACTACTGTAGTTATGAAATGGGGTCTCTTATCTGATGATACCTCTAAGGGTACTCCGAATCTGGGAATAATCTCTTGTAGTAACTACTTAACTGTTTCCTTTGCTTAGTTCGTGCGACAGGGAAGGGCTTCTGGCCACCCAGAGAATGTGTCAACTCCTACTAACAGGTATTTGTATCTTCGAGTCCTTGGTAGTTCTACAAAATCTACCCGCCAATAGTCTCCTGGCTCTATTCTTATCTGAATTCTTCTTAGCTGTGCTTGTTGCCTGGCCACTGGGTTGTTTTTCAAGCAGATATCACATTTTGACATTATTGATTTTGCCATTGTTAACATTCGTACTGAAATTAAACTCTGCTTTAGCAATTTTACTAATGCCTCTGCTCCCCAGTGACATTCGTTATGTTTAATTTGTAGAACTACTCTCATTATCAAGGGGGGTACTACTGTTTGTCTTTGTGCAGTCACATACTATCTCTCTGAATTCTTTTGTGCATTTAGCAAACGTGCCAGTCTCTCATCTTCTACTGAATATTTTGGTTTTGGAGGCAAATTGAATTGCGATACATTAAGCTTTAAAGGTATCAATGTTGTTGTTGTTTGTACTTCTTGAGCAACCTGTCGGGCTGCCCAATCTGCCTTTCGATTTCCCTCACAGATTTTGGAGTTTGCTGATTGGTGTGCTTTGCAGTGTATGATTGCCACTTGTTCAGGTTTTTGTACTGCCTTTATCAATTGCAGGACTGCATCTTGATGTTTAATGTGCGTACTCCGAGAAGATATCAGTCTTCTTTCTTTCTACAGTGCTCCATGTACATGCACCCCTCTAAAAGCATATTTTGAGTCAGTCTAGATATTTACTTTTTTCCCTTCACTTAATTCTAGTGCTTTGGTTAAAGCAACCAGTTCTGCCTTCTGGGCAGATGTATTTGGTGGTAATGCCTTTGCCTCCACTACTGTATTGACTGTTGTTACCGCATATCTAGTGTATCTGGTTCCGTTTTCCATGAAGCTGCTCCCATTTGTAAACAGCTCCCACTCCGGCTGCTCTAGTGGGACGTCTTTCAGGTCTTCTCTTGCTGAATAGGTGTATTCTATTACTTCTACACAGTCGTATTCTAATGGGCCTTCTTCAGTTGTGGTACCTAGGAACAAAGCTGGATTTAAAAGGTTAGTTGTTTTTAATGTGACATCATCTTGCTCAGTCAGGACTACTTGAAATTTCATCATCTTGCTGGGAGATAGCCAATGGCCTCTTTTTTGTTCTAAGACAGTGGTTACCATGTGTGGTACATAGACATCTATGTGCCTTCTCATAGTAAATTTCATGGCTTCTTGTATCAGGATCACAGTAGCTGCGACTGCTCGCAGACATGGGGGCCACTCAGCACTTATGTTGTCGAGTTGTTTGGAAAAGTAGCCCACCGACCTTTTCCAGCTTCTCATATGTTGGGTCAGGACTCCTAGTGCTAGGCACAGCCTTTCATGTACAAACAGCTGAAAATCTTTAGACAGATCAGGTAACTCTAGTGCTGGAGCAGTTGTCAGTGCTTCTTTTAATTTTAGGAAGGCTTCTTTCTGTGGTTTGCCCCAGGTGAATGGCTGCATCTTCTGAGCTTCATACAGGGGTTTCGCAATCAGTCTATAGTCTATGATCTACAAGCGACACCATCTTGCTATCTCGAGGAAGACTCGCAGCTCATGTAAATTCTGGGGCTCTGGAATAGCACAAATAGCTTGGATACGGTTAGTACTTAGTTTTCGTTGCCCTTGTGAAATTTCCCATCTCAGGTAAATCACAGTCTGTTGTGCAATTTGTGCCTTTCTTCTGGATACTTTATAGCTTTTCACTCCCAGTGAATTTAAAATCTCAATGGTTACTTTTATACAGGCTGCTCTTTCTTCTGTAGCTATTAGTATATCATCAACATACTGCAACAATAAGTTTTGGTCTCTTGGTACTTGCTCATTTTAGGTCCAAATCTCTAGTTCTTTCGCCAGTTAGTTTCTAAATAGGGTCAGTGAGTTCTTGTCGTGTCTAGGTGAGCTGGGTCTTTCTTCCGTTCTCTGGGTTTTTCTACTCAAAGACAAACAGTTTCCTACTTTCTTTGTCAAAAGGTATGCAGAGAAAGGCATCTTGTAAATCAATTACAGTAAACTACTTATATATCCCTTTTACGGATGTTACCAATGTGTAAGAATTTGTTACCACTGGATAAATGTCTTTTTTATTTATTGCTCTCAAATCTTGCATTAACTTATATTCACTTATTTGGTTTCTTTACTGGAAATATTGGTGGGTTAAATTTTATTGTATATTTGTGGTGAGTTCTTGAACCTGTTCTACAGGTTCAGTTAGTTATATTCTCCAAACACCATGGCTTTGGCAGTGTTTCCTTGCTGGAACTGATTGTCCTGGTGAAACAATTTTGGACAATCTCGCTTCCAATGTCTCACCCCCTTGCAATATGCACATTGATTCAGACTTAACCTTTGTGTAACTGGTCTCCTACCCCGACTATTACTGTTATGTCCCCTGAAATTTGGGTTCCCTTTCCCACATATTACTGCTAAAAGATTCTGCTGCTCCTTTTTACTAACTTCTCTTTCGCGATTATTATATACCTTCCAAGCAACCTTCTTTAAGCCTCTCCAAAAACGCAGTGGGAGATTCCTTCTTTTCTTGTTGAACCTCATAGAGTTTGGACCAATTTATAGTTTTGGGCACAGCGTTCTGAACTCTTATTTGGATCTACTCTTGATATTTCCATAATTTCTTCATATCACACAGTAAATTAGGGTCTCGGGTCTCAATTTGGATCTTCAGTTGGGAAATTCACATCTAAACTCCTTGTTACTAGTCCATTTCTAATATCTTCTCTTGCCTTCTCTTTGGCTGCCTTAAGTACTATTTCTTTTTCAGTAGAATCTATCAGAGTATCTAATATTACTTGTATGTCATCCTAGTCAGGATTTTGAGTTTTCATAACCATTTGTACTACGCATGCCACTTTATCAGGATTTTCTCTATAAGTTCTCGTTGACTGTTTCCAAATAACTAAGTCTGCCGGGGAAAAAGGTACTTTTACAAATACTGGCCCTTCCACTCCAACACCTTGTCGCAAGGGGGCAATCACAGTCTGTTTTTGTTTGCTTATGCTTTTTCTATGCACAACTGGGGCAAGATTTGACCGACTCTGGGTTCTATGGGCTATTGGGGTCACTGATTCATTACCATTGCTATTTTTTTACTCGCATACCTCTTTCTTCTTTCTATCACAGTTAGGTTTTGCTCACCTTCCGAGGAAGAGGGATCAGGTGATGATGGGAGAGGAGGATAAAGAGGAAAAGGTGTACTAGACGAGACAGGTTCAGGACTAGGTGGGTGAGGGGCAGGTAGTGGGATAGGGACAGATGAAACAGGTGGGATAGGGTTAGGTTCTCTTGTTCTTATTGGAGCTACTTGCAAATCAGTATCTGTATAATTTTCCCTACTCAAGCTTTCTTTTAATGCTAAGTGTTCTAAACAACATTCTTCACAAACCCCACACTTTGCAGATGCTTTAACTACTAATAATCCACATTCATCTTGCCATTCTGGCTTTCCTCATAAATAGAAAAACAGATCAAAATATGGTACTTCATCTCATTTTCTTTCTTGTTTACAAAATGACATAAACGGCGAAATAGTGCTATATTGCAGAGTACTGTATTTTGGTCATTTTTCGCCATTCTCCAAGACATATTCTGGCCACCATGAATTACAATAATCAATCAACTTAGTTTTATGTAATTCTTCTCTAAAGTTACCCTGTTTCCAATGTGCTAATAAGCACCCCAAAGGAGAAGTTTGCGGGATAGGGGTGTTATTGCCCAAAATCCCTTTAAGTTTCTCTATTTCAAATACACTACAAATGCCGACCCTGCAACGCTTTTGCGATTGTCTTACGGAACGGCACCTAGGCTTGTACCAATAGGAATTCCTTTAGCCCAACCAAGCGTAGCTTTCGCTGCATCTTATTGGCAGGCATCTAAAACTAAACTAAAGTAAAAAGCACCTTACATTTCTCCCGGGGACGTTTGTGAGTGGCGGAAGCGGTCGCGGCCGATGGGCTCTTCAAGAATCCCTCGGTGCCCACTGGAGCGTGATGAAGTCGCGAACTCGCTCAGCAGCACTCACAAGGGTCCCATCTGGGTCGCCAAAATGTTAGCGTTCAAAAACACATAATCACGGGGGATTATATGCGGTGCTTTTTATTAAGAGCTCTGGGAATTGGTGTCCATTCAACCCAAATCTGATTCCAACCATACATCCCAAATGATCATGTTTTTATACTCTATCGTTATATAACTTTCATGTTAATTATTAAACTTATATTGTTCTATTGTATACATAAATTTAGCCCCTCTCTGAATTTCCAACATAGTTTCGCATTATTCTTCTTATAGTTATATAATAATTACATTTAATTACTAAACAATCATCACATCTAACAATTATATATTTTATCATACTGCTTACGCAGGTGCAGTTGATCTGGGAAAGCACAAAGCCTAACATTTTAGATTCTATCTTTAACTTTTTCCAGGGCTCCACTATCAAGTAGAGGCTTATTTCATAAACTTCAGGTTCAAGTTTGGGTTGAGTCTGAACTATTTGAGTCCTAGTATGGGTTGTATAAGGTCCTGCTGTTGTAAAAAGTGCAGTGTCTACTTTGAATTTAAATGAAAGTCTGATAGCAACTCGAGCCCAAAGGCAAGTCACTTCTACAGGCTGTATCAAGGTGAAATTACACTAACAGTCTGATTCACTTAGGCTATCACAAACTTCCTGGTGTTCATATACACCAGGAGAGGCTGAGACACTAATTGCATCTGGTCTCTCATAAGCCGTCCCATTGACCACCCGGCACTCTACCTTGATTTCTTCTCCTCTGATCCCTTGAAGTGTCTACAGTTCCCATTCCTGACATTCCTGTTCCTCATATACCTGATCTCTGTGAATTACTACAGTGGATAGGTTTAAATCTTTTATCTCAGGAAGTTCTCTCAAGGATCTAGTATACTGATTAAAAGCCTGGGACCAAGGCCATTCAGCATTGCTTTGGATAGAGGTACTCTTTAGTTCTGAAACTTCAGTTATAATTACATACAAAACAATTCTGTACACTAAAGTATGAGCTACCCCCGACCACAATATACTCATTTTGCCAGAGTAAGTTTTAGTTTCAGTTCATTGTATTCTGGTATCACTCTCCAAGGGATTTCTAGGGCTTTCTTCACTTGAGAGTGATGGATCTAGGCATTCTGCTCCTTGATTTTGATTGCAGTGAAGGTGGTGAGAAGTACTTGCAGTGGTCCCTCCCACTGTGGTTCCGGAGTCTTTTCTGTAAGAGACTTAACATATACATCATCCCCAGGCTATCTAACTCCCTGCTCCGAGTTCCAGCCACATGTTTCTCAATTTCTCTGAGCTGTTTGCTTAAAGCCACCATGTAGGTGGACATTCTGGACATTCCCTTTGTATTCTATATAGTCTTCTATAAGGCATTCCAAAAGGATTCAGCATTCCTTTAGCTCAAGGTTTAGTTTGAATTTGCAATAGTGCTAGTTGAAGAGCTTGGGCTAGGGTAGATTAGCTTCTTGCCCCAGTCTTACAACCTGCTGCTTAATTAAATGATTCATTTTCTCTGCCTGGCTGCTTGATTGGGGCGGTATGGAGTGTGAAGTTCCAAATCTATGCCCAGGTGGCTACTAATCTGTTGCACTGCTTTGGAAATCAAATATGATTCTCTATCTGAGGATATTGTGGCTGGAACTCTGAAGCACGGTATTATTTCTTGTAATAATACCCTGGTCACCTCTTGAGCTTTGACAGTTCTGGTGGGGAATGTTTCTGGCCACCCTGAGAATGTATCTACCAATACCAGTAAATACTGATACCCCCCTTTCCTTGGGAGTTCTGAAAAGTTAATTTGCCACTGCTGTACAGGCCCATGGCCTCTCTCAGTCTGACCGAGTTTCGGCCTGGGGGTATTTTTGGGGTTAGTCTAGAGGCAATGATCACACTGTCGGTTTACCTGAGTAATAGTGGCATATAAATTCCTGACAATGATTCTTTCCATTAGATGTGTGTTCTAGAAAGCCTGTGGAGAGTACTACTTCAAAGTCAACACTTCATTTCAATGCACTCTGTATCACAGGCAGCCTTGGTCATTTTGGGAAAGGACCTACTCTTTATAAAAGCTTTTAAGTAGTTAGGCCCCAGCGTGTTTTCTAGTGCCCTTCCTTCACTAGTGACCACAAAAATGGGAAAGGAATACCAGCTCTCTTTCAATGTTAGCCCACCCCTTGTGGTTGTATGTCTCTTTTGATTAGTATTATTGTATTATGGCTTACCTTCGAGGAAAATCTGTACCTCACCCTTTGCTGCTTTCTTTGCCTCTCCATCCGTCAACTCATTTCTTTCCTCTAATTCTGAGCTCACTCTCTGGTGTGCCTTAATATGCCTTTTCAGGCAGCTGAACTGCCTCCAGCAGCTGGATTGTCTCTTCTCTCCTTGTGAGGTCAGCAGTCCCCTCTCCTTCCAGATGGCTCCATGTGCATGCACGGCTCTGAATGCATAATTCGAGTCTGTATAGATGTTTATTTTCTTTTCCTTTTGCTGTTTCTAAGGCATGGGAGAATGCATTTATCTCGGCCTTCTGTGCGGAGGTACCTGTTGGTAAGGGTCCAGACTCTATTACCTCTCTGCAGGTGGTCACTGTGTACTTTTAATGTCGCTTTCCATTGGCAATGTAGCTGCTCCTGTCAGTGAACCAGGTCTCTGCATCGTCCAAAGGAGTGTCCTTTAAGTCTGTGCGGCTGGAGTAGGTAGCTTCAATGGTCTCCAGGCAATCATGGTGTACTGCTTCTCCTTGACTTCCACTGAGAAAGGTAGCTGGGTTGACAATATTAGGCACCACTATCCCTACATCATCTTGCTTTACCATGATGGCCTGGTATTTCAGAAACCTCAGTGGTGAAAGCCAGTGGCCACCCTTACTGCCAGTACTGCGGACACTGTGTGGGACACTAGCACAGTCAATTTTTGTCCCGGGTTAAACTTGCGTGCCTCTTGAATGTTCAGCACAACTGCTGCTACAGCTCTGAGGCAACCTGGCCATACTTTGGCTGTTGCGTCTAGTTGCTTGGAGAAGTAAGCAACTGCCCTTCAGTATGGACCCAAGTCCTGAGCCATTATTCCCAGGGCAATTCCTTGCGTGGAAAAATAGAAAGAATGGTTTACTTACATCTGAAAGTCTCAAAGCTGGAGCTGACATGAGGGCACTCTTTAGCTGGTGAAAGGCCCGTGTGGTGTCTTTTGTCCACTGGAGATCTCAGTTTCCATTGGCAATAAGAGCATAGAGGGGTTTGACGAGCAGTCCATAATTATAAACTTAGAGCCGGCACTCCTGCCATGCCTAAGGAGGTTCGGACTTCCTTCGTTTTCTGGGGTTTCGGGGTTTGGCATATGGCTTCCCTGCCTTAAAGTCCGCTGCCCAGCACTCACTTCTTACCCCAGGTAGATTACTTTCTGTTTCACTATCTGTGCTTTTTTCTTTGATACTCTGTACATTTGGAGTCCTAGGAAATTCGAAAGGCTCACCGTCTAGGCCACACATGTACTGCAACAGCCTCCCTTCTTCTTGTGGAGCTTCCCAGGACTCTGGATCTTTACAAGTTGTTCTCCAGTCGGGGTGGTGAGACAGCGTAGGGATCCATCCTGAACTAGGTGAAGTGCCTGGAAGAGGTGAAGGGTCTGTAGAGCCAAAGCTGAAGGAGAGGCCACATTCCAGAGACAACAAGGAGACAGAGAAAGACAAGCAGAAAAGACCATGAGGTCAATTTGCCCCCGACCTAGAAATTCCTTTGATAAAGAAGAACTGGTGCTAAATGTCATGTGGAATGAATATGTATGAACTTATTGTGAAACTGTATGCATATGCATTTGGAAGAGGGATAAAAAGAAGACTCGAAGTCTCCAGAGGTACGCATGCCTTTTGGGGAGGCTTGCGTCCGGCGCGCGTCGTAATAAAAGCATACCGGGCTTTACAACTTTTACTAAGTTGTGAGGTTTCTTCTTTTCTCCACAAATCAGTGGGGGAATCTTTGAAGCCTTCAGGCACATGGACCATGCGAGCTGTGTTCTAGGACTTTCTTATTTGAATGCAAAAATTTTCTGGCTGGCTTCGTGGATAGGGAGGCAAAAGGAGGCATCTCTCAGGTCTAAAACAGTGAACCAGGTTAGCTCAGGTGTTAAACAAGTTAGTAAAGTATATGGATTTGCTACCACAGGGTATAAATTCTTTGTTATCTTATTGAAAGCCCTCAATCCAGTACTATCAATTATTAGGCTGATTCCTTCCCTATCTTCTTTTTGAGGGAGTACTGCTCAATTTTCACTGGTTGTATTCTTTCCTTAAGCTTGATTACTATGCGGGGGCATTTTTCATCCTCCCTGGTACAGCAGAGGCCCATACCCTCGAAAACACTTATTTGCCTATTCTAATATCTCTTTACTAATGTCCTTCTTAATTTCAATGGCTGTTAATATTAATCCTAACATCTTTATATCATTTGCCTCCAGAGTAACCTTTCTCATTTGAGATTGTTTAGCAAATTGAGCATGTACAAAAGCTTTTAAGTACACATACTACACATATTACTTTAAAGGTTTGCAAAAGTAGGCCTTCTCAGACTGGCCAGTTGTTCCTCACACTACAACATAAACATTCTCCACAGGTACTAAAGCTTTATTTTAAACTGAATAGATGGCACTTGTATCAACTAAAATTCCACCCTTTCCTTTCTTCTGGTCTCACTGCCTCTTGCAGAGGGGTCTGTTGCATCCTAGTTCTGGATGAAATTGAACTGCCAGGAGGGGGATGGGTTCGAGTGGGTATACTTTTGGAGCCTAAGTCCTCTTCCCTTTTGGGGAGGTCATCTTTATCCTTCCTCCCTTACCTTGGGAGGAGCTTTTAACAAATCATATGTACTCATTTTGCGACTATAATCGCTTTGGGTTTCAGCATGATAATCTTTATTTGACTTCATACGTTGCTATCTCATGCTGCATGCTGAACAACACGTTTGATTTGCTTTCTCTTTGCCTTGTTTTCCTTTTCAAGGGCCAAGACCAGTGGATCTGAGGGCCGTCTGATCTCACAGTCTCTTTGCCATTCTGGGTGATTTCTTAAAACAAAAAGACATTTCAGCATACAAAACCTCATCCCATTTACCTTCCTATATTAAAACAGTATTAACTGCAATGAAGTATTATAAATCTTTTTATTTTCTGAGCTGCTCCTACTGGCAGCCTTCTCCCAGTTGTTTTGCGGAGAAAAGAAGAAACCTCACAACTTTATAAAAGTTGTAATGCTCGGTATGTTTATTTACGGCACCGGACACATGAGGAGAAAGCTCTCCTCAAAAGGCATGCGTACCTCTGAGAACTTCAGATCTCCTCCTTTTATCCCCCTCTCAAATACATATGCATGCACTTTCACAATAGATTCACACATATTCATTTTTATGGGTTTCGTATGACTTTTACCACTAATTCCTTTTTATCAGAAAGATTTTCGAGGTCAGGCTGACTTGCCCTTACAGGAGTCCCTGTCTTTCTCTATCATCTTCTGTCTCCTCCCCTTTATCTCTGTCCTTCGCTGAACTAACTTCAATGAGCTTAGGCCTTGCAGTCTGGCTAAATAACTATGATTTCTAACCACAGACTCAACTCAAAAATGTACATTTCACTTAAATTAAAATGGATTTCTATCCTGGAAAATTTTCACTTTGCTTCACAGTGAGCCCCTCCTAAAAGGGGCTAGTTTAGGAACCTCTTTGCTCTGGTCAGTTCTCATTATCTCTTTCTCCTTGCCCTATCTTGCTTCCACCCAAACTTCTCTTTACAAAGCTTCACAGTCATTTCTTAGTCTTCCTCCCACACACAACTCCAGGTGGCAGGTATCAGGTGTGATTTCTCACACACGAGCTTTAAGATATTAGGTTCTGAATTAGCTTGATCAGAAAACTTTAATTTACACTCGGGGCATGTGCCCTGACGCTTATTAGAACAGCAATACCAGCGTCTCTCACAAACTCTGCACTGCAATAATACTAACGCGGCGTGCCAGCCTCTTGATGAACCAAAGGCTCTCAGGAATTGCCCATGGAGGCAGGCTATTCTGTTTATGACAGAGAACTCTAAATGCCTTACGGCAGGCTTTTCCCAGTCCAGACTTTCTATAGTACCAGCTGAAGTCTCGTAAATTCATTCATCTCTTCTATATAACCGCTGTTTTACAAAATGTCAGTCTTCTCTAGTTCTCTTCTTGTACAATCTAATTAAAGAATTGTCTCTACTGACACTCACTGTACTGCCTTGCAAAAGGCTTGTTACAGCAAAAACTCTGATATGCCCACAAACACAGACACACACACCTCCCTTATCTCAAATTCACTAGAGCCAGGGCTTAAATTACCGTGGGGGGATTCTTAGAATTCCTTCAATTCGCTTTACAACATATCACCAAATCACCATACCATAGTTCTTCTGTGTAAAATGCTACACTTGCTGCAAACAAAATCCTAAAATCTCCACAAACACTACTATACAATCTAAGAATCTAATTACCACAATGCGGTGGAAGAAAATCACCACACAAAATCACTGGGAAAGGGCATATCTCTCAAAGTGCCTACTTTTCTCAACACAACACAGCATACCATAATTCAGCATTTACTCACATCAGCTTTCCCTGGACACAATCAAAATAACAGCACACAGTCCAGAGATCAAGTCCAAACATCCAGAGCAAAGGAACACTCTGAGCTCTTACTCATGGTTAAAATGTACTAAATCTACACAAATCACTACATTTAAACACAATAAATACTGTCACTGGCGTTTCTCCACTCGTTCCGCTTCTCTGCGGGGCACTCCCTGCCCCCACAGCCTGCCTCCGCCGGTGCCTCAAGCCTCACCCGGCCACTTCAAACACGGGTAGAACTCACCCCCCCCGCGCCATGGGTGAACTCACTTGTTTGCTCTCTTTTTCATACACCACACACTTACACGATTACAGACACATTAACATTAACCACACAATACATTAACCATACAGTGATACAGTGTCCAGACACCACACACACACACACACACACACACAGAGAGGTTCACTCGACCCACCCCCAGGGTCGCTTGCGGTCCACCCTATCAGAACAATGAACCCCTGTCTCTAATCCAGCTGCTCCATCAGCTGCATCCACAGGCCGAGAACCCAGACATCTCTGAGTGACTTACTCCCTATCTCTCTTTTCCCCCGGGGGCCCCTCAGTACATACCGTATCCTCCGCAGGCCAGCAGGTTCTTGTCTGTCTTGGCAGGAGGCAAGTCGAGACGAGTGGAGCCCCACCAGGAAAAAAAATCCTAGGGCACGCCTTGGAGGTCCGTCTATCCCCCCTGCCCCTGCGGGGACAGAGAAGTCCCATCTGGGGTGCCATAATATTTTGTGGAGAAAAGAAAAAGTACTCCACAACTTTGTGGAAGTTGTAAAGCCGGTATGTTTATTACAGCGCTGGACGCATGCGGAGATTGCTCTCCTCAAAAAAGACATGCATACCTCTGGGAACTTCAGGTCCCTTTTTATCCTCCTTTCAAATACATATGCATACAGTTTCACAATAGGTTCATACATATTCATTTTTATGGATTTCACGTGACATTTGCCACTAGTTCTTTTTATCAGAAAGAATTCTGAGGTCAGGTTGACTTGCCCTTACAGCAGTCCCTGTCTCTCTCTATCATCTTCTGTCTCCCCCCCCTTTATCTCTGTCCTTCACTGAAGTAACTTCACTGAGCTTAGGCCTTGCAATCAGGCTAAATAACTATGGTTTTTAACCACAGACTCAACTCAAAAATGTACATTTCACCTGAATTAAAATGAATTTCTATCCTGGAAAATTTTCACTTTGCCTCACTGGGCTCAGTGATAATGTTTAATAGGGTGCTACAAAGGTACTGCAGTCTGTTCAAGGTAAGTATGTTTTGTAGTTTCTTCATCCTACCCTGTGTCCTAGTTCCAGCAGCATGTTTTGAGGGTTTATTAGTAATCGCACCCAGTTTGTTAGAGGAGGAGCAGCGAATGTGGCTTGTCAGGCTTTCATTTCCTTCTTCTCCCTTAAATCTGTTAGGTCATTTTTTGAGAATATTCAGTTTCCCCTGAATGTTAAAGATACCACTGTCCTGGTATTTAATTTGGTAAGCTTCCTTTATATGGTCTGCAGTTTGTCTAGAATTAGGACTGAGATGTCCAGATGAGACCCCTGACCCAGAAGTAGACCCAGGCATGAGAAATCCTGAGTGGTGTAGAGAATGGGAGGATATGGGCCAAATCCTCAAGGAATTTTCTGACCCTGTTTTCTGGGATTTTCCATATGAACAAATTCAGAACCCAGCTGACATGGGGAAATACCTGAAAGAGAAGTGTCATGATGACTCTAAGGAGAAAAGGATCATTGCAATAAGCTGGGCTTTGGCCTATGCTTATGGCACCCTAATAGATACTGTAGGGCAGCAGATAGAGGCAGGGGAGCAGGGAGGTAAATCAGCAGATATCCCAGTCACTCAGGCTACAGCCAACTGCCCAGCTACTCAGGTTGTAGCTAAACCAGACAGCAAGCCTAAGCCAGCAGCTAAAACAGCGTCCTGGGGTGACGTTATGATGCTTGTTTATCCCCATTCATCTGTTCTGTGCCTTTAAGACCGGCTCTGAAGAGTGGAAGTTTTGTTTGGGTTTCTCTTATCAGGGACACAGAGACAAGCAGTACATAGGGCTGTTTTTTCACTTCCAGCTTCAGCTTGCTGCTTTTGCTTGCTCTCTTTTTCTGCTCTTGCTTCTGCTCTGCTTTCTGCCTCTGCTTATTAGCTAGTTCTAGCTAAACAGTCCACATGTTGCCCGATTGATAAAGGACACAAAACTCGGATAAGTTTTGTGCGGTGCTTTATTAAAGGGCCCGGGAGCCTGCGGACTAGCGTCCCCAAATCAGAGCCCCAAATTTCACGTACGGGTGTTTTCCTTTTATATACATGCAATTCATAACAAAGTCTCCAAGAAACAGTGCCCCTTTGCCAAGCGACATACTTCTTGTAATACATTCCTTAGTTCACAAGCAAAATCATAAATCTTCTGCTTGTCCTATTGTATGCTGCCCCCAAACCAGTTAGTCTTCTTTACTCTCCTACCCTGGTTTAAATGTTTATTAAGTTCCTAAGACTACCTGCCAAGTTACACACAAAACTCAACACATAATATCAATGGCTACAAAACTATTTTTAACAAACCAATTCACACACACAACTCATAACTAAACTGTAATAAAACATTTTGCTAAATTTCATTTCTTTTTCCAACATTTCCCCCCTTTTGAGCATCCTTCAGTCCTGCTGCAAGGATGCTCAATCAACAGTATTAACAGTAACATCTTCATAACCAGGTGGAGGATGTTCTTCATTCTGCCGCCCGCGTGTCATCGCCTTCAGCAACCGGAGAGATCGCTTCTTTTCCTTTTCGATCACACCTAAAAGGCATCTATATACAATCCATATAGTCACCAAAAATACTAAAAACATTAGTACATACTGTATAGCAGAAGTAATCCAGCCAGACAGGTGAAGCCCCAAAGAATCAAATACTGCTCCTATCCAATTATGCTGTGCTTCCTTTTCAATTTCCTTGGTTTTTGTTTCCACTTCTGCCAATTGGGAAATATCTTTCTCCACTTCAAGTGTAACATTTGGAATGTGTACACAGCAATGATCTACTCTCCTACTCAGGTAACCACAAACTCCATGTTCTTTTAACAGTAGCAAATCCAATGCCATTCTGTTTTGTAAGGTCATTCTTGATGTAGCTTGCAATTGCAAATTTAGATCTTTAAATCCCTTCTTAGTAGCTGCTGCCAATCTTTCTGTCTGTCCTAACAAGTTATTGAGCATTTCCCTATTTCGATATGTTGCTATCGGAGGGAATAATGACTCTAATATCCACCCAAATTGTACTCCTGCGCCAGATTCATGCCACTGCTCCTCTAGGGATTCTTCCCTCTTTTTGAGTCCTTTCCTTTGGATCAATCTATACTGTTTCCAGTATGGACACAATGTGGGAACCCCTAGGGTGATTTGTGTTACTGATCCATCTAGAGATAAATGTGTGGTCCACTGTCCGTGTCCCAACACCCAGACTAGATTTCCAGGACTGTGCACAGTAGCATATCTGCAATCTATAGGTCCATCCATGGACTCTCTGCTAACCGTGTGATTATACCCTCTACACTCGCATCCCCATTTTAATGCCATTTTCATGGGTACCGATCCAATTCGGTCTTCCGGTGTATCACATGTAAAAACCTCAGTACAATTCCAATCCTCTTTCTGCGGTCTGAACTCCCGGGAAGATGTAGACTTGATGATGGCCCTATAATGTGACTGATTCTTTACCCCTGACCATTGGATGCACCATTGTACTTCCCCAAGGTAATTATAGTGTTCCAAAACACTGGGTCCCCATAATGTCTTCCAACTTTTCCAGGTGTCAAAATTCTGTGTGATATTCTGACAACTCATCTCATTTTGGTGGGATTTCGTTCTTATTCGTACTGTATTGCATGGCTCATCTATTGGGGTTGCAATCAAACACCTCCTGGTATTTTGAATCCAACCATAATGATTGGGTTTCATTTCACATTCCTCTTTAGTCATAGCCCGAATGGTCATACAGAAATCCCTCCATACCTCTACTGGTTTGGGAACTGACTGGCAGGACCATGAAATATTCTTGAATGATTCAGGCATTTTGGTTACCGGTATTATTCCCCAGGTAATTGGTTCACCTGCAGCCTGTGGTAATGGCAGACAAGCTGTTATTTTAGTCACGTTCTGCATGATCCCAAAATCTCTAATTAATCCTACCACTAAGTTTTCCTGCTCAGCATTTCGATCTACTGTATCATTAGCCTCCCGTCTACTCCTTTCACTGTGTCTCTGTGAGGATGACATCATTCTGTCATGCCTCCACCATGCATTTCCTATTCTAGGATTAGTGACATTCGACCACCCACAACCTTTGCCTCCCTTCTCCCACCAACTGGTCCCGTCCTCTATACTGTCCCAGGTCAGTTCCCTATTTTGCTTTCACCCAGCACGATCCCCTGTCCATGGCAAAACCCTCATACTCACTCTTTTGTAATCAAAACTATCTCGTATTTTGACCAAACGTGTATATTCTCCCATATCGTTTGTGGTTACCTTAGTAAGATTCAGTACCGTGTTTCCTTGTTGTTTATCCTGATCCCAACTGACTTCTATCTTGCCTCGGCTTCTTTCAGCCCCCCGTTGCCATATTGCAATAACTTCACCGGCCTCAACTTTCTGGCTGTGAAATATAACACAAGTTAATTGAACATCCATCCCTTCCATGGTTGTAACCTTTGTTTCTTCAACCTGTACTAAAATAGACCCTTGAACGAGTACCAGTCTCATGATCACTAGCAGCAATATAATTGTCGTGGGGTGACAGCCTTCAGCCTTTATCCCAATATCGTGTGTTGTGTCTGGCAGCTGTGCCTTCCCCCCCCCCCCCCCACCGTCTTGCTGTGGCCGGATGGGGAAGGGGGGGGGGGGGTGTGCCCAGGCACTTTTGCTTTTGGCTTTGGGCTGCTTGGCTTGGCTAGCCGCTTGCTTGCTTGCTTGCTTGCTTGATTTCTGCTTTTTTTTGTGCTGTTTTTTTTTCCTTTTCTTTTGTTCTCTCTTTCTTACCCTCCCCTGAAGATACTGGACCGGCTCCGGACCTGACCTGAGAGCTCCAGGACACCCGAAGCCTGCGACAGAAGCTCGGCGCCCTCACAACACAGTCTGGTCCCTTTTCTTTTCTTGTGTTGGGGAGTGTTCTTTTTGTTACTTGTAAATAAATAGGTTTTGTTTTCCACTTTGCTCCTCCGAGGAATTCCTTCCCGAACCCGGTGTTGGGGGAGGGGTGGTTGGAGGTTTGTTTTGTTTTGGGGGGCTCCCTTTTGGAGATTTCCCCCTAATTTGTCCTAAACCAGGACAATAATCAAGAAGGCGGCTTTGCGCGGAAGATCATCCGGGTTGGAGACACTATCTGGGTTTCCCATTGGAACGGTGCCTTCTTTACCCTGGTGTAATGGATCCAAGCATCCATCCCCTGGACCTTCACCGCCGTGTAGGTCGTCATCATCACCTGGTGGGGTCCGCTCCATGATTCCCGTAGCGGATCTGTAATCCACTTCTTGACGTACACCTGGTCCCCAGGCTGAATGTCGTGGACAGAGTTCTCCAGCGTGAGCGGTTTATTCCACTGTAACGTATTTCTTAAAGAATTCAAGATTTTATTAAGTGACAACATACTCTGCAATTGCCTGATCCCCACTCACATGTACCTCCCCTTTTAATACAGTTGCATGATATGGTTTGCCATATAGTATCTCATATGGACTTATGCCTACCTTTTCCCTTGGTTTAATTCGAATCCTGAGTAGGGCCAAAGGCAAAGCCTGAGGCCAGTGCAGTTTAGCTTCCTGGCAAATCTTTTTGATTTGTCCTTTCAGAGTTTGATTCATCCTTTCCACCTGCCCACTAGACTGAGGTCTCCAGGGGGTATGCAAATTCCAGGTTATATCTAACATCCGTGCTAATTCCTGCACTACCCCGGCTATAAAATGCGGACCCCTATCTGATGACAATCCTAAGGGTACTCCAAATCTTGGTATTATTTCTTTTAACAAGGTTTTTACCACCTCCTTAGCCTGATTAGTTCTACACGGAAAAGCTTCTGGCCACCCTGAAAACGTACATATGTACACTAACAAGTATCTGTATCCCTGTGCCCTGGGCAATTCAGAAAAATCAACTTGCCAGTAATCTCCCAGTTGTGGCCCGATTTGCAACTTTCCCATTTGTATTTGTCTCCTAACTACTGGATTATTTTTCAAACATACCGGGCACATTGCATTAACTCTTTTTGCCATTGCTAACATCTGATTAGAGATTATCTCATTCTTCAAAAATTTTACCAATGCTTCTGCCCCCCAATGGCATTTATTATGTTCTGATTCCAAAATAAATTTCATTATGCGAGTAGGTACCACTATTTGTCCCATTGGTGTAACATACCACCCGAGCTGATTCCTCTGTGCCCCTTGCAAGTTTATTAGTTTTCCATCTTCTATTGAATATTTGGGCTCCTGATTCAGGTATGGGGTAGCCGGATTTGTTCTTACCGGTACCAATGCCATTTGAGTCCATACTTCCCGTGCCACTTGCCGTGCTGTAACATCAGCAAATCGATTTCCTCTGTAAACTTCTCCTTCCGCAGTCTGATGTCCTTTAACATGCATTACTGCAATTGCTTTGGGACTATGTACCGCATCCAGTAGCTGTAGCACTTCCTCCCGGTGCTTGATGTTGGTTCCCTGTGAATTCAAAAGCCCCCTTTCTTTCCATAACGCCCCATGTACATGGACCACACCAAAGGCATATTTAGCATCTGTCCAGATATTAACCCTTTTGTCGTTGCTCAAGTACAGAGCTCTGGTGAGTCCAATCACCTCTGCCTTCTGGGCCGAAGTTCCAGGTAACAAAGCCTTTGCTTCTATTACCTGATCCAATGTTACCACTGCATACCCTGCATAGCGAGTCCCATTCTCGACAAAACTGGATCCATCAGTGTATAGTTCCCATTCAGGTTCTTCCAATGGTTCATCCTTTAGGTCGGGTCTGCTGGCATACACTTGTTCAATTACCTCCACGCAATCGTGCACCAGTCCCCCAGCCTCCTGGTCACTGCGTAAAAACTCTGCTGGATTAACATGGTTAGTAGTCTTTATTTCAATATCATCCTGTTCTCTCAGGATAGCCTGGTATTGCAACATTCGACTTGATGATAGCCAGTGACCCCCCTTTTGCTCCAAAACAGCCATGACCATATGGGGAACAAACACTTTCATTTTTGCCCCCAAAGTCAATTTCCGGGCCTCCTGAATAAGGATTATTGTTGCCGCCACGGCTCGTAAACACGAGGGCCACCCGGAACTTACCGAATCCAGTTGTTTAGAGAAGTATCCTACTGGCCTCTTCCATGATCCCACTTTCTGGGTGAGGACCCCCAATGCCAGTTTTTGTCTCTCATTCACATACAATTGGAATTCCTTGGTCAGGTCAGGGAGTCCTAGGGCTGGGGCCTCTTTTAGTGCCTGCTTCAATTCCTGGAAGGCCTTCTTTTGTTGTGTCGTCCATTCCAACCAATGCTGCTTCAAGGCCTCATACAGTGGCTTGGCTAGGAGACCGAAATTCATGATCCACAGTCGACACCACCCCACCATTCCTAGAAAAGATCTCAATTCCTGATGGTTACGAGGCAAAGGAATAGTACATATTGCCTCTATTCGGGTTACTCCCAAACGTCTCTGCCCTTGTGTGATCTCACAACCGAGATAAATAATGTTATTTTTGATCAATTGAGCCTTTTCCTTAGAGACCCTATACCCTGCTTGGCCAAGCATATTGAGTAATTTAATTGTTAATTCCACACACATGTCCCTTTCCTTAGTGGCCAGAAAAATGTCGTCCACGTACTGCAGGACTACATACAAGGATGGAGATATTGTTACCTGGGTTGTCTTCCATTCCTCCAGCTCCTTGGCCAGCTGATTTCCAAAAATAGTAGGGCTGAGTTTAAATCCCTGTGGGAGTCTTGTCCACGTAAGCTGCCTCTTTCTCCCAAAATCAGGACTCTCCCACTCAAAGGCAAAATATTTCCTACTCCCTACTGCCAGTGGGATGCAGAAGAAGGCATGTTTAAGATCAATCACAGAGAACCATTTAAACTCCTCCGATACAGATGTTAACAATGTGTAAGGATTAGCAACAACTGGATGTATGTCTTTTACTATTTCATTAATAGCTCTCAAGTCCTGTACCAAACGATATTTACCATTAGGCTTTCTCACTGGAAAAATTGGAGTATTATACTCCGATTCACATTCCTGTAATATTCCTTGAACCAAAAATTGTTTAATCAACCGGGCTACTCCCCTCCTTGCCTCAAGCTTCAAGGGGTATTGCTTTACCCTCACTGGTTGGGCCCCTTCCTTTAGTTCCACCTGTACTGGCTGGGCAGCTTTAGATTTTCCGGGGACCCCTGACTCCCACACCCAGGGTACTACAGCCTGCTCAATTTTTTCTGGAATAGGAGAGGCATCCACTTCCTTAATCACAAAAATGCCCGCTATTTGTTCCTCAGGTATCTCCATTTTCACCCTTCCCCCTTCAAATATTATTTTCACATTAAGTCGGGACAATAGGTCTCTTCCAAGAAGGGGTGTGGGGCAATTTGGCATATACAAAAATTGATGATCTAATTCCTTCCCCCCAAACCTAAGATTTAAAGGTTGTAAAAATGGTTGTTCCTCTAGCTTCCCTGTTGCCCCCACCACCTGTACCGTTGTGTCACTCAAAGGTCCCAATCGTCTATTAAGTACAGAATATGTAGCTCCAGTGTCTACCATAAATTCCTGACCTTTCCCATTTATCTCTAAAACTACCCTCAGATCCCTGTCTAGTCAGCTCTGATTTTGATAGTTTCCCAAAACTAGTGCTTGAGCGACCTCTGCTGGTCCTCCCGTAAATCCTCCCACAGGAGTATTCCCTATTAATCCCATGTTACGCCCTCTAACCGGGCATTCATTTTTCCAGTGTCCCAATTGTCGGCAAAATGCACACTGGTTTGGATCCAACCTCCCCGTGTTAGGTACAAACCCAAATCCTCCCCAACCTCTCATCATCCCCCTCTGTCCGCGATTAGCTCCTCCCCGACCTCGACCCCTAAAGGATCTTCCTCCCGCCCCTGTCTGTTGCATTACAGCCAGAATACTAGCTTGTTGTCTTTTTGCAGTTTCTTTTTCCCTGTTGTTGTATACCTTCCACGCTACCTCCAACATTTTATCCAAATTCCGAGTGTCCTCCCCTTCCAGCTTTTGTAACTTTTTCCTAATATCCTCTTGTGATTGGCCCAAAAACAATAATGCCAATTGAAGTTTCCCTGATTGATCTTCTACATCTAAATCAGTAAACTTCTGAGCCATGTCTTTTAATCGTTCCAAAAAGGCAGACGGAGATTCATTCTTGTCCCGCTTGACCGAATACAACTTAGACCAATTCATAGTCTTAGGTATTGCTGTCCTAATTCCTTCCACCAACAATTCCTGATATCGTTTTACAGCCCTTATTCCTCCCATAGAGTTTGGATCCCACCTGGGTTCCTCACTCAGTACCAACTCATCAACTGTCTCATTTAATTGTTGTAACCTAATCTCCTCACGAGCCTTTTCTCTCATGGCTTTAATAACCATTTCCTTTTCCGTGGAATCCATTATAGTATCTAGTAATACCTGTAAATCATTCCAGTCCAGATTCTGAGTTTTTATCACCATTTTAACCACCCTTGCTACTCTTTCAGGATCCTCCCGATAACTCCCAGCCGATTGATTCCATATTACCAAGTCACCTGGAGAGAAAGGTACCTTTATAAGTATCCTTTCTCCCTGTGGTCCCACAGCTTCCCTTAACGGCGCAGTTAACTGTGGCCCCTTCTGCTCCTTCCTTCCTTGGCGAGTCCCCTCTGCTAACAGAGTTCTTTTAACACTCTCATTCTTTTCACCATCACTATCACTCTCACTAGATCCCATTTTTATAGTTATGTCAGCAGGAGGAGCAAGAGGTACATTAGGAGCAACCGGAACCCTCGGAGGTGCTACACAATAGGACAAATCTTCCTCAATCGGGGGATACAAATCACGCTCCTTTCTTTCTTTACATCCAACACACCCTCTCTCATCATTCACCTCTAAAACCAAAATACCACACACCTTTTGCCATTCTTCTTTCTGATATAAAATGAAAAAGAAATCTAAATATGGTATTTCATCCCATTTCTCATTCCTCCTTAAAAATTGCATCAAAGATTCCATTATCCCCAATTCCAGTGTACCATTCACTGGCCATGCCGCTTCCCCAATCTCATATTCAGGCCACCAACGATTACAATATTCTATCATTTTGTTTTTATCTAATTCTTGGGAATATCCTTCACCTTCCATAGTTTCAATATACAACGTAATGGCGTATTTCCAGGTATTTTACCGCTGGCCTGCACTAAGGATTTAAAAGTTTTAAAAGACATCATATTACAGCCTTTAATTTTAATTCCACCTTTAGTCCCAATAAACCAATATACCTTCTCGCCGTCCTTCCCCAAGAAAAAAAAAAATAGGAGGCGAGTTCCGGACCTGCGTACTTAGACGTCTTATGGCTGGAGCCTAGGCTTTTTCCATTAACCACCAAATCCAAATCCAATTGTCACCTTTTTCCAATATAAAGCACCTTCGGGCTTACTTTATGCAATTGTCCGACAGGCGCGGGGGGGTCGGGCACGACCCGATGACTCCTCCGAGAAATGCTCGGCGCCGGCTTGGAGTAGATTGAGACGTGAACCGCCCCAGCTACCTTCAGAGTCCTGCCGCGGTCGCCAGAAAACTGTTGCCTGATTGATAAAGGACACAAAACTCGGATAAGTTTTGTGCGGTGCTTTATAAAAGGGCCCGGGAGCCTGTGGACTAGAGTCCCCAAATCAGAGCCCCAAATTTCACGTTCGGGTGTTTTCCTTTTATATACATGCAATTCATAACAAAGTCTCCAAGAAACAGTGCCCCTTTGCCAAGCGACATACTTCTTGTAATACATTCCTTAGTTCACAAGCAAAATCATAAATCTTCTGCTTGTCCTATTGTATGCTGCCCCCAAACCAGTTAGTCTTCTTTACTCTCCTACCCTGGTTTAAATGTTTATTAAGTTCCTAAGACTACCTGCCAAGTTACACACAAAACTCAACACATAATATCAATGGCTACAAAACTATTTTTAACAAACCAATTCACACACACAACTCATAACTAAACTGTAATAAAACATTTTGCTAAATTTCATTTCTTTTTCCAACACACATTGCTTACTGGACTGTTTCTCCTCTCTTGTTTCTGTGACCATCTTGAACCTGATCTGGACTGGGACCCGGGAACACCGAAGGTTCGGCTGCAGCAGCTGGCCCAGCGCCAGAGGGACTGAGAACAGAGCAACCACCCCCCCCCGAAAGAGACTTTCTGATTTTGCCATCTTTCTCAAAGCGGTGTCATCGGGTATTTTTCATTTTGTGTGCTGGGGGGTGCTGGGCCAGTCAAATAAACAGGTTCTTTCCACCTCTCTCCAAGGAATTTTTTCCCGAACCGGTTGAGGGGAGGGGCCGTGTGGGTTTCGCTTTCCGGAGGGGCCCTCCTTTGCAGATTCTTTAACAAATTTGCCCTAAACCAGGACAAATCCTTGGCGCCCAACGTGGGGCAGGAGAGAGAGTGGAAAAACCCTGTTTTGACTGCATTTTGGCTGCTATTACTCTGTGTTCATTTAAATCAGCTAATAGCCATGCTTTTTGGATTCATAATGTCTATTGGGGTGAAGGTTTGCATGCATTTCTGGTCCCTAGGGTTTTTTGAGATTTTAATACCTCTCTGGTCCCTAGGTTTATTTTCTTATCCAGAAATAGCTTTACCATTGCCCCTAATATGTAGTTTTTGCATCAGAGGGGCAGTGACCAGAATAGCTATCCTGCTGGGCTTGGTGGCAATAATGTGCAAGAAGTTGATAAACATGCTACGGTCTGCTCCAGGTATGAATGGTTCATGGCTATGGCTATGCATCCAGTTTGTAGCAGGAGGAGCAGGAGGGAACGAGATTTTTCAGCCTCTGCTTTCCTCCTTCTCCTATGAATCAGTTGCATCACTAGTGAAGGATGTTCAGTTTCCCCTCAATGTTAAAGAAACCATCTTCCTGGTCTTCAATCTGGTAACCTTCCTCTATACAGCCTGCTGCTTCTCTAGAATGAGGGCTGAGATTTCTAGACGGGCTGATGAGACCACTGACTCAGGAGTAAACCCTGGTGTGGAAAATCCGAAGTGGTGTGGGAAATGGGAGGATATGGGCCAAATCCTGAAGGAATTCTCTGACCCTGTAGTGTGGGATTTTCCCCATGAACAAATTCAGAACCCAGCTGAGGTGGGGAAATATCTGAAAGAGAAGTACTAGGATGAGCCTAAGGAGAGGAAGGCCATCGCAGTGAGCTGGGCCCTGGCATATGCTTATCGCACACTGCTAGAGAGTGTCGGGCAGTAGACAGAGGCAGGGGGGCAGGGAGATAAATCAGCAACTGTCCTGGTGACTCAGGCTGCAGCTAACACTCCAGGCTCGAAGCCAGCAGCTAAACCCATGGCTGTTGCTACCAGCACTAGAAGTGGGAAATGCACGGACAAGACCAATCGACCAGTGGATGATGATGATGATGATGATAATGAAGGAGAAGGAACCTCAGTGCCTCCTGACGTAAAGTCAGGAGTCAAAGCAGCAGGTGCAAGATCAGATGCCAATATTGAGTCCTTTTCCCTGAAGGACCTTCGTGGCCTACGGAAGGATTGCACTCGAAGGTCTGATGAATCCATAATTAGTTGGCTGGTCCGTCTCTGGGATGCTGCAGGCGAGGCTACCGTTTTGGATGGCACTGAAGCCAGGCATTTGGGATCCCTGTCACAGGATCCTGTCATAGACCAAGGAATGATGAGGGGGGCTAACTCTCACAGCCTTTGGGAACGGGTCCTAAGAAGTGTAGCAGAAAGATACCTGTGTGCAGACAATCTCTATATGCAGCAGACTCAGTGGAAGACAATAGAGCAAGGAATCCAAGGCCTGAGAGAAATGGCCGTGGTTGAGATTATCTTCTCAGACGATGTAACAACTAGGAACCCAGACTTAGTACCATGCACGTCTGTGATGGGCGAAAACTCGTACGACTCGGGCCACATGAATATGCTTCTGCCTTAGCCATCATGAAGAGGGATGAGAGGGGTGAGACTGTGCTTGACATGGCAAGGAAGCTCCGAGCATATGCAGATGCTGTACAAGGCCCAACACATGCCAGAATCGCAGCGGTAGAAACACGTCTGCAGAACTTAGAGGATAAGATAGAGGAGAACCATAAGAAGCTTAGAGAGGAGATTAAAGAAGACCTCCAAATTTCAGCCGTACAGATCCGAGGTTCAGGTATCCAAGGCAGACGTTTCCCAGATGGTGAGAGAAGGTACACCCCATGAGCTGAGCTGTGGTTTTACATGCGTGATTGTGGGGAAAACATGAGAAGGTGGGATAGGAAACCTACCGCTGTTCTGGCATGACAGGTGCGTGAACTGAAGGAAGCCACCAGGAGGAAAGTAGCTCCAGTTGCCCGTAGCTGAATGGCCAGGTATGATGATGATGACCTGTCTGATCCCCTCGAAGGATACATCCAAAACATACACCCAGGCAAAGAATGATAACCAGGCTTAGAGGGACCCTGCCTCTAGCCAGGTAGAGGCCAGGGAAAATTGTGTTTTCTGGTCTGTGTGGATTCGTTGGCCTGGCACATTGGAACCACAAGAGTAGAAAGCTTTGGTCGATACTGGTGCGCAGTGCACATTAATCCCATCAAGACATGTGGGGACAGAGTCTGTTTCTATTGCTGATGTGACAGGGGGATCCCAGGATTTCACTGTGGTGGAAGCTGATGTGAGCCTAATGGGAAATGAGTGGAAGAAGCATCCTATTGTGACTGGCCCAGAGGCCCCATGTATTTTGGGCATAGACTACCTTTGAAGTGGGTACTTCAAAGACCCAAAAGGACTCAGATGGGCATTTGGAATAGCTGCTGTAGAGACAGAGGGCATCCAGCAATTGAACACCTTGCCTGGGTTGTCTGAGAATCCATCTGCAGTAGGATGCCTGACGGGAGAAGAGCAACGAGTGCCAATTGCCACTTCCATAGTGCATCGATGGCAGTATAGGACCACTCGAGATGCTGTGATCCCCATCCATAAGATGATCCGAGAGCTGGAGAGCCAAGGGGTGGTCAGCAAGACCCACTCACCCTTCAACAGCCCCATTTGGCCTGTGCGAAAATCTGAAGGAGAATGGAGATTGACTGTGGACTATCGTGCATTGAATGAAGTGACTCCACCACTGAGTGCTGCCGTGCCAGACATATTAGAGCTCCAGTATGAGCTTGAGTCCAAGGCAGCAAGGTGGTACGCCACTACAGACATAGCCAATGCATTTTTCTCCATTCCTCTGCCAGCAGAATGCAGGGCTCAGTTTGCCTTCACATGGAGGGGAGTGCAGTACACCTGGAACCGATTGCCCCAGGGGTGGAAGCACAGCCCCACCATCTGCCATGGACTGATCCAGACTGCACTGGAAAGGGGTTAGGCTCCAGAACATCTGCAGTATATTGATGACATCATTGTGTGGGGGAACACAGCTGCGGAAGTGTTCGAGAAAGGGAAGGAAATCATCCAGATCCTCCTGGGAGCTGGTTTCGCCATTAAAAAGAGGAAAGTAAAGGGACCAGCTCGTGAGATTCAATTCCTGGGAGTGAAGTGGCAAGATGGATGGTGTCAGATTCTTACAGATATCATCAACAAGATCACAGCAATGTCTCCACCCACCAATAAGAAAGAGACACAAGCTTTCTTGGGTGCAATAGGTTTTTGGAGGATGCATATTCCTGAGTACAGTCAGACCGTGAGCCCTCTCTACCTGGTCACCCGCAACAAGAACAATTTCCAGTGGGGCCCTGAGCAGCAACAGGCCTTTGTCCAGATCAAGCAGGAGATTGCTCATGCAGTAGCCCTTGGCCCAGTCAGGACAGGACCAGAGGTGAAGAATGTGCTCTACTCTGCAGCCGAGAACCATGGCTTGTCCTGGAGCCTTTGGCAGAAGGTGCCTGAGGAGACTCGGGGTCGACCACTGGGATTTTGGAGTCGAAGCTACAGAGGGGCTGAAGCCAACTATACTCCAACAGAGAAAGAAATCTTGGCTGCCTATGAAGGAGTCCAGGCTGCCTCGGAGGTAATAGGCACTGAAGCACAACTCCTCCTGGCACCCCTACTACCGGTGCTGGGGTGGATGTTCAAAGGCAAGGTTCCTTCCACTCACCATGCCACCAGTGCTACATGGAGCAAGTGGATTGCTCTCATCACTCAGCGCGCCCGTATAGGTAAACTGAATCGGCCTGGGATTTTGGAGGTCATTACAAATTAGCCTGAAGGTGAGAATTTTGGTGTCACAGATGAAGAGGAACAAGAACCAGTGACACGTGCTGAAGAGGCTTCTCCCTATAACCAACTGCCCCCAGAGGAAACATGCTACGCTCTTTTCACTGACGGTTCCTGTCGCATTGTAGGGATGAACCGGAAGTGGAAAGCAGCCGTATGGAGCCCCACACGACAAGTTGCACAAGCTACCGAAGGAGAAGCTGGATCAAGCCAATTTGCTGAACTCAAAGCTGTTCAACTGGCTCTAGACATTGCTGAGAGAGAGAAGTGGCCAAAGCCCTACCTCTAAACTGATTCATGGATGGTAGTCAATGCTCTGTGGGGATGGCTGGAGAGGTGGAAAAAGGCTAACTGGCAACGTAGAGGGAAACCAATTTGGGCTGCTGGTGAGTGGAAAGAAATTGCTACCAGGGTAGGGAAACTGCCTGTGAAAGTCCGCCATGTAGATGCCCATGTACCCAAGAGCAGGGCCAATGAGTACCACCAAAACAATGAGCAGGTAGACCAAGCTGCAAAGATAGGGGTGTCCAAATTAGACCTAGTTTGGGAACATAAGGGAGAGTTATTCCTAGCTCGATGGGCCCATGATGCCTCAGGCCATCAGGGCAGAGATGCCACCTATAAGTGGGCACGAGACCGAGGGGTGAATCTAACCATGGACAGTATTTCTCAAGTTATCCATGACTGTGAGATGTGTGCTGCCATCAAGCAGGCCAAGCGAGTGAAACCCCTCTGGTACGGTGGGCGGTGGTCCAAGTACAAGTATGGGGAGGCCTGGCAGATTGACCACATCACACTGCCCCAGACATGCCAGGGCAAGCGCTACGTGCTGACCATGGTGGAGGCCACCACTGGATGGTTGGAAACCTACCCTGTGTCTAATGCTACAGCCCGGAACACCATCCTGGGCCTGGAAAAGCAAGTTCTGTGGAGACATGGCGCCCCTGAGAGGATTGAGTCAGACAATGGGACTCATTTCAAGAACAGCCTTATCAACACCTGGGCTAGGGAACATGGCATTGAGTGGGTGTACCATATCCCCTACCATGCACCAGCTGCAGGAAAAGTGGAGAGGTACAATGGACTACTAAAAACCCAGTTGAAAGCTTTGGGTGGGGGATCTCTCAAGAATTGGGAGCAGCATCTGGCAAAAGCCACCTGGTTAGTTAACACCTGAGGTTCCACCAACTGAGCAGGTCCTGCCCAGTCTGAGTCCCTGAATGTAATAGAAGGAGACAAAGTCCCAGTGGTACATATCAGAGGTTTGTTAGGGAAGACTGTGTGGATCAATTCTGTCTCGAGTACAGACAAACCCATTCATGGGGTTGTCTTTGCTCAGGGACCAGGTTGCACGTGGTGGATAATGCAAAGAGATGGAACAACACGATGTGTACCTCAGGGAGATCTGACTGTGGGGTAAGAATGATATGGGGATAATGGGTGGAATGTCCTGCGGTGACGTTATGATGCTTGTATATCCCCATTCATCTGTTCTGTGCCTTTAAGACCGGCTCTGAAGAGTGGAAATTTTGTTTGGGTTTCTCTTATCAGGAACACAGAGACAAGCAGTACATAGGGCTGTTTTTTCACTTCCAGCTTCAGCTTGCTGCTTTTGCTTGCTCTCTTTTTCTGCTCTTGCTTCTGCTCTGCTTTCTGCCTCTGCTTATTAGCTAGTTCTAGCTAAACAGTCCACATTGCTTCCTGGACTGTTTCTCCTCTCCTGTTTCTGTGACCATCTCGAACCTGATCTGGACTGGGACCCGGGAACACCGAAGGTTCGGCTGCAGCAGCTGGCCCAGCGCCGGAGGGACTCAGAACAGAGCAACCACCCCCCGAAAGAGACTTTCTGATTTTATCATCTTTCTCAAAGCGGTGTCATCAGGCATTGTTCATTTTGTGTGCTGGGGGGTGCTGGGCCAGTCAAATAAACATGTTCTTTCCACCTCTCTCCGAGGAAATTTTTCCCGAACCGGTTGGGGGGGGGGCCGTTTGGGTTTTGCTTTCTGGAGGGGCCCTCCTTTGCAGATTCTTTAACAAATTTGCCCTAAACCAGGACAAACAGATAGTGAGCCTCAACCAATGGCTGTTGCTCCCTTCACGGCAGGCAGAAAACGTACATTTAAAACTGATCGGCTAGTGGATGATGATGATCTGGGGGCAGGACCCTCAAATCCAAGAACAAAATTAGAGGTCACTCTTCAGTACTTTTCCCTGAAGGACCTTCGTGGTCTAAGAAAGGATTACACTCGACGACCTGATGAATCTATAGTTAGTTGGTTAGTCCGTCTTTGGGATGCTGCAGGAGAGGATACAATTCTGGACAGTAGTGAAGCAAGGCATTTGGGATCCCTGTCACATGATCCAGTTATCAACCAAGGAATGATGAGAGGGGCTGACCCTCACAGTCTCTGGGCATAGATCCTGGGAAGTGTGTCATAAAGATATCTGTGTGCAGATGATCTCTATATGCAGCAAACCCAGTGGAAGACCATAGAACAAGGGATTCAATGTTTCAGAGAAATGGCTGTGGCAGAGATTGTCTTCTCAGTTGACCTAAACACTGTAAATCCAGACTTGGTACCATGTACACCCATGATGTGGCAAAAACTTGTAAAAGCTTTGCACCTTTTCAGCATCTATGCTATACATATCCACTGTGACATCTCTTGAGATCTTTTGTCTTTCAAAGGCTGTAATGTGCCTGCTGGTACAACAAGGTGAGGAGGAGGGGGCAGAGAGCACAGTAATCTCACAGTAGTTTGCAGGTTGCCCAGGAAAGAGGAGTGCCCCTTGAATGTGCAACAAATGCAAGTTTCAGGGGCAAGGTCTGGGCAAGGGTGCTGTCCTGGCACAGTTTCTCCTAACAAGACATAGTGGAAAAGCTTTTTGTTACGATGCAGACGACGAGACAGAATATTGGGCTACAGAGCATTACGAAGCTAAGTGCCTGGCCCAAGCGTCTTTCAGCAGAAGCAGCACGCTGGAGCCTATCGCTGCCACCACAGTCATCTGTGCGAGAAGTAGCTGTTTCTTCACCTGTGAGAGATAGCGCAGCAGCTTCCAAGAGGCAAAGAATGAAGCCTCAAAGCCCCAGGCTTGTGTGCACAGTGTTCAGACTGCTAGAGGACAGTGGCTGCCACTCACCTGCCTGTTGAATTCACGTTAGCATTCATATGGAAGGAGTTCATGGACAACTTTCCTGTGCTTCTACCTAGTCCTCCTGCATCCCTCTGTGGAAATTCTTGCGCTTCCCTTTAGGCTCTAAGATCCAGAGAACTCAATGGCAGCTGCAGAAAAAAAGGGCACCAGTGAGTTTTTCAAGAAGCAAGAGTATAAGCAGTTGACTGTGCTTGTGAATGAGCAGGTGCTGGATTTTTGCATTTCCCTTCGCTGCGCACAAAAGCACGGTGCTCTGCTGCTTCATTCTTCACCTTCTGTGATCTGTACAGGACTGAAGCTGAGCGAGGGTATTCATCTTTGCACCTTTTCAGAATCTGTGCTACACGTATACACTGTGACATCTCTCGGGATATTATGGCTTTTCTTAAACATCAATAAAATCATAAGTTGCCTCCAGTAGTTCTGACATGGCTGCTTACAATGTCTGGCATAGGACCACAATGGTCAGACCTTAATTACTGTCTAGTGGGGTCTTCCCCTGGTTTCCGGTATATTAATTCCTGGCTTGCACACTTCCACTCCCCGCATCTTCATCATTTTGATATCTTCACACACTGCTGGAGCAAGGTTTACCATCTGGAAAGGCTGCCAGGGCTGTGTGTCCATGGGTGCATCTGCAGTAAGAGGCTGCGTGGTGGCCCAGGACCCCCTGTCCCAGCGACCTTCACCTCAGAGGAGAGGGGGACATTGCTCCCAGCAGCCCTGGACAGGGGTAGCTGGGAGCCCTTTGCTTGGAGAGCTGTAAGTGGGGCCAGGTCGGAGGCAGCAGGTGAGTTCACAGCTGGGCACTGTTCTTTTGGCTTTGCTTTCAGTACTAAAATATCGGGTAACCTCAGGAAGGAGAGTTAAATACAACATAACAAGTCCTCTGTGCTGATCATCCCAATAGACTGCTGCAGAAGAAGGCACTAATGCCAGAACTTCCCCACACTTTTCCTTCAGCTGCTGGTGGCGTAACCAGGGAGCATCACAGAAAGGCTGAGGTGCTGCTCCCACTGGGTTTGTGCCAGACCAGCAATCTCAGTTGAGTTTCTAGTGCAAGAAATCACAGCTTTTCAAAGCATTCCCCCCTCCTACCCTTTCCGTGCAGTTTTGCTTCCCAAAGATGCGTCCTGCATGGTTGCCCTGTGCTGGGAAATGAGAGTATCCAGCTGCAAAGATTCATTAGCACAAAGACCTTCTACCATTACAAATGCATTGTTGAGTGAGACAGGGCTCTGTGCCCTGGGGAGAGCACTGCCAGGCAGTCAGGCATGTGGTTTTACAAAAATTGGAGCTACCATTTGAAGTAGTTTAGAGTTTTACCACTCAACTGAAATGTCACCTTAACAGCATTTGTCCTTTGGAGCTGGATAGAAATCAACTCTCCCCCTGGTCTGCAGCCATTCTTTTGTGTTGGCAGGGGCTCTAATTATGCACCAATGAACCTTAATTAAACCGATTCTTGTGTAACTGCACATGCAGACTGTTGTGGTGTGTTTTTAGCTTCCGGGTCCCTTTCTCAGGTGTGCCAATAATCCCTTCTCCCTTCCCCCTCGCCCCTTGCTGAGTGTGCCCTGTCAATCAGGCTAACATACCAGCAAGGCGTCGTGTGGTTGGTCGATTTCAAAGGATGCTCCTCAGGCCTGGGGACATTGGCCCGTATAGGTGTCCCTCGTCCCTTGAGACCCTGCCCCTTTCACCTGGTTGGTAGCTCAACTGTCCCCTCCCCTTCCCCTGTCCCCGAGCTTAAAAAGTTAATCAGACCATGCGGCCGGTATTCTGTTGGCAGCAGTTGCCCCGGTTCAGACCTCTGTAACCATGGAATAAACATCTGGCAACCCTCCAGCAGAATCCTCTCTTTCATCTCTTCACCATCGCCAGAAGCTCTCTCTCCTGAGGTAAACGGAGTTCCTGACAAGCCTGGACTTGCACCAGTGCCCCGCTGCAATCTCCAGCAGCCAAGGTATCTCTGGGGTAAAGCACCACAGAAGCCGCCTTTGGCTCAGCAGCGAGGGTCACACTGACCCAGGCACAATCTAACTGGTTATATTGGGACTCATATTCCAATAGCAGACAATGCACTTGACCAAATGGCCTGACAAATATTGTCACTTTAAAGGCATAAACCCACATCAAATCCTTAATTGGAAAGTCGGATTGTAAATTGCTGCAGATTTTTAGCCCTTTGTTCTTAAAATGATTGAACAGGAGTAGTGGCCAAATACCCCGAATGCTCCCAAAACCTTGGTTGAATTCATTTTCTTAGCTGCTGAGGCCGAAAGATGTTATTTGTTTAGGAAAAGGGAATGATGGAGCATCCTTAACTGTAACATTTGTCAGGCTGCTCTAGAGGCTATCAGAATGGCGGGCCCAGGTAGAGACACTAAGTTCCCCTTCTGGAAGATGCATGATTTTGTGCAAATTTCTGGATTATTTGGTGATACCTGCTACCACCTGCCTTGCTGTTTATCCAGAAAATGCTCCCTAAAGCTGGGACTGTCCATGGTGTTGCAGCTTGCACCCTGGAAGCAGTAATGCAGCCAACAGATGATGCTCGCATGCATAGCTGCTCCAGGTTTCTTCCCAAAATGTCACACAAGATTTCTGCAATTTGGGATCCAATTTTTATTCTTACTATTTTTAGGGAGCTGCTGCAAACAGCAAAGTTTTACCTTAATTTCTCTGAGCCAAATAATTATCTGGGACTGCTGGTGTGTGGGCAGAATTCTTGCCAAAGGGATTTCATATCTCCACTTTGGCCCTTTTAAAAAGTTTGACATAGAGAAAATAAGTTGGACTATGAAAAATTCCAGGCTCTGCATCACTAATTTGTCCTCCAGTGAAAAAAACCCCAAAGACCTTGAGAACGTGCAGCAAGGCAAAAAAAAGTAATAACAAGCACTGAATTCAGAATTTCCTGCTGTTTGTAAAATGTGTTTAGTTGGGGTCCTTTAATATGTATTGACTTTCTGGTGGTTCAGCTTTGTGCTGCTGAATGCTTCCCTTTCTGTAGATAATCAAACAGGCTATAGGCATAGAGCTTTGTGGGAAAATATTCTGCCTTGTGAATACAGCAAATAAAAGCAGAGCTAATTAAGCATGTAAATCATGCCCACATAAATCAGTTACTAACATGTCCCCTTGGCCGCTGGCACTGGCTGTGGTGGGCAGGGGGATTTGCGGGATCCCTGTGCCTGGGGATTTATGGGAGCCCCGTGCCCGTGCAAGGTGTCTGCTGTGAGGAACTGTGTGGGAGACAACACGAATAGGGTGGTGGGATGACACTGAGATGGTGTTTGGGGGCTGAGGGTGGGATGCAGGGTGGCAAATGCTGAAGTAGCTCAAGCCAGGGATGGGGACAAAGATTACCCAGACACCGCATGGCTCAATTTACAAAGGGATGTGACCCCATCCATCACTTCCTGAAGCAGATGGAAACACTTCTCTGAAATATAATGGTTTGGGATTTGGCCCAGAGTAAATCCAGTAAAAGGATGTAGCTCTGGATTAAAACACACTCCCAGGAGAAGGTACAGGAGCTGCCCCACTTGCTCCTTGCAGTCCAGCCTCAACCCTGCAGTCCCCTGAGATGCCCAGCAGACATGGGGGGACTCAAGAGTGTTTGATGAGACTTTGTGGGAATGTTGAACATTTCGCAGCGGGCATGGAAGCAAGCTGACTGCACAGTGGAGAAAACAAGCAGGGCTTGGCCTGTCTGGGGGCAGAACTCAGGATAAGTGGCCTGGTGTGACGAAGAAAGAAAGAGGAATGAAAAACCTTTTGCAAATGAGGTAACAAAAAATGTGTTTTGGCAGCTGGACAGGTCTGTGAAATCCCAGGCAAAATATAGATGGGCTAATAATTGCTGCCATCCTCAGGGACACTGCTAATCCAAGATGTGCATGCAGAACTAAGATTTTTTTCCCCAGGAGCATTTTTTTTTTTTTCTTACAAGCCACCCATCAGCCTGCACTAGGTGGCATCCCAGCACATCCCTGGCATGTGCAAGAGGGCCCAGGGAAGGTCCTGTGAGCTGCCCTGGCTCTCCATTTCCCTCACATTCCCAGAAACCCTGCACAGACACAGCAAGACCTTGAAAAGCATCCAAAGGCATCCAACTCACTTTTCATTAAGGAGAACAGAATGAGCACCTGGATGGATCCCAGAGGAGGCACAGGGATGGCAGCATAAGGCAGAGCAGGCTCTGGGCTCCAGGGCCAGATGAAGGTGCTTCTGGAGAGCAAAGGTTGGGTGGGAAGCCACAGACAGCAGGCTACAAAATGACAAATGCTGAGCTATTCCAGATGTTTTTATTTTAAAATTAAATATAAAATAAAAATTGTCCTCACCCCTTGCAAAATCTGGGGCCATGAGGTTAAAGAGCACATTTTATCACTCCCACCTGGTTGAAAGCAGGAGCCTGCAGGCATCTTCTGAGAGCTGGGCTCACTGTTCTGAATGCACTAAGCTGACCTTTGCTACACCAGGCCCAGGAATTGCCTGCTCACCAGGACTTGGGTCTAGGCTGTCTTATGTAGCCAATGCTGTGCCCTCTTTTGCCTGGAAAGCACCTTCTTTGGCTCTGGCCGTAATTCATCCTCCTTCTTGGAGCTGGGCCAATGGGCAGCCACAAACAAGAGTGGCCCTAGCATGAAGGGGGAAGAGGCTTGTGATGAAATTGTTGGACCATTTCCCTGGTTGGCTTCAGTCTGTGCTGCCTGGATACTTCATTTGTTGTTTCACACCTTGCTGGCAGGGCAGGAGAGATGATGATTTCTGCTAGGACATGGTGTGAGTACTGGGGACAAACTGCACTATAGCTATGAGTCTAAAATGAATTTTTTTCTCCTTGTGTGCCATCAGTGAAGGATTATTCTATGACAAACTCTTGGGTGCTAATAGATTGTCTGGTAGCAGTGGAAGGAGTAGCAGAGCAATTTCCAGTATTCTGGGCAAATTCAGTTATATTAAAATTAAATAACCGCACAAGCTTTTTCACAATTTTTTGCCAACTGAATCTCAGAAGACACAAGGGAGAGACTCTCCAGAAGCTTCCTTTAACCACAGATCCCAAGAGAAGAGGATCCAGCTCCACAGTGACAAGATCCATGCATCTGCATGGAATTCAAATTGAGTCAAGTTCATTGCAAATCAAGTTGTCAGGCAGGTCCCCCAGTATTCCCTTCCCTCCCACAGCAGTCTCCACACTGTCATTAATGCAGGTGGCTCTACTCTCCCCACCTCCTGCTGAAGTCATTAAATAAGTGCCAAACATGCCAGCATGGATGTATCACCCTCATCCTGTGCCTTCTGGTGCCCTCCAAAAAATTCCTGGTGCCTTCAGCAGAATTCTATGAATGAGCAGAGAAGAGGAGCCTGGGCAAGGTACTAACAGGCTTTTTGGTGTTGAGTCCCAGACCAGGGATCTGCAGCCCACAACTACCAGCTGAAGGAAACATCTGAGGAGCAAATGTGTCCCCCAGAGGTACTTGCTCTGCACAGGCAAGTGAGAGAAATGCTCCTCTGGCTATGCCAAGACCTGAAATTCTCCTGTTCTGGAACAGTTATTTTAGGTCACTTTGAGGAAGGTATTTAATCTCCCTGTGTTTCCATTCCCCAAGTGAAAGACAGAAATAGCAGCACTGCCTTCCTTCCAGCAGAGTAAGTGTATTAAAGATTGTGAGGTGATGATAGTCCTGGAAGGGCCTCGATGGAAGAGATTCATTTGAATGCATTTGTTGTGCATTACTCACTCAGCCCAGAGTTTTAATCTTCTTCTCCTCTCCATCATTGTAACCTAAATTTCCTTGAGCTGTCTTACCAGAACTCAGGCCCCATTTAATCCCTGCCTTGTTTGAGTGATTTCTCCAATTTCTCCTTTAGCAGATGATGAGGTTTATGCTAGTCCTCATCCCTCCTCTCAGTCTATCCCAGGAGAGCTGCAAAAGCTCCCTCCATAGGGAGCACCAGTGGTTTATCTGGCAGCTCGTGCAACTTCTTGGGATAATCCCTCTTCTATTTTTCCAGTCCAGTGATGTGTGGTTCACAGCCTTTTCCAGACCTGCTGCACTGCCTCGTGCTGGGAGGGTTGGAGGGAACCTTTCCACCAAAGCATCAGCAGCCTGTGACTCCTCTTGGCTCCCTCGGGATGTTTTGACCTTGGCAGAGGTGCCTGGGTACCCCTTATTCATGCAAGTGGGAGCCCTGTGTTTTACAGAGGTGCAACTGGCAAGCTGGGTGAGCAGAATCATAGAATCAGGGAATGGATTGGGTTGCATTGGGTTGCGTTGGGTTGGGAGGGACCAAAAAAATAATCCAGTTTCAACCCTCACGGACAAGGACACATTCCCCTACACCAGGTCTCTCAAAGCCTCATCCAGCCTGGCCTCAAACAATTCCAGGGGTGGAACATCCATAATTTCAGTCATGGTTTAGCCCTGGCACAAAGCCAGTGCCTCCATGAGAATACCCTCTCCCTGGTGTCTGCTGTGAGATGTGACCAGGAATAAGCAAAGCAGGCTCCAGTTTGGAAATAAAGAAAACTTTATTAACTAAACTACAAGAAAAGAAGAGGAAAAAAACCTATAAGGGAAAAAAAAAATAAATTAAAACCTTACAAAAGCACCTTCCTCCTCCCCCCCACCAAATTTCCCAATGCAGTACATTCCCCCAAATCACCAACTCTCAGTCCAGCACCACCCTTTAGAATCCTCAAACTTCAGTCCGTGAAGAGGAGAGGAGTCCTTCTTGCACCATAGGCTTCCCCTGGAAACACGTTGAAACCTCGTGTGTTTCCATGTCACTCAGCACCGCCCGGAAAATCCTTTGCCATTGTGACATCTTCCTTCAATGCCCAGTGCTCTCACCACTGAGACATGGACCAGAGCTGCTTTTAGGGTTGTCTTTCAAGGATGCCTTGTCTCACTCCAAAAAGGCACAGTCTCTCCTTCGGGACATCTGTCCCCCCAATTTTTCACCCCCTGGGGCCGAGGGGTACCCACAATGAACCCTCCTGGTTCTGAGGCACTGCCTCCCCCTAAGTGCAGTCTCTATGTCACAGGAAAAAAAACTGGTTCAGTCTATGGCCACACAAGAAAAGTCCAGCCAAAAGGCCACTCTGTCATCTCTCCTCCCACTCAGCCAGTCTTCTCCACTTCCCTCGGGTCTATCCCTTGTTATCTCATCTCTTATCTCTCTTCTTATTCAGCTCCAGAAGGATCAGCATTTTTGCAAGGTCTCAATCATGCAAGAAAAGGGTTAAAAATTTCAGTCTCTGCCTGTCCCAGAGCTCTGGAACTCCCATGCTGCCCTCGCACTCCCCCCTTTCTCCTCCTGGGCTGGCCGCTATCAAATTCCGGCGCCGGCTCTCCCTCTCCCTCTTCCCTGGTGGGGGAAGAGGGGGGGGGGTGGTTGCCCGATGTCTTGGTGCTCTTCCACCCTTCCATCCTTGGGCTGGGCCTACCTCATGGTCGCGTGGCTTTTCCCCTCCCCCGCCCAGCCGGCAGCTGGGACAGGGGGAGAGATCCAAAGCCTTTCCCGACTGAAGTCCAAAGAGAGCTTGCTAGGGATGAAGCTCTGGTTTTTAACCCCTGTGTGTTCTCAGAGGTGTGTCCAAACCCCACTGGCCACATCAGGTGCCAATATCAAAATCTGAGCACCCATTGGTTTGACCACAGCATCCCAGAATACCCACTTCCTGGTCAAACCAGTACACAGTGCCACATTTAGATTCTTCTTGGTTTGTTAATTTCCAGCTTTTTTGACTGTTTTTTTTTTTTATTTTTTTTACAGCAGGATTATTTGATACTCTATTATCAAACAAATCCTGGCTCACATAGGCAGAAATGTGCAGGAGGCATATAATTCCCAATTTATTAGCTTGGTTCACATTATGTTATTGATAATTGATTGTAATGCTTAGTGGCATTAACAGTGCCTTCCTATCATAATGGCAACATTTACTGTCAGGAGCGCTATTTGTGCAGCAATTGTGTTACACCACAAATAATTATATCATGCACATTCAGTTTGTATCATTACACAAAACACAACTGTGCCTGCTGCACCATCTCATACTTCATTAATGCTCAAGGCAGAACAGCCTCACATAAGTACCTATCTTGGCACTTTTAATTGGAAACTATATTCCACTCATTATTAAAGTGTAGATCAAAAATGACATTTCCTGACTATTAAAAATACAGAAAGAAAAGTCACTGCTGTATTAATAAAGAACACCAAATAAAATTCATTACTCTGAAAATGTTCACTCTACAAATTTAAGAAGATGCTGTCAGGTTTGGTAAATGTCAAATATAAGGAATCTTATTTTCCTGCATTTCTCTGCAAATTTCCAGCAATTTTGTGTGTCCTTGCCTTGATAAAAAGCACTAGGATAGGTTGCCTAGAGATGCTGTGTGTGTTCCACTCCTGGAACTGTTCAAGGCCAGGCTGGATGGAGCTCTGAGCAACTTGACCTAGTGGAAGGTGTCCCTGCCCATGGCAGGGTATTGGAACTGGATTATCTTTAAGGTCCCTTCCAACCCAAACTTTTCCATGATTATACGAGAATGTCCCAGGTAGACTTCTAAGAGAAGCATATGATAAAAATTAATAGAATGGGACATTTCACCACAGGAACATGAAGTTTCTTTTGCTTTGGAAGTCTTCTGGGTGGGATCTACTCCAGTAACAGAGCACAATCCTTGTCATTTAATCAAAGCTGCAAAGACACTCTAGAGGAACACGCACACATCTAAAAAACTCAGAAATAAAAAAATGCACCTTGACCCACACAGACAGCCCTTGTTTGAGGAGGTCTCCCTTCTCATGAAAATAAATCTACCAGGTGTCAAATTAAAGGGATTTTTTTAAGCATTTATGGGCACATTACATGACCTGTGCCATGCTGTGGGAACGAATATCAAAGAGGTTATTTGTAAAACAAGATAACAGGAGGTCAATTGTCACCTCAGCTCATGGTGACAAACTCCTGTTTGCGTCAGCCACTGAACAGGGATATCAAACTCTAACCCCAGTCAAAGATTAAAGGTCAAGTCCACTTAGCCTTATGAGACAACTGTATCTGGAGGTTTTGGGACAATTCAGACAGCAGTGCAGTAGATTTAAATGAATTAAAGAACTTTTTGGCATTTCCAACAAGCAAGAGCTTTTTCAGCTTTCAGTACAGGACAAGGTGAGGAGGGCAGAATGTGGACTGGAAATATTTGCACATATGATATTAAAGCACACATGAAGCAACTTTTTGTGAGACAAAGACACAAGACTTGGCCCATATCTAACTTAGGACACAGCTAAAAAATAATATAGATTTTTAATATACTTTTGAAGAGCTCTCTAAAACGAAGGGCAGTTAAAAGGCAGATGAAGTAGCTATTTTATCCAGCAAGCTTCCATGCAAAATTTCCTGCTGATGTTGGCTAACACAGATGGAGATTTGAGAGGAGGGGGAAGAACAAAGTGCCGTAGGGCTTTATTAGATTGAGCCTTGAAAGGTTTCTGCAAGCTTCTATTGCAAGGTTTATGAAACTTGTGCTTGTTAACCATTTTTGCTCAGTGTTTTAACCCTGCTTTATCTCCTGTGGTCCAGATAACACATTTACACATCTTTAGAAAATTCAGTGTAATGGTCTTCAAACAACGTGTGACTTTGCACCAGCGAGGACAAAAACTTGATGGTTTTACCTCAATATATAGAAGTTTTTCAATATTGCTATAGAAAGTGCTTTTCTGTGAAATGTCTACTTTGGTTAGATCATGCAAATTTAGTGCTAATTGGTGCTTCCGTAAGATGAAGAGTAAGAATAACTCCTGAATGTTTCATCATTTGTCCCTGCACTGGTCAGAAATGGTAATTTGAGCTCCAAACTGTAGAAATTTAGCAAAAGGAGTTGGACACTCAGAGGCTAAAAATAATAAAAATGCTTTTGAAGAATTTTTCCTTACTAGTGCTGGTATGTAGACGAGTTACCTAAAAGGTACGAAACTGGAATAATCTATTGAGGGCACATATTTGGGTTGTGCTGCTGAAGCAATTCTTGATTTGCAGTGCATTTAAAACTATAGTGTTTTCTTTATTTACCCTTTTTTTCCCTTCAGAGAAAAACTGAAAGCCCCATATCACCCAAGATCTCTGGTAAAGTGGCATACAGAAGACAGTGATGGCCCTCATCCACCTGAGGCTTGATGTGCACCAGCATCTTCCCATCTCCCTCAGGACCTGAGCACTACCCTAGAAAAGCAGTGAAGGGAAAAGTGTCTGTTGGAGATTTTTTCAGAAACGGCTTAAAAGGCAGCTGTGAGGAGCAAATTCTCACAGCCTGTTTCTGTAAACAGCAGGAGTTCTCAGGTTGTTTTTAATAACAAGTAAATATCTTGTCCTTGGATAAGGTGTGGGAAAGCAAAAGTGACAAACATGAAGGCCTTGAGAACCTTTCATACCAGGGTTCTCAGGCAGTTTTCTCATAACAGGTAAATATTCTATCTTTGGCTGTTTTGGGAAAGTAAAAGTAAGCTTTGAGAACACAAATCTTGGTATTGAAAACAAAAGGAGGGGTTGGTCTGTAATCTCTGACCTATTGTGAGCTTGGATTTTGCAATATGCATGAACTTAGTTAACATGGTTATAAAAAGTGACTGATTGAATCAATAAACGGAGTCGATGCTGACCAACAAAGGTGGGTCGTCTTCCTTCACTTTAATAAGCGTCAGCAAAGGTGCATCAACCTGGATTATTCTTCATTTATCTTTCGCCTTTATCTTTTGTAATGTCCATAGCTAGCTGCCTTGCCCTCTTTCATGAAATTGGCCATCCCATGAAAGACCTTAAAAAATTCAAACCCAGTATTCATTGAATCATTGAATCATGGAATGGTTTAGGTTGGAAGGGACCTTAAAAATTGGCTTGTTCCAATCCCCTGCCATGGACAGGAACACCTTCCACTAAACCACGTTGCTCAGAGCCATGTTCAGCCTGGTCCTGAACACTTCCAGGGATGGGGTAACCACATCTTCTCTGGGCAACACCTGTGCCAGTGTTGTTTCTGTAACCATTGTACACTAATAATTTGCTTTCACCTTTCCCACATACTAAGGGATATGGGCTTGGGCTACATTATTTTGGGAGTGGGAAATGCCAAAATTTCTCTATGTTCCAGCTTAGCACTTGAAAAATTAATTTTTCCCTGTACTGAGAAATTCAGTTGTTCTTTGCTTTTTCTTTTTCTTTTTTTTTTTTTTTTTTTTTTTTTTATTTGGAGATGGATGGAAATCATATCCTGCTGTTCACCCAACTCTGAAGCTCATGGAAATATTTTATAGCTCCCAGAAAACTAATGGTTACAATTTTTAAAACTACCATTTCTCCAAGTTCCCAACTGGTTCCTTGGTTCCTTTCTCTGGTGCATTCCTCCAGCAAAAGGAGGAGGAGAGACCAGCCATAAGCAAATGAAGCCCTTTTCCCAGTAGCTCAGATGCCAGCTCTCCCTCTCTTTGGCATCCAGACCAGGCTGTCTGCTCTGGACTGAAAGTTGTCTCATCAGACTCGCATTTTCGCCTTGCCACCTGACGTGTTATGACAAGCTTTTAACTTTGGAGCAGCAGTGCACAGAAATATGTCACTGCTTTGGGAGCAGCATGACACAGGCAGCCAGATCCAGCTCCTGCCATAGGGGTGTCAGCCCCTCTGAGCCCTACAGCCATGGGAACAACCTGAGATGCTTCAAATAGCCTAAGCAGACCTGAGGTAAATGTGTGACCTCCAACAAGTAAGAGACTGGGAGCTAAGAAGTGAAACTGTGTGGCATTTTTCAAGAAATAGGTGCTTATAGTTTGCAGGACCTTGGTTTGTAAAACCAAGGCTGTCTAAGATGAGGAGGATGTTGGAACTGAAAAAAGAGGATGTTGGAACTGAAAACTTCCCATTGGGATCAGATGGTTAACAAGGGCATGGGCTCCGCCAGTTTATCTGTGACTATTGCTACTGGTGGTGATGGGGAAATACAAGATAATTCTGGAAAAATTTCCAGAGATAAGTCTATACTTCAGAGTAGCTGAGGACAGCTACACTTCAACTGGTGAGAGCTGAGGAGCAGGAGCTGCTGCAGACTTCATGGTCTCAGTGGCTTGTTCTGTATTTATCCCCTCACTGCTCTCTATCCATTTAGGCACAACTGAGTGACACAAAAAAAGGCTTTTGACAACAAGTTGTCTCTGCTTTTCCAGCTACCCTGTGCATTGCTGTGGGTTTTTGTGGATGTATTGTGCTCTGAGGAGATGGTCACAGCTGACAGAGCTGGTTCCTGGGGCTGCCAAGCACCCATCCATGCTGAGCTCATCCCGCTCCCTGCCATTGCTTCATCACAAAAAGGGACTGAGTAGGTGAAAGCAGCCTTTTAACCAGCTCTGTGACTCCAGGGTGCATTTGGGAGATGACCTACCATGGTCCCTTCCAACCTGCGACCGTGGTCACAAGGGTTTGCAGGTGAAGAGAGAGGCGAGAATGTTGATTCCATGATCAGAAGGCTTGATTTATTATTTTATGATATATATACTACATTATAACTATACTAAAAAGAATAGAAGGAAAAGTTCTCGGAAGGCTAGCTAAGCTAAGAATAGAAAAGAAAGAATGATAACAAAGGTAGCTGGCTCAGACCGAGAGCGAGAGCCAGCTCTGCCGTGAGTGGTCAGTAAATTCAAACATCCACGGGAGACCAATCACGGATCCACCTGTTGCATTCCACAGCAGCAGATAACCATTGTTTACATTTGTTGCTGAAACTTCTCAGCTTCAGCAGGAAAAATTCCTAAGAAAGGATTTTAATGAAAAGATGTCTGCGAGACCAACCCTCCCCATTCTGTGGTTCTCTGCATTCATGAGCACTCAATACTTCTGAAAACCTGCAATAATTAGCCTGTTTGACATTTTGAACAACCTTTGCCTCAACCTGAGAATACAACTCCAGTAATTACAGCAGGTCAGTACTGAGGGAAAGTAGTGTGACCCAGCCAGTGTCCTACAGCTGAGACCTCTTCATCCCTCCACCAGAATGGTTTCAGCCATGTCTGACCACAATCTGAGAGTGAGCTGTCACAGGCCAAATCCAGGCCAGGGAGTGAGTGCACTTGGCACAACACCTGGGTCATTGGATGACCCCCAGACAAGGCTCAACCCCTGGGCATGTTCAGCATAAACGTGTTTCTGAAGATCACGATGGGCTGTGGGGAGCTGTGTGCTGCAAACTCTTCTATCCGTGTGCAGCGTGAGAAAGGGGGGGTTGGTCATGGCCAAGTTTCAATGAACACCCACAGGTAAAATCTCACAGCCTTGTTGCTCTCTGAATTTTCAGGAAGGAAAACACCCTAAACCCTGCCTGTAGGTAAGGTTTGTCTTTGGAGCTCCTCCTGGGGCAACTCAGAGAATTACTTAGATGGAGTCAGCTCCAGAGCAACCAGGGTTGATGCCAGCTTGCCTGTTGCTGGACCATTTCATGGGCAGAGTAGGCAGATAAGATGTCCAAAAAAGTAACAATTGGCTCAACTGCCTCTATCAGCACTGAGAGCTTTGGCTGTCCTGCTCTCCCTGCCCTACTCATGCTGTGTGGGCTCCTTGCTGCTCCTTCCCTCAGGCCCTTGGGAAGGAGGTACAGCTGATATTGCTGGATGGCTCACATGTCCTTGCATCAGGACAACAGCTGGTGTTACCCAGGAGAAGAATTCATGCTGACAAAAAGGGGAAAAATTAATTCCGGCTCTCTCAGTGCTCCCAAATCCATCCTTCAGCAATGGCAGCATCATTGCAACACTGCTGGTTTCCTCACAACCACTGAGTTATCTTCAGGTTTAATTGTATTGTGGGCTTTTCTGTGATCCATTTGTTTTAACTGAATATTCCTTGGGTCTGGTTCAATTTTCCACCAACCTCAGTCCCAAGACAGGCCTTCAGTCTTCTAATGAGGTCAAGAAGCTAAT